>NC_135326.1:2366250-2966250 GCF_048772815.1 Callospermophilus lateralis
GGACTTAAACCTAATCTTAAGTCTAGCCTTATCTCTAGCTCTAGACCTGAACTAAAACCTAGTCCTAGGCCTAACAATAACCCTTATTATAACACAAACACTAGCCCTACCCATAGACTTAAACCTACTCCTGATTCTGGCTGAAACCCTAACTTTAACTCTAACCCAAACAGTGACTCTGCTTTAACAGTAAACCTAGTTCTAAACCTGAATCTAACTGAAAATCAAAACCTAATACTAGATGTTTCATAACCCTTACCCTAAAACTAACCCTAATTATAATCCTAGCTCTTACATTACCCTCACCTTTAACACTAGTCCTAAACCTAACAAAAATATAGAGGTATTCCTAGATCTTAACCTAGCCCTAAGCATAATCATAAACCTAACTTAGCCTTAACTCAAACATAACTTTTGCCTTAGTCCTAACCGTAGCTCAAAACCTAACCCTTAGTATAAACATAAACCAAGAACTATCCCTGAATCTAACCCTAAACCTAGTTCTAATTTTAATTTTAACACAAGACCTAACCCTACTTCTAAACTTACCCATTACCCTAACCATAACCCTAACTCTAATTGTAACCCTAACCTTAACCCTAACTATAATCCTAACCATAAACAGAAAACTAACCCTACACCTAACCCTAAACTATCACTCAATATAGCCCTAACCATAAATCAAACCCTAACCTTTACCATAAACATAAACATATCCATAGACCTAACCCTATCTTTAAATTTAAATCTAGCCCTGTCCCTAAACCTAAACTTACATATAACCGTATTTATTACCCTAAAACTGAACCTAAACTTAATTATAACAATTCCCCTATCCCTAAACCTACTGTAATCCTATCCCTAAACATAAAGCTGAACCTAACCCTTGCTCTAACCCTAATCATAGCTCAGAACTTTAATCTTCCACAAACATAACACTAACCCTAACCCTAGTTCTAACCCATACCTTAACACTAACGTAAGACCTAATCCTAATCACAAATCTAGCTATAACCTTAGCTCTAACTGTATCCATTACCCAAATAATAACACATATCCTAATGCTAATGCTACACCTAAACCTATCTCAAGACCTAATCCTAATCATAACCCTAGACCTAATCTTAACTCTAACCCTAAATGTAACCCTATCCTTAATACTAACCATAGGCCTAACCCCAAAATTATAACTAACCCCAACCCTATCAATTACCCTAAACCTAACCTGAACTCTAAACCCTAAACCTATCAATACCCTAACCATAACCCTAATGCTAATTTGAGAACTAAACCTTAACTCAAACCTAAAAGAAAACGTAACTATTACCCTGACCCTAATAACTCCCCTAGATCTAACCTAACTCTTACACTAAACATTATTTTTACATTAGACCTAGTCAAAACTTAACCCTAAAACTATCCATAACCATAACCCTAGTCCTACATATAATCCTAGCACTAACCCAAACACAAAATCTAGCCCATATTAGCACCAGACATAGCCTTAATAATAACCCCAACCTTAAACCTAGGCCTAACTTAAAATCAACCCTATCCCTAATCTTAGACCTAACTTAGCCCTGTCCCTAACCCTAACCCTAACCTTAACACTAGCCCTAAAACTAAGTTTAACTCTCTCCCTACCCCTAAAACTAATTCTAACCCTATTCCTTATTGGAACTCTAAACCTAGCCCTAAACCTAGGCCTAACCTTTTAATTACACTAGCCCTAACCCTAGATCTAAACTTAAATCTAAATCTTACCCTAATGCAAAGACTAAGCCTAAACCTAATACTAACCCTAAACGTAACTAAAATGCTACTCCTAAAACAAGACCTAACGTTAGCCCTAGCCCTAATACAAAACCGAACCATAGCCTTAACAATAATCCCAATCCTAAAACTTGCTTTAATTTCAAGCTAGTATGTACATTAGCAATAACTCAAAACCTAGTTCTAACTTAACCCCAAAATTAACCTAATCTGAGGCCTAAACTGAGCTTTAACTGCAACCCTAACCTTAACCCTAAACCTAGCTCTAATAATAACCATAAACTTAGCTCTAACTTTAGCTCTAACCCTGTTCATTACCGTAATCATAATCCTAATCTTAATGCTAACCCTAGGCCTAAACCTTACTAAATTGCTAATCCTAACCCTATCTATTACCCTAAATCTAACTTGAAACCTAAACCTAAATATATAATTACACTAATCCTCAACCTATGCTAATTTGAGCGCTACATTTAAAACTTAAACCTATTTCAAGAGGTAATCATGACCCTGACCCAAACAATGAAATTAGCTCTAAACCTGACCCTAACTCTAAACTTAACAATTATACTACATCTAACCTAACCCTAAACAATTTTTAACTGTAAAACTGGTCCTGAACTTAGCCCTAGTCCTATTCTTATCACTAAACCTAGCCTTAATTCTAACCCGAATAATAACCTGAGGCTTAACCCTAATTTTAACCCTCAACTTACCCTAAATCTAGCTATAACCCCATCACTTACCTTAAACCTAACCATACCCTATACCTAACCACAATCTTAAAACTAAACATAACCCTTACTCTAACCCTAGGCCTAAACCTAAGACTACAATTAACCCTTATTTAGTTCTACCTAACCCTAAACGTAGTCTTAAGCCTAACTTTAATTCTTGCCCCAGCCTTATTCGTAGTTCTATACTTAGCCCTAGCCCACCCTGGATCTAAACCTAACTCTAAATTTAAACCTAACTCTAAATTTAACCATAATCATAATCCTAAACCAAACCCTAACACTAGCCATAACAATAATGCTAATTCTAAAACTTGCCTTACCCATAGCCCTAGCCTTAAAACAAAACCAAGTCATATAACCTAACTCTAACCCTTAACCTAAACCAAACCATAAACCTGCATCTAGCCCTAATCCTAACTCTAAAAATAACCCTTACCATGATACTAAGAGTAATTCTAGCTCTAAAAATCACCCTAACCTCAAATTAACTCTAACACCAGACATAGCCTTAAACCTAACACTTAAACTAGTCCTATTTGTAATGCTAACCCTAACACAAATCTTACCCCTAATTCTAGTCCTAACCCTTGCTGCAACCCCAATCTTAACCCTAAATCTAGCACTAATCCTAACCCTAACCAGAGCCCTAACCCAGGCTCTAACCCTTTCTTTTAAGCTAAGCCAAACCCTAAACCAAATGATAATCCTTGTCCTAACCCTAATGCTCTAGCCCAACTTAAACACGAACTGTATTACTAGTCATAACCATAGCCCTCATTCTAGTTCCAACTCCACCCCTTACCCTTATTCTGATCCTAAAAGTAACCCTAGGTTTAAACCTAACCCAAATTCTAAGAGAAGCCCTACTGGTAAGCTTATGCCTATAACTAATCGAAACTTAGATCTAGACTATTCCTAAATACAGCTCTAATTCTAGCCCTAGACCTAAACAAAATCTTAGCTCTAGCTCTAACAATAACCCTTAATCTAAACTAAACACTTACCCTACTCATAGACCTAACACTAGTCCTAATTCTGGTGATAGAGCTAGGGGTAGGCTTAGGTTAGCATTAGGGTAAGGGTTATGATTAGGGTAACT
Source organism: Callospermophilus lateralis (assembly GCF_048772815.1). Classification (NCBI taxonomy): domain Eukaryota; kingdom Metazoa; phylum Chordata; class Mammalia; order Rodentia; family Sciuridae; genus Callospermophilus; species Callospermophilus lateralis. The sequence goes on from NC_135326.1 coordinate 2,369,860, forward strand.
GATAAGGTAAGAGCTCTAGGTTAGAACTAGAGTCATGGTTAGAAATATACCTTGAGTTAGGGTTATAGTTAATGTTAGAAGTAGGGTTAGGGTTAGGTTTAGGGTTGTGTTTAGGCTAAAGTTTAGTTTTTGAGCTAGGGTTAGGATTAGGTTTAGGGTTAGGTCTAGGGATAAGATTACAGTAGGTTTAGGGTTAGGGTTAGAGTTAGGGCTAGAGTTATCATTAACATCAGGGTTAGGGTTAAGGTAATGGATAGGGTTACGTTAGGTTTAGATTTGATTTAGAGTTAGAATTAGTGATAGGTTTAGGATTAGATCTATGGTTACGTTTATATTTATGGTTAGATTTATGGTTTGATCTTGAGTTAGGGATATGCTGAGCTTAACTTTAGGGTTATGTCTATGGTTAGTTTTCCAGTAAAGGTTAGTGTTAACTTTAGGATTCGGGATAGAATTATCAGTAAGCTTAGGTTTAGTGTTTTGGTAATGGGTAACTTTAGAGCTAGGTTGAGGGCTAGGTTAAGTTTAGAATTTGAGCTAAGGTTAGGGTGATGATTAGGAATGGGTCTAAGCTTATGTTTTGGGTAAAGTTTAGGATTTGAGTTATCTTAGGACTAAGGAGAGGGCTAGGTTTAGTTATAGGGCTAGTGTTAGGGTTAGTGTTATGCTTCGGGCTAGGTTTAGGCATAAATTTAGCTCTAAGTTTAGAGTTAGGTTTAGGCCTGGGGTTAGGGCTACGGGTAATGTAAGATCTAGGGTTATGATTAGGACTAGTTTTAGGGTTATGGTTATGATTGGGCCTAGAATAAAGTTTAAAGATTTGGTTAGTTTCAGGTTAATAGGGAGGTTTAGTTTTAAAGCCAGGGTCAGTGTTGGAATTAGAGTTAAGTTAGGGTTAAAGCCAGAATTAGGACTAGGTTTAGTCTAGGAGTAGAGTTAGTGTTTGGGTTAGGTAACGGTTTTCTGGGGAGAAGGGGGGCTAGCGCTAGAATTATGATTAGGTCTAGAGCTAGAGTTCAGGATAGATTTAGAATTATATTTAGGTCTAGATATAGTGGTAGGGTTAGGTTTATTTATAAGGTTACACATAGGGCTAGTGTTAGGGTTTGGTTTAGGGTTAGAGTAAGGTTTAGACCTAGGGTTTATGTTATGGTCAAAATAAGAGTCAGGGTTAGGGTTAGGGTGTGGAATAGCTTTAGAGATAAAATGATATCTTGGGTTAGGACTATTAGTAGTGTTAGGTTTTGGTTAGCCTAAGGATTAGGGATAGGTCTAGGGTGACCATTAGGTTTAAGGTTTTGCTCAGTGTAAGGCCTAGGGTTAGGGCTAGGGTTAGGTTTATTTTAAGAGTTAAACCTAGGTTTAGGGCTCACATTAGGGCTAGGTTTTGTTTGAGGTTTAAGGCTAGGTTGAGGGCAATGGCTAAAATAAGATCTAGGGTTACAATAAGTATTAGCAGTAGGGGTAGGTCAAGTGTTAGGGTTAGGTTTAAGATTAGAGTGATATTTATAGCTAGTGTTAGTGTTAGGATATCAGTCAGTACCACGTTAGTTTTAGTGTCAGGATTAGAACTCGAATTAGTGCTAGGTTTACTGTTGGCATTCAGTTTAAGTTTAGGGTGGTGTTTAGAGCTAGGATGAGTGTTAGGATATTAGTCAAGTTCATGGCTATTTTTAAGGTTACGATTAGAACTCGAATTAGGGCTAGGGTTAAATCTAGGTGTAGTGCTAGTGTTTGGTTTAAGTTAAGGTTAGTGTTAGGCCTGTTGCTCGGTTTTGTTTTAGTGCTATGGTTAGTGTTAGGGCTAGTTTTATGATTAGCTTTAGGGTTAGGGAAAGGGTTATGGTTAGGTTTAGGACTAAGACTTGATTTAAAGCTAGGATCATGGCTGGGTTTTGTGTTAGGTTTAGGGCAAGAATTAGGGCTAGAACTAATGTCAGGTCTAGGTTTATTGTTAGTGATATTGTTTAAGTTTAGGTTTCTGGCTAGGTCAAATTAAAGTGTTATGTTTAGGGAAAGGGTCAGATTAAGAGCTGGGGTATTATTATGGTCAGTTTCAGGCTTCGGGTTTGGGTTAGGTTTAGGTTTAGGGTTAAGACTCAAATTAGCATTAAGGTTAGATGTAGGGATAGGGTAATGTTTGGTGTTAGGTATAGGGTTCAGGTTAGTGTTAAGGTAATGGATATTTTTTGGGTTTTTGATACGTTTATTGTTAGGCCTAGGGTTACTATTAGTGTTATGGTTATTGTTACGGTAATTTATAGGTTTAGACATAAAGATAGGGCTAAAAAATTGTTAGGATTAGGGCTAGAATTAGGGTTATGGTCAGGGTTAGGGCGAGGGTTATACTTTGTTTTACGTTTAGGGTATATCTTAGGGATTTTTGCTATGACTAAGATTAATTTAGGGTTTGTTCTAGGTGTATGGCCATGGTTAGTGTAACGGTTAGGGTTAGAGTTATCATTAGGGTTAGGGTAATATATTTAGATGTCAGGTTAAAGATAGAGTTAGGTTTAGTTTACCATTAGGTAAAAATTTAGGATTAGGATTAGAGTTTGAGCTAGCTTATATTTAGGTTTAGTGTTAGGTTCACTCTTCATTCTATGGTTAGGTTTATGTTTAGAGTTAGGATAGGTTTAGCTTTAGGTCTAGTGTTACCATTAGGGTTAAGTTTAGAGTAAGAGAGTGGGTAGGGTTCAAACTATGGTTAGAGCTAGGGTAACGGTTAGGATTAGGACTGAGGTTAGGGTTAGGGTTACGCCTTGGGTTAGTGTTTGTGTTAGGTTAATTGTAAACTTTAGGGATTGAGGAGGTTTAGGCCTAGGTTTAGGGTTAGGTTTACCCTCAGTGCTTGGGTTAGGTTTAGGGCTAGGGTAAGCATTAGTTTTAGTGTTTTGTTTAGTCTAATGATAGAGTCAGAACTAGAGTTTGGGCTATGGTTACAGTTAGGATTAGGGCTAGAGTTAGGGTGAGGTTTAGGATTTCAACAAGGGTTTTGTTTAGGGTAATGTTTAGGGTTTGAGCTAGGGTTAGGTCTAGAAAGAGAGTTAGGTTTAGGTTTAGGTCTAGGTTTAGGATTAGGATTATGCTTAGGGTTTGTTTCTGGATGTAATTAGGGCTAGGTTTTGTCTGAGGTATAGGACTACTCTTAGGTTTGTGGTAATGTAGGAGCTAGACTTATGGTTATTGCTAGATTTAGAGTTTGTCTAGTGTTAGGGTTAGTCTTTGGGTTAGTAAAAGGTTTAGAGTTGGGTTTCTTAGGGTATGTGTTAGGGTTGAGATTAAGATTAGGTTTAGAATTAGGTCCAAAATGAGGACTATTGTTAGGTCTTGGGAAGAGTTAGTGGTTGGTTTAGGTTAAGCGTTATTGTTAAGGCTAAGGCTAGGGTTATGGCTATATTTAAGATTATGGTTAGGTCTAGGGTTAGTGTTAATATTAAATTTAGTTTTAGGATTACTGGTATGGAAAGTGTTAGGTTTCAAATTAGGGTTAGGTTCAGGTTTAAATCTAGGTTTAGTGTTAGGGTCAGAATAACTGTCAGCATTAGGTTTAGGGTTTGTGTTAAGTTTAGAGCTAGAATGAGGGCTAGGTTTAGAACTAGTAATAGAGTTAGGGTCTGTGGTAGTCATAGAATTAGGGTTAGGACGAGGTTAGCAATACGGTGAGGGTTTGACTAAGTGTAAGAAATAACCATATCCCTAAAATTAGGACTAGGGATATGGTTAAGGTTAAGAACAGGGTGAGGGTTAGGGTTAAAGCTAGAGTTAGGCCTTGGATAAGGGTTAGGATTTGTGTTAGCTTTAGGGCTATGGCTAATTTAAGAACTGACATTATGATTAGGGCTTGTTTTAGAGTTAGGTTTAGGTTGTGGTCTAGTGTTAGGCTTAGGTATAAACATAGAGTGATGTGTAGAGTGAGGGTTAGTGTTAAGGTCAGAGTCAGGGTTAGTATTTGTTCTAGGATTAAAGTTAGAACTCGAATTAGTGTAGAATTAGGGCTAGGTGTAGGGTTAGGTTTTGGTTTATGTTAAGGTTTAGGGTCAGTGCTATGGCTTGGTTTGTCTTGAGGGCTAGGGCTATGGTTAGGGCTAGTTTTCAAATTAGCATTAGTGTTAGAGCTAGTGTTAGGGTGTGGTTTAGCTTTAGGGTTAGGTTTAGATTTAGAGTTAGGGTTAGATCTAAGTTTAGGGTTACGGTGAAGGTTAGAGTTAGTGTTAGGGCTAGGATGGGGTTAGAACTATGAATAGGGCTAGGGCGAGAGTTGGAGTTAGTGTTAGTGTTAGGGTTAGATTTAGGGTTAGAATTTGGTCTTAATTAGAGCTAGGATTAGAACTAGTTTTAGTATTAAGGCTGAGCCTAGGTTTATGGCTAAGTTTATGGTTTCAGTTATTGTTAGGTATGATGTTATAGCTAGCTTTAGAACTAGGGCGAGGGTTAAAATTAGGGTTAAGTCTATGGTTAGGGTTAAGTTTAGGATAAAGGCTAAGATTAGTGCTAGGATTAAGGCTAGAGTTTGTTTCAGGGTTAGGGCTTTATTAGGGTTAGGGCTAATGCCAGGTGTAGAATTGTGGTTAAGGATAGTTTTAGGATTAAGATTATTAAGGTTAGGATTAGGTTTATGGATATTTTTAGGTTTAGGGTTCAGGTTAGTTTTATGGTAATGTATAGATATAAGATTAGGAATAGGTTTAGAGCTATCCTAGGATTAACATTAGGGTTAAGATTAGGTTTAGGGTAATGGATAGGGTTACAGCTTGGGTTAGAGCTAGGTTTTTGGTTAGGATTAAGGGTATGGTTAGGGTTACATTTTGGGTTATGTCAAGGGTTAGGGTTAGGGTAAGGTTTATGGTAAGATTTAGGGCTAGAATTAGGGTTAAGGTTAAAGGTAGTGTTAGGGCTCCAATTAGGAATAAGTTTTGGTTTAAGTTAGGGCTAGGTGGGCTAGGTTTAGGGCTACAGTCAATGTAATAACTAGGGTTATGATTTGAACTAGTTTTAGGGTTAGGGTTAGGGCTAAGTCTAAGGTTAGGTTTAGGTTTAGATTTTGAGTGATGTTTAGAGTAAGATTTAGTGTCAAGTTCAGGTTTTTTTTAGGATTAGGTGTAGGACTCGAATTAGAGCAGGTTTAGGGCTAGGTTAAGGCTTAGGGTTTGGTTTATGTTAAAGTTTAAAGTTGGGGCTATGGCTTGTTTGTTTTGTAGGGCTAGGGTTAGAATAGGGCTAGTTTTTGAATTAGCATTAGTGTTACAGCTTGTGTTAATTAGATGTTTAGCTTAAGGTTAGGGTTATATTTAGAGTTATGTTGGATAGGTTTAGGGCTTGAGCTTTGGTTAGAGCTAATGTAAAGGCAAGTGATAGGATTATAGTAAGGGATAGGGTTAGAACTAGAAATAGGTCTAAGGCGAGAGTCAGAGTTAGTCTTAGGGCTAGGGTTAGGTTAGGTTTAGGGCTGAATTAAGGCTAGGAGTAGGTCTAGCTTTGTATTAGGGTTAGGCCTAGTTGTAGCCTTTGGTTTATGTTTAGGGATAGGGTTAGGTTAAGGAGAAGGGATGGCGTTAGAGCTAGTTTTAGGGCAAGGTTGAAGGTCAGAATTCAGTTAGGGCTAGTGTTTTGGTTTGGTTTAGTAATAAGGCTAGGTTTAGGGCTAGGATGAGGTCTAGGGTTTGTTTTATGGTTATAGTAAGTATTAGTCCTAGGGCTAGTGTCAGGTCTAGACTTACGTTAGGGATAGTATGAGGTTTAGATTTATGGCTAGGTCTAGTGCAAGGGTTCAGTTTAGGGTAAGGGTCAGTTTTAGAGCTAGAGGTATTATTAGGGCTAGAATTAGGTTTAGGGTTTGGTTTAGGTTAGGGTTTAGGTTTAGAGATTGGTTAGGGTTTGGTTAGGGTAATTATAGGTTTAGGTTTAGTGTTCATGTTTGGTGAAGAGTAATTGATAGGGTTATAGTTAGCAAAAGGGTTAGGGTTAGGCCTAGAGTTAGCTTTAGGGTTATGGTTGTGCTTAGGATAATGGATAGGGTAAGGGCTAGGGTTACGGTTTTTATTATGGATAGCATTAGGGTTAGACCTCATGTTAGGCTTAGGTTTAGGTTTAAAATATGTTTTAGAGTTTGAGCTAGAGTTTGAGCTAGAGCAAGAGTTAGATTTTGGGTTAGGTCTAGGTATAGTTACGGTAAGGTCTAGGTTACTGTTAAGGTTAGGGCAAGGGTTATCTTTAGGTTTAGGGTATTGGATAGGGTTTGATGTTGTGTTAGGTTTAGGGTTAGAGATAGGTTTTGTCTTAAGCTAAGGATTAGGGATAGGTTTAGTGTTAGGTTTAGGATAATGTTTAGGGTTTGAGCAAGGGTTAGCTCTATGGTGAGGGTTAAGTATATGATTATGTCTAGGGTTAGGGTTGGGGTAGATTTAGGGTAAGGGCTAGGGTTATCATCATTGTTAGGGTTAGGGTAATGGGTAAGGTTAGAGCAAGGGTTAGGGTTTAGGTTATAATTAATGTTAGGGCTAGAGTTAGGATAATATGTAGGCTTAGAGCTAGGTTTAAGTAGATGGTTAAGGTTAGGATTGCGGCTAGGGTTAAGTTTGGGTTTAGGCTTGGGCCAAGGGTTAGTGTTAGTGTTTGGTTAAGGTTAAGGATTGGGGATTGAACTGGTGTTTGCACTAGGATGAAGTTTAGGGTTAGAATCAGTGTGAGGGTTAGGGCTAGGGTTAGCATTAGGCTTAGGTTTAGAGTTAAGGTAATGGATAGAATTAGAGGTAGGTTTTGGCCTATGATGATGGCGATTTTCAGGGTTAATGATATGGCTATGTCTGGTATTATGGTTTTTTTAATTTGGGTAAGTTTTAGAGGTAGGGTTTTTGTTATGGTAAGTGTCAGTGTTCAGTTTTGGGTTAGTTTTATTGTTAGGGCCAGCATTAGGACTAGGTTTTTTTGTCTAGAAATAGAGTTAGAGTTTGGGATTGGTTAAGGGTTATTATTAGTGCTAGGACTAAGTCTTTGTTTAGGTCTAGGCCTAGAGTTATCAGTGGATAAAGGATTAAGTGTAGGTCTAGGTTTAGTGTTGGGGTAAGGTTTAGTTATAGGGTTACAGGTAGTTCCAATGTTAAAAGTTTGGTTTAGGGTTAGGATCAGGTTTAGACCTATGGTTATTGTTAGTGTCTGAATAAGGGTCATGGTTAGGGTTAGTGTTTGGGATAGTGATAGAGGTAGATTGAGGATTAGTGTTAGGTCAAATAATAGAGTTAGGTTTTTGGTTAGGCTAAGAATAAGGTTTAAAACTATGGTAGCTTTAGGGTTAGAGTTGGGCTTAGGAAAAGGGATAGGTTTATCACTAGTGTTAAGGCCAATTTTAGGGTTAGGATTAGGGATAGGATAGGTTTAGGGTTAGGGTTAAAGCCAGGATTAGAGCTAGGCTAGGTTTTGTGTTAGCTTTTGGGCTACGGCTAATGTAAAAACCAGCATTATAATTAGAGCTAGTTTTAGAGTTAGGTTGTGGCTATGTCGAGTTTAAGACTTTATATTTCCTACTAAGACTAGGGATAAGTTTATGGGAAAGATTATAGGTAAGTTTAGTGTAAGGGTTTGGTTTAGGGTAAGGATCAGTCTTAAAACTAGGTGTATTATTAGGATCAAGGTTCAAGTATGGTTTTGGTTTAGGTTAAGATTTAGGTTTAAGGCTTGAATTAGCATTAGGGATAGGGTTAGGGTTAGGGTTTGTGTTATGGTAATTAATAGTGTTGGTTTAAGGTTCAGGTTAGGTTTAGAGTACTGAATAGGGTTAGCGTAAGCAATAGTGTTAGTGTTAGGCCTTAGATTAGCATTTGGGTTAGGCTTATCCTTAGAAAAATGGAAAGGGTTAGGACAAAGTTTAGGGCTAGGATTAAGGTTAGAGTTAGGACTAGGATTAGGTTTAGGCCTAGGGTATGTGTCAGGGTTAGGTTTGGGTTAACTGTTATCATTTGAGCTTGGATTAGGGCTAGTGTGAGGGATAGAGTTACTATTCATGTTAGGGTTAGGTTTAGGATTAGTGTTTTGGCTTGGGTTAAGGATAGGGTTAGGGTTAGTTTTAGGGTTAGTGTTAGGGTTTGTGTTAGAGTAAGGGTTAGGGTTAGGGTCATGTGTATGGTTAAGATACAAGTTCTGCTTAGGTTTAGGGATAGGTTTTGGTTTGGGTAAGAATAAGGGTTAAGTTTTGTGTTACGGTTAGATTTAGTGTTATGTTTAGGTTTAAGTTTATTGTTAGCGTTATTGTTAGATTTAGGTTAAGGTTAGTTTTAGGGTTCATGTTAGAGTAAGGTTTAGGTTTGGTTTAGGATTAGGGTTAGGTTATTGTTAAGGTTATGGTGAGCATTAAACTTTGTATCAGTGTTAGGATTAGGGGTTACAGTAAGGGTTAGTATTAGAGTTAGTGTTACAGTTAGGGTTAGAATTTTGCAGGGTTATTGAAGGATTAGGGTTAGGTTTTGTGTTTGGGGTAGGAATAGGTTCAGGGTTATGGTTAGGATTAAGGTTTGGGTTAGCGTTAGGGTTAGGTTTAGGATCAGGATTAGGGATAGATTTAATGTTAGAGATAGATTTAAGGTTAGTGTTGGGGATAGTGTTTATGTTAGAGATAGGATTAGGGTTAGGGTTAGTGTTAGGTTTAGGGTTAGTTTTAGGTTAGGGTTAGGGTTAAGGTTAGTGTTAGGTATAGGGTTCGGGTTAAGCTCAGTTTTAGGGTTATTGTTAGGGTTAGAGTTTGTATTAAAATTACGTTTAGGGTAAGGTTTATGTTTCATGATAGGGATTTGTTTCGGGTTATTGTTATGTTTAGGTTTAAGATTAGGGTTAGGATTAATGTTTGGATTAGGTTTCGTGTTAGTGTTTGTGTTAGGGTTAGGGATAGGGTGAGTCTTAAGGTTAGTATTAGCTTTCAGGTTAACGTTAGGTTTATGTTTAGGGTTAGGGTTAGGGTTAGTGTTAGCTTTGGGGTAGAGTTAGTGTTAGTGTAATTGTTAAAGTTAGGGTTAGAATTTGGGTTAGTGTTAGGGTTAAGATTAGGGTTACGTTATGTATGAGGGTTAGTGTTAAGATTAGTGTTATTTGGATTTGGGTCATGACTGGTGTTTGGGATAATATTAGAATAATGGTTAGGGTTAGACTTAGGACTAGTTTTATAGTAAGGGTTAGAATTTTTGGTTTAGCTTTAGGGTTAGTGTTAGGGTTAGGATTAGGGTTCGTGTTTTGTTTGGTATATTTTGAGGATTGGGTAAGTGTTAGGTGTTAGGGTTAGGGTTAGTGATAGCGTTAAATTTAGATAAAGGGTTACGGTTAGGGTTAGTGTTTGGGTTAGAGTTAGGTTTAAGTTTAGTGTAATAGTTAGAGTTAGTTTAGGTTTTTGGGTTATGGTTAGTGTTAGAGTTAGGATAGGGTTAGTTTTAGGCTTAGTGTTAGGGTGTGTGTTTGGATTAGGGTTCGTATTAGAGTTAGGGTTAAAGATCAATTAGTTTATGGTTATGGTTAGGGCTAAGGTTATGATTAGTGTTAGTGTTAAGGTAGGATTATGGTTATGGAAAGAGTTAGTTTATGTGTAGTGTTATGATTAGGGATAGGGTTAGTGTTAGTGTTAAGGTTAGAATTCGTGTTAGGGTTAGAGTTATGATGACTGTTATGTTTAGGGTTAGGGTTAGGTGTAGTGTTATGGTTATTTTTAGTTTTGGGGTATGGTTTAAGTTTAGAGTTATGGATAGTGGTATATTTAGGGTTAGTTTTAGCTTTAGTTTTATGGTTAGTGTTAGAGTTAGTTTTAGGGTTAGGTAAGTGTTAGGCTTAGGGTGTAATTAGGTTTAGAGTTATGTTTTCTGTTAGGGTTGGGGTTAAAGTAGGGGTTAGGATTATGGTTGGGTGGTGGTTTAAGGTTAGAATTAGGGTTAATGTCAGGGTTAGAGATAGGTTTATGTTTAGAATTAGTTTTAGGTTGAGCATTAGGGTTAGTGTTAGGTTGGGATTAGAGTAAGTTCTAGGGTTAGTGTTAGGTTTAGAGTTAGTGTTAGGGTTAGGTTTAAGGTTTGCTTAAAGTGCTCAGGTTAGTGTTAGGTTTAGGGTAAGGTTTAGTGTCAGAGTTAGGCTTAGGTTTAAGGTTAGGTTGAGTGTTTTGTTAGGGTTAGATGGAGTGTTATATTTTAGAGTTAGGTTTAGAGTTAGTTTTAATGTTTGGGATAGGGTTAGTTTGCTATAGATAGTGTTGTGGTGAAAGATAGCTTTAAAGTTAGTGTTATGCTTAGGTTTAGGTTTAGTATTACATTTAGGGATAGGGTTGTGTTTAGGGTTTGTCTTAGGGTCAGAGTTAGGGATACGGTTAGTGTTAGGATACGTGTTAGTGGTAGAGTTAGTGTTACAAATAAGTTTAGGTTTAGGGATAAATTTAGTGTTACTTGTACGTTAGGTTATACTTAGGGTTAGTGTTAATGTTCAGGTTAGGGTTAAGGTTAGTGTTAATGAATGGTTTAGGGTTAACTCTAAGGTTAGTGTTAGTGATAGATTTAGGGTTGAAGTTAGGGTTAGGATTAGGGATAAATTTAAGGTTATGTTTAGAGTAAGTGTTAATGATATTGTTAGGGTTGTGGTTAGGGTTAGTGTTTGAGTTAGGGTTAAAATTTGTGTTAGTGTTAGTGGTAGTGTTAGCAATAGGGTTAAGGTGAGTGTTAGTGTTAGGGTTATGGTTAGGGTTCATGTTAGGGTTAGGGTAAAGGGTAGGTTTAGGGTAACTGTTAGGGTTAGGGTTACAGTTATGTATAAAGTTAGTCTTAGTGTTAGGGTTACAGTTAGGATTAGTGATAGGTTTAGGGTTAAGGTTAACCCTAAAAATAACTGGAAACCTAACCCAAGCACAAACATTAACACTAACCGAAATCCTAACACTAACACTAACACTAATCATTACTCTAACTCTAACCCTACCCTAATACAAAAACTAAAACTTATTCTAACCCTAACCCTAAACCTAACTGTAACTCTAACCCTAACCCTAACCCTAACTCTACCCCTAAGCCTAACACTAACATTTACTCTAACACTAAATCTAATCATAATCCTAACACTAAACCTATCACTAATTCTAACCCTAAATATAACCTTACCACTAAACATAACCCTAAATCTAACCCTAACACAAACCCTCACCCTAACACTAATCTAATCCTAACCCTAACACAAACCCTAACCCTAACACTAAACTAATCCTCACCCTAACTAACCCTAAATCTTAAACTGACCTAATACTAAAACCTAACACTAACCCTAAAGCTAACCCTTACCCTAACACTAAATGTTACCATAAACCAAAAACTAACACTAACCCTAAACCTAACCCTAAACTTAACTGTAAACCTAACACTAACTCTAAACTTATCCCTAACCCTAACAGTATAATTAACCCAAACTCTAACCCTAAAACAAACCTAACCCTGACCCTAATCCTAACAGTAATACTCACCATGAACCAAGCCCTAAAGTAACACTAACACTAACCCTAATACTAACCCTTACCTAAACCCTAACACTAACCCTAAACTTAACATTATCTCTAATCATAAAAGGAACCGTAACACTAAACTTAACTCTAACAATTAAACTAAACCTAACAATGAACTTAATTCTAACACTAACCCTAACACAAACCCTAACCCTGACCCTAACATAACACTATTCCTAAACGTTTCTTAAATTTAACCCTAACTTTAATCCTGATACGAAATCTCACACTAAACTTAACCCTAAACCTAATCTAAACCTACCACTAAAACTAACCCTAACCCTAATACTAACACTAACCCTAAACTCAACCATATTCTATCACTAATTCTAACACTAACCCTTACCTTAAACCTTATCCAAACCCTGTCCCTAACCCTAAACTCATCCCTAACACTAACAACACTAACCTTAACCATAACCCTAACATTAACCCTATCTACTTGTAACCATAAAACTAACCATAAAGTAGGCCTACAGCTCAGTTTATTGCTCTTACTAAACAACCCGAAACCTAAGTCTAACTTTAATCCTAACACAAACCCTAAACATAACACTTACCCAAACACAAATCATAATTCTAACCCTAATACTAATCCTAATAATAATCCTAATCCTAATCCTAACTCTAGCTCTAATATTAACCCTAAACATAACCCAAACTCTAATTCTAATTCTAAACCCCAAACTCTCCCTGACCACAATCCTAAATGTAATCCTAAAACTAACCATCAACTTAACCCTAACCCTAACCCTAATCCTATCCTAAAAAGTAACCCTAACCTATGCTGAACCCTAATTCTAACGCGAAACCTAACCTTAACCCTCACATGTGCCTATCACTAATCTTATCCCTAAGTCTAATATTTAAACCAACATTACCCTAACCAAAACAATAACTCTAAACCAAAACATAACCTAACATTAAACATAAACCTAACCCTAAACTTAACTATACCACTAATCCAACCCTAACCCTAACTCTAACCCTAACCTAATATAATGTTAAACATACACCTAACCCTAACCCTAACCTTACCACGAATACAACCCTAACCCTAATCTAACCCTAAACTTAATATAAAATTAATCTTAACCCTAACAAAAACCCTAACCCAAACATTAATCCTAACTCTAAACCTTACATAACCCAAATCCTAACTCTAAACCTAACACCAATTCAAATCTAAATATTAACACTAACCCTAACCCTAACCCTAAACCTAGCACTAACCTTAACCCTAACAATACCCTAACCCTAACATTAACCCTAACCGTAACCCTAACACTAACCCTGACCCTAACCGTAACCCTAAAACTCACCATAAGCCTCACTCTATACCTAATTCTAACCTGAAAACTATCCCTAAGCCTAACCCTAACAAAAAGCCTAAATCTAATCCTAACCCTATCACAAACGATAACCCTAACACTATTACTAATTCTAAACTAGCCCTAATGCTAAAAATAACCCTAAGAATAACCATAACTGTAACTTTAAATCCAACCCTGATCCTAACCGTAATCCTAACCATAAACTTACTGCTTACCTAAACATCTCTGTAACCCTAACCCTAACAATAACCCTAATCATAACCCTAAATTGAATCCTAACACTATCCCTCACCTAACGCTAATAATAATGTAACCTTAACTCTAACCCTAACCCTAATACTAACACAAACCCTTACCCAAACCATAACCCTATACCTAACCTAACCCTAAACCTAACCTTTACCTTACCTTAACCCTAATCTTCACCCAAAACCTAAGGCTAACCCCCTCCCTTATTCTAAACCTAAATCTATTACTAAACCAAATTCAAACAGTAACACTAAACCTAAACCTTACTCTAACCCAAACCCAAATAATAATGCTAATTGTTACCCTAACTCAAATCTTAACAGTTACCTGAACACTAACTGTCAGATTAACCCTAACACTAAACCTAACCCTAACCTAACCTAACCTAATCATAATCTTAACATTTAACATAATCCTAAACCTAAACCTAAGTATATCCCTAACTCCAACCCTAACCCTAAGCCAAAACCTAACAGTAACTCTAACCCTATTCCTAACACAAACCCTAACCCTAATCCTAAATCGATCAAAATGCTAACACTAACCCTCTTTGTAACACAAAGCCTAACTTTAACCCTAACACTAACCCTAAACTAAACACTAATCAAAACCTAACCCTAACCTCAACCCTAACCACATCTCTAATCCTTACCTTAAGGCTAACCCTCACGCTTAAACTAATCCTAAGCCTCACTCTAACCCTAACACAAACACTAAACTAACTCTAAAATTTATTCTAAATGTAACACTAACCCTAACCTTAATTTTTACACTAACCCTAACAATAACACTAAATATAACTCAAATGCAAAAACAAAAGTTTAAACTAATTCTAACCTAATCCTAACTGTAACACTAATTTTAACACTAATCCTAATCCTAACCCTAAAATGAACCCTAACCCTAACTCTTACACTAATTATAACCTTAATCTTAAACTAACACTAACACTAATCCTTTCCCTAATTCTTATCCTAAACCTAAACCTAACAAAAACCGTAACCTTAATCCTAACAAGAACCATATATCTAACCCTAATTTAACCCAAACCCTAACCCTAACCCTAACACTGAACTTAAGGCTAAATCTTACTCTAACCCTAACACTAAAAGTAATCCTAACCCTAATACTAAATATAACCCTAAGCCTAAACCTAACACTAACACTAACCCTCACCCTAACCCTAAAGGTAAATCTAACATGAACCCTAATTTTAATCTTAATATGAACCATAAATTTAACCAAAACCCTAATTTAACACCAAACATAGCTTAACCCTAACACTAGTCTTAACCCTAACCCTTACCCCACACTAACACTAAACCTAATCCTAACCCTAACTCTAACCTAAACTTAACACTATACCTAACTCTAACCCTAATCCTACACTTTATCATAACCCCAACCATAACATTAAATGTAACCCGAACATAAATCTTAACCCTAAAGCTAAAACTCACCTAAAGAGTAAACATAACACTAACCCTAACCCTAACACTGTAACTCATACTAAATTTAAACTTAACACTAAATATAAACCAAAATTTTACCCTAACAGTAACCCTAACCATAACCCTAACACTAAACATAAACCTAATACTAACACAAAAAATAAACCTAAACCTAACTCAAACCCTAAAAACAACCCTAACCATACACTAACAGAAACACTAACACTAACTTTGACTCTAACCCTAATCCTAAAAGAAAAACCAACCCTAACACTAAATCTACCACTAACCCTAACAATAAACTTAATTCTGAGCCTAACTACAATACTCACCCTAATTCTAACCGTAAGATAACCCTAAACCTAACCCTAATCTTAACACTTAGCCTAACTCCAACTATAACCCTAACCCTAACCCTAACATTAACTTTAAAACTAAAGCTAACACTAACCATAACATTAACACTAACATGATCCCTAAACCTACCCCTAACCCTAACATAAACCTTATCAGAAATTGAAACCTAACACTAATACTTACCCAAAACCTATCTTGAATTCTAACTCATCTAACCTTAACCCTAACCCTAATCCTAACCATAACCAAAACTTTAAACATAATTCTAACTGTAACCCTAAGACAAATCCTAACCTTAACCGTAACACTAACACTAACCCTAACACTCACCCTAACAATAACACTAACCCTAACTTTGACTGTAACCCTAACGCTAAACCTAAAACTAACCCTAACCCTAACCCTACCACTTAACCCTAAAAATAACCCTAATTCTGAGCCTAACTATAACACTAACCCTAATTCTAACCATAAGTTAACCCTAAACCTAACCCTAATAATAACACTAACCCTAAACCTAACTATAACTCTACTCCTAAACCTAACACTAACCATAAACCTAACCCTAACTTTAAAACTAAAGCTAACACTAACCTAACCTTAACCCTAACACGAACCCTAATCCTAACAGTAACCCTCACGTAAACCTAATCATAAACCTAACCCTAACACTAATCTTAACCTTTTCACTAAACTTAGCTTGAATCCTTACATTAACCCTAAGGCTAACCCTGACATAAACAATAAAACTAACCCTAAAAATAATCTTAATTTGAACACTAACTCTAATCCTAAACCTAAGCATAAACCTAATCTTAACCATAACCCTAAATCCAACTCTGTCCCTAACCCTGACACTTACTCTAACCCTCATCCTTATATTAACCTAACACTAAACCTAAGCCTCACCCTAATTCTAACCCTAACCATAACACTAACCTTAAGTCAAACCCTACATTAACCCAAAATCTAAGTCTAATATTAACCCAAAAACTGTTCCTAAACCTAACCATAACCTAAATGTAACACTAACCCTAATAATAACCCTAACACTAACCCTAACACTAAACTTAACCCTAAAATGAATTCTAACCATTATTCTAAACCAAACCCTAACCCTAACCCTAGACCTAAACCTAGCACAAACCCTAACCCTTACGCTAACACTACCACTAAAACTAACCATAACCCTAATACTAAACTTAAAACTATCACTAACCCTAATCCTAACACTAACCCTAACACTTAAACTAACATTACCCTAATGCTAACCCTAACTGTAAATAATAAAAACCCTATAGCAAGACATAACCCTAATCATAACCTAACACTACCCTAACCCTTATATAAGTGTAACCCTAAGACAAACACTATTCCTCACAAAAACTCTAACCCTAACCTAAAACTACCCTAACCCCAACACTAAATTTGTCACTAACCCTAACAATAACCATAACCCTAACACTAACAGAAACACTATCCATAACCCTAACGCTATATCTAACCTACCCATAGCCATCAAATTAACCCTAACCCTAACACTAACAGTAACACTAACCATTAACCTAACACTATACCTAACTTACCCATATCCATTAAACTAACCCTTGCCATAGTCTCTGGCTGGGCACAAAACAAAATCACAAGCCACCACACAGCTTGTAGATTCAAACAGCAATTCTTTATTCCCGATCTCACACCGGCCGTCTACAAACACGTTCTGGGAAAATCAACATTCTCTGCCCAAATCCACCCTCCACTGGGCTTCTGTCTCCCAAAATATGCTGTCTGACCCTAAGAACTCAAGAGGAACTCAGGCAGCAGGATACGCCCTATTCTAAGCGGGGAACGCCCTAATCTCCTATTATGCTAAACTGGGAACACCCTAAACACTGATCTACCCTGGTCCTTTAGCAAGGTCACCTTACATGCAATGTCACTGCAAAATGTCCTATTTCCAAGAGTCCTTCCACTAAAGAAACATGGGGGTATGCTGGCAAGGGAATTGTCATACCTACTTGGCTAATGGCTCCCAGCAAACCCTAACCCTAACACTAACAGTAACACTAACCATTAACCTAACACTATACCTAACCTATCCATAGCTGTAAAACTAACCCTAAACCTAACTCTATACCTCAGTCTAACACTCTTCCTAAACTTAAACCTAACTGTAACACTAACCCTAATTCTAACGATAACACTATCCCTAAAACCACGTATAACGCTAACCCAAACACTAGTCCTAAAACTAACCATAACACTAAACGTAACACTAATCCTAACCCTAACTTTAAGACTAAAATATCTTTCATCTTTAACCTAAACCTTTCACTAACCCTAACCCTAACTCTACAAAAACTCTAACCCTAACCCTAAAGTAACCCTAATCCTTTCTCCTAAACCTAACCCTAAACCTAAACCTAAATGTTAGCCTAACCTTAACCCAACCCTAACTCTAACACTATTCTTAAACCTAACACTAACCATAATCTGAAACCTAAGCCTAAAGCTGATCCTAACAATAACACTAACCCTAAACTTAACCATATCCCTTACCTAAACCTAACAGTAACCATAACACTAATAATAACATCAACCCTAATTCTAACCCAAAATCAAATCTGAACTTAACCCTAACCCTCACACTAACCCAAAACCTTATCTTCTCCTAACTCTAAACCTTTTATTAAAACAAAACCTAACTTTAAACCTGACATTACTTTTAATCCTCACCCTAACATTAACCATAAACCTATTTATAACCCTAAACCATACACTATCTAACTGTGACCCTAACCCTAACCTTAAACATAAATTTAATACTACCAATAACCCTAACTCTAACATGAACTTAAGCCAAACCCTAACTCTAAACTAAATCTAAACCTAACCCTATCCTTAACACGATTCCTATACACAAACCTAACCCCAACCATAACACTAACCATAACCCATACTCTAATCCTAATCCTAACACTAATCCTAACTCTAAACCTAACCCTCTTCATATCCCTTAACCGAACACTAACACTAACAATAATTATAACACTATTCCTAAAGCTGAACTTTATCCTAACCCTGAACCTAAACCTAACACTAACCCTAACCCTAACCCTAACACTATCTCTAACACTAACACTAACCCTAATTCTAACCGCAACCCTAACTTTACCCATAAATTTAACACTAACTGTAACATAAACCATAATGTTAACCATATCCCTTACCCTAAGCTAACCATAAACTTAAATTTACCCTAAACCTAACACTAACACTAATTTTTAACTAACCCAAACACTAACACAAACACTAACACTAACCCAAACCCTAACCCTAATACTAACCCTAACTCTAACCTTTACACAAAATCTTAACAAAACCCTAAAACAAACACTAACTCTAACCCTGATCTTAACATTAAACCTAAACATAAACCTAACACTAAACCAAACCCTAAACAAAACACTAACCCTAATTCTAACCCTAAAGTCAACCTTAATCTTATTACTAACCCTGACCCTACTATAACTATAACCCTAATTCTAAACCAAACCCTAAACTTAAACCTAACACTAATTCTAACTCTCCCATAATATGAACCCAAACCTAACCTTAACCCTACCCTATCTCTAAATGAACCATAAACCTGATGCTAAACCTAACCCTAATCTTTACCTAACCATAACCCTAACCCTAACATAAACCAAAAACTAACCATAAACAACTTTAACCCTAATACTAACACTAACACTAATCCTAAATCTAACCCTCAACAAAACACTAATCCTAACCCTAACCCTAATCCTAACCTTAACACTAACCCTAATCCTAAAACTTACACTAACTTTAAACCTAACACAAGCCCTAACCCAAACCCTATTGTAACCCTAACCTAACCTCAACCCTGTCCCTATCCCAACCGTAACCCTAACACAAACCCTAACCAACACCATAATCCTAAACCTAAACTTACCCTAACCCTAAACCTTATCTAATCCTAACCATAATTTTAACAATTATCCTAACCAAAAAAATCACCCTACTCCTAATACTAACACTAACACTACCCTTAAACCTAACACTAAACCTAACCCTAACTGACTCTAACCCTAATCCAAATGTAAGCCTAACTTAAACCCTAACCCATACCTTAACCTTAACCCTCATCCTAACACAACCTATAACCCTAATGTTAACACTAACACTAACAGTATAACTAAACCTTACCCTAAACCTAATTCTGACAATAACCCTAACAATAACCGAAAACCTAAACTATTCCTAACCCAAAAACTAACACTAACCTTAACCTTACCCTTAAACCTTTCTCTAACACTTACCCCAATCCTAAGACTAACGCTTATTCTAATTCTTCTCTAACTCTAACCCTACCCTAACCCTCAACCTAAAACTAATTCTAACCCTAACCCTAAACCTAAACCTAACTATAACACCAACCCTAACCCTAACTCTAACACTAACACTAACCCAAATGTATACCTAATCCTAAGCCTAACACGAATTCTAACCCAAACCCTAACCCAAACCCTAACTCTAATCCTAATAAAACCCTAACTCTAAACCTAACCCTAACTCAAACCCTAACCATAATCCTCAAACTAACACAAACCATAACCCTAACCCTAACACTGACCCTAACACTAACTATAACCCTAACCCTAATCTTAACTTTTTAACTACCCTTAATGCTAACCTGATTTCTAACCCTGATGCTCACCCTAATTCTAAAAATAATACTGAATCTACACCTAAACAGTATCCTTAAAATAATCTTAAATCTAACCTAATACTAACCCTAACCCTAACCCTAACACTAACATTAATTCTAATTCTAATTCTAACCCTAACACTAAACCTAAGCCTACCCTTAACCCTAACAGTAACCCTGACCCTAAAAATAACTCTAACACAAATCACAATCTAACCATAACCCTAATCCTAACCCTCACAAAAATTCTATCCCTAACCCTAACCCCAAAACATACCCTATCCCAAACCGTAATCCTAACCCAATCCCTAAAACTAAACCTAAGCATAACCCTAAAGCTAAACCTAACACTATCTCTGACACTAACCTTGACACTAATCCTAAAACAAATCCTAAACCTATCCATAACTTTAATCCTAATTTTAACCCTAACCATAACCCTTAAACTAATCCTATCCCTAACACTATTTCTAACCTAAAATCTAATCCTAACCCTAACACTTACATTAACACTAACCCTAATTGTAAAACTTATACTAACCCTAACCCAACCATAACCATAACTATAATCCTAACACTAAATCTAACCCTAACTTTTAAACCTAACACAAATCCTAAGCCTAAGCCTAAACCTAACAAAAACAGTAACACTAACACTACCAGTAACTCAAAAATAATACTAATCCTATACTGTAGAACTCACCCTCATTTTAACTCTGAACTTTAACAATAAACTTAAACCTAACCCTTACCAAAACCATAAACCTTACCCTAATGGGAACACTTATCCTAAACCTAAAACAAAACCTAACACTAACACAAACATTGAACCTAACCATAACCATAACACTTACAAAGTCACTAACCCTAACCCTAACACTAACACTAACCCTAAATCTAATGCTAACTTTAACCCTAATCTTAACACTAACTCTAAACCCAACACAAACCCTAACACTAACTCTAAACCTATCTCTAATCCTAAATATAACCCTAACCCTAACCATCACCCTCAACCTAAACCTAACTCTAAATTTAACACAAACCCAAACCCTAAATATCACCCTAAGCCTAAGCCTAACTTTAAATCAAACCTTAAAACTCACCTTAACAATAATGCTAACGCTAACCCTCACACTAACACTCACTCGAACTCTAACCCCAAACTTAACATTAACCCCATGGTAACCCTTACACTAATAAAAAACCTAACCCTAACTATAATCCTAAAATTAACCATAAACGTAAACCTAAACTGAACCCTAAAAATAACACAAACCCTAATTATAAACCTAACACTAGCCCTAAACCTAACCCTAACCATAAAAATTACACTTACCCTAAATCTAACACAAACCCTAACCATAACCATAATCTTAACCCTAAGTTAACCCATACCATAACACTTAGCTAAGCCTAACCCTAACCTAAACCCTAATTTTAACCCTACCCTAAAACTTACTTTAACCCTAAACCTAAACCAAACCCTAACACTAAACCTAACCCTAAATCTAACACTTAACCTAAACCTAAGCCTAACCTTAACACTATCCAAACACTTCAGCTAATGCTAACACTAAACATAACCCTATCTATAACCCTAACACAAACACTAACCCCAACCATAACCCTATCCTAACACTAACCCCACACCTAACCCCAAAGCTAATCCGAACACTAACCATAAACCTAAACCAAAAGCGAACCATAACCCTAACAATTAACCCTACCCTTACCCTAAAACTAATCCTTACCCTAATTTAACCCTAACCCTAACCCTAATGCTAATTGTAACCCTAACACTAAAATTTACCTTAACACTAAACCTAACCCAAACAGTAACACTAACCTTTAACCTAACCCTAAATCTAACCCTAACATGAACCCTTACTCTAACCATTTTTCTAACGTAACCCTAAACCTAAGCCTAACTCTAACCCTAACACTACACCTAACCCTAACTGAAATTCTAACCTTAACCCTAGCACTAACTCCAAACATTATGTTAACCCTAACCCTAAACCTAAAATTAATCATAGCCATAACCTTAACCCTAACACTAACCCTAAACCTAACACTAAACCTATCGCTAATCCTAACCCTAACCGTAACACTATCACTAACCCTAATCTTAACACTAAACCTAAATCTAACCGTAACCCTAAGCCTAATACTAATCCTAACTCAAACCCTAAACCTAACCTTAATTCTAAATGTAAGACTAACCTTATCCTTAACACTAACTCTAATCCTCACCAAATTTTAAACCTAACTAAAACCCTAACATTAACCCTAACATAAACCCTAACCCTAACCCTTGCATTAACCCTAACCCAACCCCAACCCTAACCGTAAAACTAACTCTAATATTAATCCTTATGCAAACACTAACACTAAAACTAACCTTAACTCAAGCACTAATCCTACCTTTAAACCTAATCTAGCACTAACCCTAACCCTATCACTAACCCTAATCCTAACACTAACAATAATTCTAATTGTAAACAAAACCCTAAATCTAAACCTAATCCACTCTGAAACCATAACATTAACCTAACTTAACCTGAACTTTAATCCTAATCCTAACCCTAAATAAAACCTAACCTTAGCCTTAAAACTAAATCTAACACCAACCCTAAAACTAAATCCAACCCTAACTTTACAATTAACTATAATCCTAACCCTATCACCAACAATAATCCTAAACCTAATCCTAACCCTTCACCTAACCTTAAATCTAAATATAACATTAAACAAAACCCTAACCCTAACATTAACTCTAAACCTTTCACTAACCATAACACTATCCTTAACCCTAAACCTAAACCAAAAAAAAAACACCAAACCTAAACCTAATCCTAACTCTAACACTCACACTAAACCTAACTCTAACATGAACCGTAACCCTAACCCTTACACTTACCCTTAAATTAGACATATCTGTAACTCTAACCCCAACAAAACCCTAAACTTCTCACTATCCCTAACCCTAATACTAAGCATAACCATAAATCTAATCCTAACACTATCCCTAACACTAACTCTAACACAAAGTTTAATACTAACACTAAATCTTAACTTAATCTTAACTGTAACCCTAGCCCTAAACCTAACTCAAACCCTAATGCTAACTCAAAACCTAACCCTAACCCTAACACTAACCCAAACCCATACTCTAACATAAACCTTAACCAAATGCTAAAACTAACCCTATCCCTAACTATTACAATGTTACTAACTTTAAACCTAAAACTAACTCTAAACATATTCCTAAACCTACAGTATACCTAATCCTAAGCCTAAGCTTAATCCTCACAGTAACCTTAAACTTAATCATAACATTCATCCTAACTCTAACTCTCACCCTAACACTATCACGAAACTTAACCCTAACCATAAAACTAACACTAACCCTAAACCTAAACCTAACATTAATCATAAACCTAACACTAACCCGAAACCTAACATAAACCCTAAAACTAAAACTAAACCTTACTCTAACCCTCGCAGAAAACCTAACATTAACTCTAACACTAACCTTAATTTTAATCCTAACACTAACCCTATTGCAAACCCTAACACTAACACTAATTCTAAAATAGCACTAATTATAAATGTGATCTAAAAATCATCACTAATCCTAACCCTAGTACAAACTTTAAACAAAACCCTATCACAAAACCTAACCCCAACACTTACTGTAACCCTAACCTAACTGTAATTTTAACCCTAATCATATCCATAACCCTAATTTTAAACCTAAACCTAACTTTAACCCTAACATTTACCCTAAAGTAACCATAACCCTAAGCCTAAACCTAACTCTCAAACCAACCATAGCCCTAATGCTAAACCTTACCATAACACTAACCCTAAGCCTAAACCTAACTCTAACTCTAACCCTAACACTAAGTCTTACTCTTAAATTAACACTAACACTTAACATAATCCAAATCCTAAACCTTAGATAACACTAACTTTAACTGTAACCCTAACTCTAACACTTACCCTAAGCCTAACCCTATTTCTATTTGTTACTTTCAACCTAAAACTAACCCTAACACCAACACCTACCCTAAACCCTTTTTTGATCCTAACTCTAACCTTAAACCTAATGCTTACCATAATCATTATATGAATCCTAAACCTAAAACTAACCTTAACACTAACCCTAAAATAAACCCTAACCCTAAACCTAACACGAAACCTAACTTTAACCCTAATAGAAACACTAAATCTAACACTAATCCTAACACTATCCCTAATCATAAATTTAACCCTTACCCTAACACTAACCCTAAACATAACACAAACCCTGACACTAAACCTAACATTAACACTAAACCTAACTTTAACCCAAAGCCTAACCCTAACACTCACCTTAAACCTAATCCTAAACCTCATGGTAAACCTAATCAAAAACCATACCTAACCATAAACCTTACCCCAACCTGAACAATAAACCTATCTCTAAACCTAACAATAGCCCTAACGCTAACACCAAACCTAAAATTAATCATAAACCTAAAACTAACAGTAACCCTAACTTTAACACTAAACCTAAAGCTAAACCTAACCCTAACCCTAACCCTAACCCTAACACCAACCCTATTCCTAACATTAACACTAACCTTACCCATAACCCTAACACTAACCATAACCCTAACCATTATGCTAACACTAACCCTAATCCTAGCACTAACCCTAAAACTAACCCCAACTCTATTACTAACCATAACCCCAACCCTAACCCTAATCCTAACATGAATTTTAACCCTAAGCCTAAGCCTAACCCTAACACTAAATCTAACACCAACCCTCACCCTAAACCTAACTCTAACAGTAACTTTAACACTAATCCTCACCCTAAACCTAACACTAAACCTAATCTTAACCCTTATACTATCACTAGTTCGAACCATAACTATAGCCCTAAACATAAAAAAAATCCGAAATCAAACCATAACTCTCAATCTAATACTAACAATAACCTAACTCTAACCCTAGTTCTAAAATTAATCCTAAACTGTACCTTAATCCTACAATTAACCCCAACCCTTATGTTAACCCTAATTCTTAGCCTTAAACTAACTTTAACCCTAAACCTAAAACTAACACTGATCCTAAACCTAACCCTAACCTTAACACTTACCCTAACTCTAACACTACCTCGGAATCTATCCCTAAACCTAACACTGTACTTAACCCTAAAACTAACAGTAACCGTCAACCTAACCCTAACATTAACAGTAACCATAACATGAAACCTCACCTTAACACTAAACCTATCCCAAACCCTATTCCTCTCACTAAATATAATCAAAACCATAACCCAAAACATAACACAAACCCAAACTCAAAAGGTAACACTCAAACTGATACTAACCCTAACTCTAACCCGAACAATAAAATTAACCCTGAACTTAACCCTAACCTTAAAACTAAACCTAAACCCAACCTTAACTCTAATTCTTAGTCTTATATAATTCTAATCCTAACCCTATAGTAACACTAATCCTAAAACTAACCCTAATCCTTACCATAAAACTAACCCTACCCCTAACACTAGCTCTAAACCTATTTCTAACTGAAACATTGTAATTAACACTGAAGTTAACACTAACCCTCACCATAATTTTACCTCTAATAGTAACCCTAAAACTAACCTTCACCCTAAAGCAAAAACTAAACCTACCCCCAACACTAATCTTATCACTAATTCTAACCATAACCATAAATCTAAAAGTAACACGAACCCAAACTCAAGTTGTAACACTCAACTAATACTATTCCTTACTCTAACCCAAACTCTAAAATTAAGCCTAAACTTAATCCTAACCCTAAAACTAACTCAAACCCTAACCTTAACCCTAATTCTTAGCTTTAAATTAACTTTAACTTTAACCCTAAAACGAACACTAATTCTAAAACTAAACCTGACCCTAGTCATAACACTAACCCTAACCCTAACCATAACACTACCTCAAATCTGTCCCTAACATAACACTATACTTAATCCTAAACCTAACCTTTATCAAAACACTAACACTAAACCTAACCCTAACCCTAACACTAACACTAAATAAATTTATCCCTAACACGAAACCTAAACCTCAACCTAACCCTAAACTTAACAGTAACCCTAACACAAACTCTAAAGCAAAATTGAACACTAACATTAACACTAAACTTAACACTAATCTGAAACATAACTCTAGTTCTAAAAATAATCATAACCCTAACCCTGACCCAAACTCTAACCCTAAACCTAACACTAACACTATCCCAAACCCTTACCCTAACACTTACTCTAACACTAACCATAAACCTAAACCTAACACTCACCCTATCCCTAACCCTAACACTAACCTAAACCTAACCCTAAACCTAACATTAACCCTAAACCTATTCTTAAAACTAACACTATCTCCCACCCTAACAAGAACAGTAACACTAACTCTAAACTTAAGCCTAACCCTACTTTTAACACTAAAACTTAACCTAAACTTAAGACGAAATTTACCATAAACCTAAAACTAACCCTAACCGTAACCATAACTCTAACCCTAACACAAACCCTAACACTAACCCTAACCCTAAACTTAACACTAACAATAACCGTAACACAAACCCTAACACTAACACTAATCCTAACACCCTAAAACTAATGGTAAACTTAAAACTCACCCTTACCCTAATGCTAACACAAACCATATTTCAAAACCTAACAATAAATAAACCCTAAACTTATTGCTAACACTCATTCGAACACTAACCCAAAAGCTAACTCTAATGTTAACATTAACACTAACCATATTTTTAACCCTAATTCTAACCATAACACTAATTCTAACCCTAACATTTACCCTAACATTATCCCTAAACCTATTTCTAAACATAACACTACTGCAAACCCTAATTCTAACCCTAACACCAACCCTATACAACCCTAATTCTAACCCTAGCTTTAACGCTAACCCTAACCCTAACTCTAATGCAAACCCTAACACGAACATTAACCCTACCCTAATACTAATCTTTGCCATAACCCTAACTTAACACTAAACCTAAATTTAACCCTAACCCAATCCCTTAACTTAACACTAATACTAACCCTAACACTAACACCAACCCTAACACTAAACCAACCCTAACCATAACCATAACCGTAACTGTAATTCTAACACTCAACCTAACCTAAAAACAAATCCTAAAACTATCCCTAACCCTAACCCTAAATAAATACTAACACTAAACCTAACATTCACAATTACCCTAAACCTAACCCTAACTCAAATCTTAACCTTAACCCTAATCCTGACACTCACACTAACACTAAACCTAACCATAAACAAATCCCTAACCTAAACCCTTACCCTAATGCTAATTCTAATTTTATTACTATAACTAATCTTAAAACTAATGCTAACACATTAGTTTTAATGTAACACTAACTAACACTAATCCTACCCAAACCCTATTCCAAAAAGTACCCCTAACAGTACACGTAATTGTAACCCTAACCCTAACTGTAACCCTAACACAAACCCTAACACAAACCATAACCCAAACCTAAACAAATCCTAACCCTAACATTAACTCACCACAACCAAAACCCTAACACTATCCCTACACTAACCCTAATACTAACCCTACACCAAAACCTTACCTTATCACTTCTCCTAACCCTAACCCTAAACATAACACTAATTCTAATGCTAATCCTAACACTAACACTAACTCTAACCCTAACACTAAACCTAAGCCTAACCATAACATTAACCCTAACCCTAAATGTAACCCCAACACTAACTCTAACTCTAAACTTTAATCTAACATAAACCTATCTGTAATTCTAACCCTAACCCTAAATCTAACAAAAAACCTAACCCTAATCCTAACACTAATCCTAACTTTAAAACTAACTCTAACACTAACGCTAACACTATCCATAAACCTAACACTAAAGCTAACCCTAATCTTAACACTTACCCTTAACCTAACACTAAACCTAATACTAACCCTTAACTTAACATTAACTCTAACAATAATTCAAACCCTGAACATCACCCTAACCTTAACACTAACCCTAACTGAAACACAAATCCTAACACTAACTCCAAAACTAACCTTAAAACTAACTCTAATTGTTATTGTAAACCTAACCCTAACACTTACCCTAACCCTAACACAAACCCTAGCACTAAAACCTAACCTTAATCAAAACCCCAACACTAACACTAACACTAACGCTAACCGTAATGCTAATCATAACAATAACCCTTAATATAATTCTAATGCTAACCCTATCTCTAAATCTAATCTTAACTGTAACCCTGGCCCTTCCCCTAACCATAACACTAAAACTCAACTTATCCCTAATTAAACTATTGCTAACCTAACCCTAGCAATTACAATAACACTAAACCTGACCATGACACTAACCCTAACATGAACACTAATTCTAAATTTAACACTAACCCTAAACCTAACCATAACCCTAACCGTAATCCTAACCATTATCCTAACACAAACTCTAACCCTAACCCTAATACTAAGACTCACCCTAACCCTAACACAAACCAAACACAAACTCTAACCCTAACACTAAAACTAACAATAAGAAACCCTAATATTAACCCTAAAACTAACCCTATCACTAACCCTAGTCAAACACAAACACTAACACTAACCATAACCCTAACCCTAATCTTTCATGTAACCCTATTCAAACACTAACCCTAACCTGAACAAACACCCAAACCTAACCCCAAAACGAACCCTAACCCTAAACCTAATTCTAACTTTAAACCTAACACTAACTCAACCCTAAACCTAACACAAATTCTAAGTCCAACTCTAACCCTAACACTAACACAAGCACTAACCGTAAGGCTAATATTAATCCTAACCCCAACCCGAAACCTAAACCTAACAATAAATTTAATCTTAACAACAACCCTAAATCTACTCTAACACCAAAGCTAATACTCAACCTAACCCTAACACTAACCTAGCCCTAACCTTAAACCTAATCCCACCAGCAACCCTAATTCTAACTCTAACCCTTATCAAAACACAAACCCTAAGTCCAACCCTGTCCCTAACACTAACACAAACACTAACCCTAATCCTAATAGTAACCCTAACCCTACTTCAAACCCTAACCCTAACACTAACCCTAAACTTTACTTTAATCATAACTCTAATTCTAAAACTACACCTTAGCCTATCCATAACCCTAAACCTAAGGCTAACACTAAACATAAGGCTAACACTAAATCTAAGCCTAACCATAACGGAAATCTAACCCTAATCCTAATACTTAACCTAACCCTAAACATAAACCTAACCCTAATCCTAACACTAACAGTAACTTCAACAAAACCATAAACTTGAAACTAACTCTAACACTAACCCTAACACTAACACTAACGCTAACTCTAACACATATGCTAACCCTAACACTTACTCGAAACCTAGCACATCTTGAACACTAACCATAAAACTTACCCAAACCCAAACACTAACCCCAACCTAAATTTAACCCTAACATAACCCTAATCATAACCCCAACCTAACTCTAATTCTAATCATAATCCAAACCCAAAACCTAACTCTAACAATAACACTAACCCAAACCCTAAAACTAACACTAACCCTAATCCAAAACCTAACCCTAACACTAACTCTAAACCTAAAACTAACCATAAACCTAACCATAATCCTAACACTAACTCTAAACATAACACTAACCCTAACACAAAACCTAAATGTAACCCTAAACCTAAACCTCACACTAACTGTAACCCTAAGCCTATCACTAACCCTAACGGTAACCCTAACACTAACACCAACTCTAAACTTTATCACAACTTTAAACCTAATTTTAATTCTAAGCCTGACACTAACCCTTATCCAAAACCTAACACTAACCCAAACACAAACCCTAACTCTACCCCTAACTCTAACACTAACCCCCATTTTAACCCTAAAACTAACACTAACCATAAGAGTAACCCTAACACTACCCTTTACCCTAACACTATCCTTAACCCAAACACTAACACTAACCCTATCCCTAACCCTAAAGTTAACTCTAACTCTAAACCTTACCGTAATCCTAACACTAAACCTAAACCTAATCTGACATTAAATATAACTCATATCATATATGTAACCCTAACACTAACCCTAACCTTAACCCCAACAAAAGTTTATTCCTAAACTTAACTCTAACACAAACCATACCCTATTCCTAACATTAATGCTAACTCTAACCATAAAACTAACTCTAACCCTTACTCTAAAACTAACCATAACCCTAACACTAACTTATCATTAACCCTAAACCTAAGCCCAAACCAAAGCAGTACCATAACACTAACCCTAACGCTAAAGCTAACACTAACCCTAAACTTATCCCTAACCCTAACACTATAATTAAAACTAAAACTAACCATAACACAAACTTTAACAAAAACATAACGTTAAATCTAAACCTAAAGTTAATACCCTAACCCAAAATCTAACACAAACTATAATTCTAACACTAAAATAACACTAACACTAACCCTAATCCTAACCCTTACCTTAATTCCAACACTAACCCTTAATTTAACATTAATCCTAACCCTAATTCTAACACTAACACTAATCCTTATCTTATAAGTAACTGTAAACCTAATCCTAACACCCTAAAACTAACCCTAACACAAAACTTAACACTAAAGTTAACTCTAACCCTATCCTAATCTTAACTGTAACCTTAACCCTAATAATAAACCTAACCCTATTCCTAACTCAAACCCTAAGCCTAACACTAAAACTAACCCTAATCCTAAACCTAAACCTAATGCTTATTCTAAAAGTAACCTTAATTCTAAACCTCACCGTATCACTAAACTTAACCAAAAATCTAAAACTAATCTTTACCCTAAAACTAATCATAACACTCACCCTAAACCAAACCCTAAACTTAAATGTAAATCTAAGCCTATTCCCAATCCTAAGAGTACAATATACACTAACCCTAAAACAACACTAACACTAACACTAAACCTAACTGTATCCCTAAATTTCACCCTAACCCTATCACAAACACAAATTCTAACCCTAAAACTCATTGTAACCGTAAACTTAACTTTAAACTGAACTTAACCCTAACCCAACCTTAAAACTAACCCTAACCCTAACACTAAACCCAACCCTAAATCTAATTCTAACTCTACCCCTAACTCTAAATCTAAAGCATAATATAACCCTAACTCTAACACAAATACTAAGTCTAACCATAACTCTAACACTAAAACTAACACTAACCCTAAACCTATCTCTAACACTACACCAACTGTAACAATAAATATAACGCTAAACCTAACCCTAACAATAAACCTAATACCAATTCTAATCCTTTCATTAATTCTAAACCTAAACATAACCCCAAATCTAACAATAACACTAACCCTAACTATAAACCTAACCCTAAATCTAATCCTAACTCTACACCTAACCCTAGCACTAACATTAACTGTAACTTTAAACCTAATCATAATCCTAACAGTAAAACCAACCCCAAACTAACCCTAAAAATCACCCTAATCTTATTTGTAAACATAACATTAATTCTAACCCTAATTCTTACATAAATCCTAACCTCAACCCTAACCCTAAGTAACCCTAACCCTAACAGTAACACTAGCACATTAACCTAAACCTGACACTAAACCTAACGTTAACCCTAACACTAATCATAACGCTAACCCTAAACCTAACCCTAACAATAACACTAATCATAAACCTAACCATAAGTCTAACCCTAACCCTAACACTAACATTATCTCTAATCCTAACCCTAACCCTACCACTAACTCTAACCTATTCTTAACCGTAACACTGTATTCCTAACCCTAACCGTAACACAAATCTATCACTATCCCTAACACTATCACTCACCCAAACCTGAAACCTAACACAATCACTTATTTGAACACTAACACTAACCCTAACCCTAATCCTAACCCTTACCTTCACCCTAACAGTAGCTTTAAACTTTACCCTAACTGTAAAACTAAACTTAACCCTAACCTTAATTCCAAAACCAACCCTCACCCTAAACGTAATCCCAACACTAACCCTAACACAAAATTTAACACTAACATCAACCCTAACCCTAACCTAATCCTAACTCTAACACTAAACCTAACAATAACTCTAACTTTAACTAAAACCCTAATTCTAATTCTAACAATAAACCTTCCTAACCCTAATTCTTAAAATAAAATTAACTTAACCCTAAACCTTACCCTTACACTACCTTTAAATTGAACCCTAACTCTGACCAAATACTAAGCCTAAACCTAACTGTAACCATAACACTAATTTAAAACTTATTCCTAACTCTAACACTATAATTAACGCTATCCCTAACCCTAAAAATTATACTAACACTAAACCTAACCCTAACCCAAACCTTAACTTTAACGTTAACACTCACCATTACCCTAAATTTAACATAAACCCTAATTCTAAAACTAACACTAACCCTAATGCTAATCCTAACCCTTATCTTAACCCAAACTCTAACCCTAAACTTACCCTAACCTTAACCCTAATACTAACCCTAACCCTAACTCTAACCCTACCATTAAACCTAACCCGAAACCTTACACAAATTTTAACACTAACACTAACACTAATCCTAACGTAATCCTAACCATATCCCTAACCTTAATTCTAATCCTAACTCAAATTCTAAACTTAAACCTAAAACTAAACTAACCCTATGCCTAACCTTAACCCATACCCTATCACTAACTTTAACCTTAACAGTTACCCTACCACTAATCTTAACCCTAACCATACATATTCCTAAACCTAACATGACCCCTCACCCTAAGCCTTACCCTAACACTAACACTAACACTAGTTCTAACCTTAATCCTAGCCCAAGCCATTACACTCACCCTAACCCTAAGACGAACCATAACACCAATTTTAACTCTATTTCTAACCGTACAATAACCCTAATTTTTTCTCTAAGACCAACCTTAACCCTATGCCTAACTCTATTCCTAACCCTTCACTAACCTTAAAAATAACCACAACACTAATCCTAACCCTAAAACTAACCCTAACACTAATACTAAACCTAACCCTAGCCTTAACACTAACCCTAATGCAAACCCTAAGACTAACACTAATTCTACAACTAAACCTAATCTAACCCTTACACTAAACTTAACCACACCCTAACCCTAACACTAATCTGACCCTAATCCTAAAACTAACAGTAAACTTAATCCCAAACTCTACCCTAAATCAAAAGCTTACCCTAACACGAACACTAAACCTAATCCTAACTATAAACATAACACTAACCCTAAAACTAACCCTAACCATTCTATTAACCTTGACCACAACTCAAACCCTAAACTTAAAACCCTAACCCTAACACTAACCCTAAACCTAATTCTAACCTTTACACTACAAATAATCCTAACGCTAACCTTAACAATAACACTAGCATTAACTCTAAATCTAAGCCTACCATAAACCTAAACCAACCATAATCCTATCTTGAACCCTATCCCGCACCCTAACAGTAACTGTACCAGTAACCCTAACCATAAAACTAATCGTAACCCTAACACAACACCTAACACTAACCCTAACCATATCACAAACCCTAACACGAATCATATACCTAACAACAAACCTAACCCAAATCATAACCCTAAATCTTACTTAAGCCTAACTCTAACGCTTCCCTAACCAAACTTAACTTTTAAAACTAACACTAACCCTAACACCAACCTTAAGTCTAACCCTAACACAAACCCTAAACCTAAGAATACCACTAAGCCTAAATCTCACCCAAACCATAACCCCAAACTTAAACCTAACCCTAACACAAAACCTAACCCAAAACCTAAACCTAAACCTAAAACTAACCCTAAACCTATACCCTAAGCCTAACCCTAACCTAATTATAACACTAATGATTACTTAACCCTAACCATAATTCTGAGCCTCACAGTCAGACTGTGACATTTGGTGGCCCACAAGAAATGACATAGGGTAAGTGAAAACGTAAACTGCTCGCCCCTGAGGGCAGGACGAGAGGATGTGTAGACATTTTAAGATTCTTCTTTTGTTTTGTTTCACTTTTGTTTTAAGTTGCCTGTCCCTGGAGATGAGTGAGAGGGAAGAAAAACCACTCACATCTGAGGAACAGATAAGACAAAAGGACAGATGAACATTTCAGGAGGATAAAAAGGCTATCATAATAATAATTTTTTGTTGTTACATTTTTGTTTCATTCTGCCCCAGTTTTGTTTGGCGTCATCTTTTTGGGTTGTATTATAGTAGAAATATGGGATCAGAAATTAGTAAAAAAAATAAATCAAAAGAGTGTTAAGTAAGTTGTTAGATGAAGGAGGCATCTCAGTAAAATCAAGAGCAGATAGGACATATGTTGATACAATACAAAAATATTGCCCATGCCTTTTTAAAGAGGAGTTGTTAGATATATCACAATGGAATCATCATGGTGAAGATTTAAAAAGAATAGAAAAGAAAAGTCCAGGAACTCTGCCATTTGACACATTGCCATTGTGGGCATTGGTATCTTGTTTGCTTAGTTCAAAGCTTTCAGTTAAGACAATGGTGGAGGAAGGAGAAGACATATTAATTCAAGTAAAAGAGACAGACTCTCAAGCTAATCAGACAGAGGAAAAGATTAAAGTAAAAATGAAGGTCACTCAAGTTAGAGAAAAAGAAATTCAAGTAAAAGAGAAGGTGTCTCAAGCTAATCAGACAGAGGAAAAAATTCAAATAAAACAGAAGGTGTCTTGAGCTAGTCAGAGAAAGAAAGTTTAGAGCAGAAAATGCCATCAGGGGAAAAGTTAAAACAGGAGACTGCTACTAACACCCTTCTATCACCAGAGGGCATAAGGGTCTAACCAACTGGGCAACTCCATATGCTGAGAGGCCCCCAAGCCCCGTAGTTGATAGATGGGATCCTGAGAAAGGACCTCAAATATTAGCATGCTCTGTATTTGAGCAGGCAGGAGGGCAGCGAATTCACCATGCTTTAGATTTCAAAACAGTGAAGCAACTAAAAGAGGCTGCAACAACCTATATTCCTCAAGCACCCTTCACTCTAAGAATGATCAGTTCCATTACCAATTTGAACATGATGCAAGCAGATTGGACAAGTATGTGTTAAGCTGTGCTAAATGGAGGACAATATCTGTTATGGAAGGTTGCCAATGAGAATTTTGCAAGAAGACTGCTAGGCAATATGCAGCAATTGGTTTTCCTCTGAGAAATGTAAATATGTTGTTAGGAAAGGGACCTTATGTGGATCAGCAGCAACAAATTGCATATCATCCTGCCATATACTCACAAATTGCTGCAGATGTGGTTTTGGCATGGTAGACTTTTAAAGGACATGGAGGTTTACAAGGTCAATTTTCTAAGGTAATTCAAGGAGCTAATGAACCTTATGCTGAATTTGTCAATAGGCTTATTCAAAAAGCTACCAGAGTTTTTGGGAATATGGAACGAGCAATGCCATTAATAAAACAACTAGCTTATGAACAAGCAAATCATTGGTACAAAGATGTCATTAGACCATGGAAATATGAAGATTTAAACACATATATTAAATTATGTAGAGATATTAA
Organism: Callospermophilus lateralis; assembly: GCF_048772815.1. Taxonomy (NCBI): domain Eukaryota; kingdom Metazoa; phylum Chordata; class Mammalia; order Rodentia; family Sciuridae; genus Callospermophilus; species Callospermophilus lateralis. The sequence goes on from NC_135326.1 coordinate 2,405,181, forward strand.
TGAACAAGGGCAAGTCTTGGTAACTGCATTACAACAGGTTTTAGATGCCAGCCCCCAAACATGCTACAATTATAAACGAACAGGACATTTAAAGGGAATTGCCCTATAGGAGGAGGGTTTAACAACACTAGGTATCAAAGGAGTAGAATACTGGATATTTGCCCACGATGCCATAGAGGGAGATATTGGGCTAATGAATATCGTTCTCAAACCACCATAGACGGTACTGCATTACCAAAAAACGAACAAGGACCAGGTGTTTATCCACAATATCATGGAGAAAGGCATCGGGCTCCATTTCCAACAAATGGACAGAGGGGCCCAACACTCCGGGGCCTAAGACCACAAATATACGGGGCACTGGAGGAACCTAGCAACCCCATCAGTGCAGTGCACATGATAAATTGTCCATTAGATCCCTCATCAGACAAACCAGAGGGAGCGCAGGGTTGGACATCTGTGCCTCTACCAGAAGAGTACTAACTCCAGATATGGGAGTTCAAATCATTCTCACAGGGATAAATTACCTCTTCCAAAAGCAAGAGTAGGCTTATTATTGGGACACAGTTCTTCTACTCTAAAAGGACTTATGAGAAATCCTGGGGTAACTGATCCCAATTATGAAGGTAAAATAAAAATTATAGCCAGTTCTCTAAAGGGTGTATCAGTAATTTCACCAGGAGATAGAATAGCACAGTTACTAAAAGTACCCAGCATACATAATATATTTTCCAGTTGTACTGTAGAAAGAGGTTTCAGGGGATTAGGCTCCACAGGTGTAGATTGGACTATGCTATCTTTAAATTTAGATTCTTGCCCCATGCTAAAACTAAATATTCAAGGACATGAATTTAATGGGCTACTGCATACAGGTGCAGACCTTAGAATCATCTCTCATCAGGAGTGGCCAAAACATTGGCCATTACAACAAGCCACTCAAATGCTTCAAGGACTAGGAGTGGTGAATAATCCCCATAGAAGTGCAATGGTATTAGATTGTAAGGATCCTAAAGGATGTGAAGGAACAATGCAACCATATGTATTGGACCATCTTCCCATAAATTTATGGAGATGAGATATCCTAGATCAATTAGGACTAACATTAACAAATAACATCAATTCAAATATGTCCACTATTATGGCTAGACAAGGTTTTAGGAAAGGAAGAAGATTAGGAGAACAAGAACAAGGTATTGCAGCACCAATACAAATAGATTAGGGAACAGACAGGCATGGATTGGATTTTCAGGAGGGGTCAATGAGACAACAAATATTACTTGGAAATCAGAATGACCACTAGGGATTCCTCAGTGGCTCCTGACTAAGGAAAAGATATGAGCAGCCCATAACCTGGTCAAACAACAATTTGTGGAAGGACATATACAACCTTCTGTATCTCCCCATAATACTCCCATTTTTGTCATAAAAAATAAATCTGGTAAATGGAGAATACTGCAAGATGTAAGAGCCATTAATAATGAGATGGTTATTATGGGACCTGCTCAATCAAAGATTTCTTAATTGTCTGCTATGCCAAAAACCTGGTAGGTTTTAGTTATAAATATTAAAGAATGTTTTGTTTTGTTTTTCAATTCCAATTAATCCTTAGGATAGTCCACGTTTTGCATTTACTATCCATGCACTGAATTATGAAGATCCTGATGAGAGATATGAATGGAAAGTACTCCCTCAAGGGATGGCTATCAACCCAACTATGTGTCAAATTTACATTTACAAAGTAATCCAGTCACTTAGAAGTCAAAATCCTGAACTACAAATATTTCACTATATAGATGATATATTATTAGCACATAAAGATAAAAACACATTGCTAGAATGTTATGGCACACTTAAAAACAATTAAAAAATTATAATCTAGAGATAGCAATATATAAAGTACAATTAAATTTTCTAATTAATTATTTAGAAGTTCTATAATCCTCAACCATTTTCTATCCACCAAAAATTCAAATACAAGTAGAACAACTCAAGTCACTTAACCATTTCAAAATTTATTAGGAGACATTAATTGGATTAGACCTTATCCAGGAATATGAACTCGAGAGTTGGGACCTTTATTTGATATCCTATAAAGTCCATCTGATTTAAATTCACCCCGAATGATAATTTCTGAAGCAAGAAAAGCATTAAAAATCATTGATAAATATATGGAAAATATGAATTTGAATAGAATTGACATGTTTGCCTTTATTATTTATTGTACTTATAACAAAATATATTTCTACAAGAGTATATTGGCAAGAAGGTTTATTATGGATACATTTACCTTTTTATTCTAAAACTAATCTTACTAAGTATCCTGAGGCTGTAGGACAATTAATACTCAAATGAAAAATGCAGCAAAGGGATGGTTAGAAATTTCTTCCAATACAATAATTACTGTATATACTATGAATCAAATTGATGAGTTAGCTAAAGAATTAAATACTTGGGCAATAATTATGAGCAAATTTAATGTTTCATTTGATAACCACTTACCATCTAATCCTTAATTGTCTTTTTGGTCATCACATCCTGTAGTTTTTCCAAAAATGACAAGAAAATTGCTCCAAATATATTCACTAATGGGTCAAATAATGTTACAGCAGCAATAGTTAAACCTTATCAAACATTTACATTTTTAGTACCCAAACAATTAGCTCAAAAGGTAGAGCTTAATGCAGTATTACAAACTTTTCTGATGTTTAAAGATTCTATATATAATTTATTTTCTGATAGTCATTATATAGTTAATGCTATAGTATCCCTTGAAGATACTGGTAGAATTTCCCCTTCTTCTATTTTTTTTTTCCACTATACAATGTCTAATCTGGGACAGAAAAGATCCATTATTTATAAGACACATCATGGCATATACAGGATTACATGAAGCCCGACCTTTGGGCAATGATTTAGCAGATAAAAACTGCACATGACACACATATTATCTCTACACTAGATGAAGCTACAAATTTTCATAAAAAGTTCCATGTCAATACTATTACTTTACAAAAGCATTTTATAATGTCTAAGGAACAAACTAGACACATCATAAAACAATGTCAAAATTTTGTGATCATTTAACTACAAGTTAGTCTTGAAGTGAATCCTAGGGTACTGATACCTAACTATATTTGGTAGATGGATGTCACACACTTGCCCAAATTTGGAAAATTGAAATATTTGCATGTTACAGTTGATACTTCTTATGGATTTTTTGGGGGGGCTTCCTTCATGATGGAGAAAAAACTAAAGATATTATATCTCATTGCTTACAAAATTTTGCCACTGTGGGCATTTCAAAACAGTTAAAAAACAGATAATGCCCCTGGTTATACTTCTACCTCTTTGAAACAATTTTGCTCATCATTTGGAATTAGTCATATAACAGGAATCCCATACAATCCACAGGGACAAGGCATAGTTGAAAGAGCTCACCAAACTCTTCTAATGTACTTATTAAAGCAAAAAGAGGGAATTGGGAGGGGTATATATTTTCCAAAGATAAACATAAAATTACCCTTTTTACTCTAAACATTTAAATTTGGATTCGTCAGGGCTTAGTGCTATGAAAAGGCATATGTGTCAAAAAAATATACATAAGCCCCAAGGTACATTGGAAGGATATTCTAACAGGAAAATAGAAAGGTCCTGAGCCAGTGATTGTCTGGAGTTGGGGGTCTGTTTGTGTGTTTCCACAAGGAGAACAACAGCCAATTTGGATTCCAGAAATATTAACTTAGGTCCTGACCCAGTGATTGTCTGGAGTCGGGGGTCTGTTTGTGTGTTTCTAGAGGGAGAACAGCAGCAGATTCTGATTCCAGAGAGATTAACTAATGCAATTTTTACAGACCAAAAAGAAGATTATTTGGCTCAAATGCATAAAAGTTGATATCCGAAACTCCAGTTTGGCTATCCTTACATTTGCAACAGAACCAGGATGCGTTTTTCAATATCTATTTTATTATTGCCCTTTCCCACATCATGAAGTTCTATTTTGTTTTTTGAGCTCATGGAAACCTAGGTTAATGTTTTGCTGATCTATTTTTTAACGATAGAGTTTTTAAACATTGCAATGGAGATTTTACCTATAAAGAGTTATAAGACCTTTACTATTATGTTATGTGTTGTGTGTATTATATTCTGTGTGCACACTTGTGTTCTGTGTTGTATATTTTTATGTACGCATGTCCATATATCATATATGATGAGAACTCATGAAAAAATTGATCCAAAGATATTTTTTTATTCACGTGATTTAAATGGTTTAATATAAATTGGATACACAGCTGTTGAGGATTATTTTAATATGTGATCTAAAAAGGAGGTTAGCAGATCTGTTTGTTTACTCTCACCTTATTTTCATTATATTTTATAATTCTGTTCAAGATAATGTAAATTGTTCAGAAAATTGTTTTCTTTTAGTTCCTCCTGGAATGTTGCATAATTTTTTCTTTAGCCATTATTGCCAGAATTCTTATCTTCATCCCAGTGCTGGTGAAAACAATGATAAAGTCAATCTACAGCTTCTGCAATAGCTATCACTGAACTGCTTACAGAACTTGCCTGGACTATGTATCACTTGTATGCACCGTGAACTCACTTTTATGCATTCTCAACTATCTGTTGGTGCAGAGACTTACGGTAGTTTTGGGGTATTTTTTCTGATGTTGTCATATGTGGTACCATTTTTCCAAAAGGAGCTGTCAATTGGCTTGGTGTATCCTCCTCCCATCTTCTTGTGATGGTCAATCAGCTAAAATTTGGGGACCAACAGAGGTGAGGCAAAGAACCTCACCACCCCCCCCCCCAATGGTACAAATGCCTATACACAGATGTGGCTATATGCTGGTCCTATAGTCAATGACGAGTAAGATCCAATTGCAATGGTACCAACCTAGGACAGGAGGCTGATGCCTTGATGTCAGCTCATTAGATGACAGGTAAGGATCATATGTACTATTAGAAAACCTAAGGAAGGCATGGTCATTAAGCCACATGCTTGTTATTTAAACAGAGAGGGGGAGCTGTTGAGAGTAACAGCTGAAGTGGCCCCAGCAAACTTCCAGCTGCCATCTGATGATTGGCTTTCAGCGGCCTCAGCAAACTTCTAGCTTCCAGGTGACTGGCTCCTCAGTAGTGATGCTCATTGGGCTGTTCCCCCGCCATTTCAGACCAGGGAGCTGCTCAATTGGAAACTCTTTTGGCTCTGCCCACAAGACCCACCCAATCGGCCTCAAGAGCAGGAGGAGTGAGGGGGTTTGAGACCCTTGTTAGAAGCTGGTGGTGGCAATTGGGCTCTGAGGGAAATCCTGAAGAGCTAGTGCGGTGCTGTGTGTGTTCTAAATAGTAAAGTTCATTCCATCTTCATAAGTGTCTTGTGAATTGTGCCCAGTCAGACTGTGGCACACGAGTAACCATAACCGTAACTCTAAAGCTAACACTAATCCTAACAGTAACCCTAACACTAAACCTAAACGTTACCTAAACATAAACCTATCTCTAACAGTAACCATAACAATAACTCTAAACCTAAACCTAACCCCAACCCTAGCTCTCACACTAACTCTAAAATTAAACCTAACAATAACACTAACTCGAACCTTAACACTAAACCTGAAACTATCACCCTAACTCAACTTCTAACACTAAACCAAACCCTTACCTTAACCCTAACACAAACCCTAAACCTAAACCAAATACTAACACTAACCCTAACCCTTACACTAACATGAATTATCACATTATCACTATTCTTAACCTAAATCTAAAATAACCTAAACCTAACTATAACCCTAAAACTAAACCAAATCCAAACCCTAACCCTAACCCTGACACTACCTTAATACTATTGATAAAACTAACCTAACACTAACAATAACCGTAACCCTAACTCAAACCTTAATGCTAGCACTATCCCTAATACTAACCCTAAACATATGCCTAAAAGAAACCAAAACCCTAACCCTAACCCGAATCTAACCCTAACATTAACCTTCACCGTAACCCTAACCCTAACCATAAGACTAAGTAAAAACCTAAATGAAACACTAACCTTATCCTTATCCTAACCATAACCCTAACCCCAACCCTAAACCTAATCCTAAAGCTAACCCTAACCCTAACATTCTCCCTAAACCTCATCCTAACCTTAAACCTTTACCTAACACTAACCCTAACTTAACAATAACCTTTACCTGAATTTAAACCCTACCCCTAAACCTAACACAAACCCTAACACTAAAACAAATTTTAACTTTAACCCTAACCCTAACCCTAAAACTTACCCTAACCCTAATCCTAACCCTAACAAAAATACAAACCCTAACCCTAAAATACACTAATTCCAACACTAATCTTAACACTTATCCTAATACTAAACCTAAAAATAAGCCTAACCTTAATAAAAACACTATGCCAAACCCTAAATCAAATTCTCACCATATCCCTCACCCTAACCCTAACCCTAAACCTATAACTAACCCTAACCCTAACACTAACAGTAACCCTTTACCTAACTTAACCAAAGCCCAAACACTAACGCTTAACCTAAACCTAACACTGACCCAAACACTAACCTTATTAACCTTAATGATAAACCGAAACCTAACACAAATGCTAACCTTAACATGAACCGTAACCCTAACCCTAACCCTAATTAAAACCTAACAATGACCTGAACACAAACAGAAACCCTAACACTAACTCTAACCTAACCTACCTTTAATCATTATCTTAACCCTAAGGATAACACTAAGCAGAACCCAAACACAAATCCTAGGCTAAACCTAATACTAACCCTAATTCTATCCATAACACTAACCCTAAACCTAACCCTAACACTAAAACTAACAGTAATTGTAACCCGAACCTTAATCCTAACCCTTAAACTTACTCTAACCCTAATACTAACTTTAAATATAACGTTAAATATAACCTTAACACTAACACTAACCATAACCATAAATCTAACTTAAATTCTAATCCCAACCTTAACTGTAACTCTTACGGTGACACCATAACCCTAATACTAACCATAATTGAAACCTGACTCTTACCAAAACCTAACACTAACCTAAAATCTTACCCTATCCCTAACACTAACTCTTACCCTTATCCCTAACACTAACCATATCTAAATCCTAACCCTAAAGGTAAAAAAATCCTTAACACTAAACCTAACAATAACACTAAACCTAAAACTATTCCTATCCCTAACACTAAACCCAACCCTAAACTTAACCCAAACACTAATAATAACTCTAACTATAACCATAAACCTAAGGCAAACACAAGCTCTAAACCTAACCCTAACACTAACTCTAACCCTAAAACTAACCCTACCCTAACACTAACCCTAAGATTCAGCTTAACCCTAAAACTAACCCTAACAATAACCTAACCTCTAATTCTAAAACTAAAAGTAACCCCAAACAGTAATTTTAACCATAATCATAACCCTAACTGTACACTAAACATGACCACAAATCTAATTCTAACCCTGATTCTAAAATGAATCCTACCTAATCCTTACCCTAAACCTAACCCTAACACTAACCCTAATCTCAAAACTAACCCTAACACTAATTCTAAAAGTAACCATCACCCTAACACTAAACCTGTATTAATCCTAACCATAAACACAACTTTAAACATAACACTAAACTTAAACCTAACCCTAACCCTAGGTATATATATAGTAAACCTAACCCTAATCCTAACATAACCCTAAAACAAACCCTAACAAAAAACATAATCCTAAACCTTATATAACACTAACCTTAACCATTTCCTAACATTTACCCTAACCCTAAACCTTAAACTAAACCTAACCGTAACACTAACACTAAGTGTAAACTCAACCCTTTACCTATCACAAACACTAACCCTAACCCTAAACCTAAACTTGTCTCTAAACCTAACCTTAACACTAACACTAACCCTAACTGTAACCCTAAAAGTAAAACAAACTCTAACCTTAACACTAACCCTGAATCAAAATTTTAATCTAACCCTAACCCTAAAACTAACAATAAATATAAACCTAATCCTAACACAAACAATAACCCTAAACATAACTCTAATCCTAAGAGCAACCCGAACTGTAATCATAACTGTAAATCTAAAACTAATGCTAATCATACCCTTAAATCTAACCCTATATGTGACCCTAAAACTAACCCTAAACATAACCCTACCACTAACCCTAACAATAACCATAATCCTAAGCCTTACTCTAACCCTCACCGAAATTTTAACCATAAGCTAAAAATAAGCCTAACCCTAATCATAACACTAACCCTAAATTAACTATAACCCTAACCCTAACCCTTACACTAACCCTAACCCTAACCATAGCTTGAAATTTAAAGCTAACACTAACCTAAACTTTAACCCTAGCACGAATCCTAAACCTATGTCTAACCCTAAACTAAACCTAATCCTAAACCTAAACTTAACATTAACCCTAACAATAACCTATGTTGAACCCTAACTCACCTAACACTAACCCTAATTCTCACCCTAATCCTAACTTTAACTGGAAACTGAAACATAATTCTAACCATAACCCTAAGACAAATCCTAACCCTAAACCTAACACTAAAATCTTTAATCTTAACACTAACACTAAACCTAAACCTACAGTAAAACTGATTTTAACCATAGCCCTAATCTTAACCCTAAAGCTTAACCTAATCCTTACCCTAAACCTTACCTTAACCCTTACCCTAACCCTAACCCTTGCACTAATCTTAAACCTAACCCTAAACCTAATCTTAAGCATACCACTAACCCTAAGCCTAAACTAACCTTAATTCTAACCCTATCCCTAACCCTAACTCTAATCCTATCTCAGACTTTCACTAACACTAACACTAACTCTCTTTCTAAACCTAAACCCAACTATAACCCTACCCCAATAATAACTGTAACCTTCAAATAACTCTAACTTTAAACCAAATCCTAACACTAAACTAAGCCGTAAGCCTAACACTAACCCTATACCTAACCCTAACAAAAACCCTAAAACTAACTCTAACACAATCTCTAACTTTAAGAGTAACTTTAACTCAAACACTAACCCTAATCCTAAACCTAAACCAATCCTAAAAATAACCCTAAACTTAACTCTATCCCTAAACCTAACAATTATTCCATCCCTAACGCTAACCCCAACACTGACCTAAGCCTAACCATAATCGTAACTCTAACCCTAACACTAAACCTAACTGTAGGCCTACACTTACCCTAAATTAAAGTTTAACACTAACCCAAAAAGTAATTCTTAACCTAACCCAAAACTTAAACCTTAACCCTAACCCTCACCCTAACCCTAACCCTAACACTAATACTAACCATATGCTAACCGTAAGCCTAAAACTAAACCTAACCCTAAACCTAAGGCTTATTCTAACTTTAATCCTAACCATAACTCTAATCCTAATTCTATCAATAAAAGTAAAGAAACCCTAAACCCAATCCTTACCTTAACACAAAGTATATCCCTGAAACTAACACTAATACTTACACTAACGCTGACCATAAACTTAACTCTAAAACTAAAACCTAAACCCAATTAAAATCCTAAGCCTAACCCTAAACTTAAAAGTAACCCTAAAAATAACCCTAATCCTAACTCTAAAACTAATCCTAAGACTAACTTTAACACTAACCTTAACACTAACCCTGACAATAAATCTTACCATATCTATAAACCTCTCCCTAACCCTAACACTATACCTAACGCTAACCCTAACACTAACACTAAAGCTAACCGGTAACCTAAACCTATCCGTAACACTAAACCTAACCCTCACGTTAAAATGTACTCTAAAGCTAACACTAAAACTAACTCTAAGCCTAACCCTTATACTAAACCTAAAACTCACAATAACCCTAACCCGAAACCTAAAATTAACCTAAATATAACCCTAACACTTTCTCTAATCATAACACTAGGCCTAATCCTAACATTAAACCAATCTCTAACCATAACAGTATCTCTAACTCTAAACCTAACAAATACACTAAACCTAGACCTAAACCTAAACCTAATACTAACCCTAACGCTAACAAGAATCGTAACCCTAACCCTGATACTAATCCTAACATTAACCCTTACACTAATCCTAAACCTAACACTAACCCTAAACATAACCCTAAACCTAACACTAACCACAACCCTAACCCGTAAACAAAACCTAATCCTAAACCTACACTAAACCACACCATTACCATAACCCTAGCCATACATCTTACCCTAACCCTATACCTAAACCTAACCCTAACCCTACTAATAACCCTAACTCTAACCTTAACACTAAAACTAACAATAATCCTAAACCTGATCTCACCCTATAACTAACCCTAAACCTAAATGTAAATTTAAAACTATCCCAAATCTAACCGTAAATTTAACCTTTATCCCAAACAAACCATTAACTCTAACCCTTACCTAAGTCTAATGTTAACCCTAATGCTATCAATAACCCTTACCTTAAATCAAAACCTAACCCTAACTCTCATCCTAACCCTAAAACTAAAACTTACACTAACCCTAACCTCAACCCTAACATATAACTAACATTATCCCTAACCTTAACACTAACATGAACCCTAAATCTAACCTTATTGTAACAATAACCCTCACACTTTCTTTAACACTACACCTAACCTAAATATTAACCCTCCCCTAACACTAACACTAACTGTAACCCTAACACTAACCTAACACTAATACTTATCCTAACCCCAACCCAAAACCTAAACTTTACCATAACCATAACACTAATAATAGCCCTAAGAGTAACCATAACCTAAAAATATACACTAAACTTAACCTAAACCTAAAACTAACCCTAAGAGTAGACCTAACCATAATCCTAAAACTAACCCTAATTCTATAACTAAACCTTATCTAAACAATAATCCTAAACTTAACCCTTACCCTAACAAAAAAACAAACACTAAGGCTAAAACTAACCCTAAAGGTAACCCGATCACAAAGCCTAATTCTAAAACTAAAATGAACTCTAACACTAACACTACCACAAACCCTAACCCTTAGACTATCACTAACCACAAACCTAACCCTAACAATAACACTAACCCTAAACTAACCCTAACCCTAACACTAAATCTAAACCAAACCCTAACCCTAACACTAACACTAGCAACAATCCTAAACCTAACCCTAACCCTAATCCTGACCCAACCTTAACCCTAATCATTAACTAACTTTAATGTAACACTAACTCTAACCCTTACCTAAACCTAACCCTAACAATAACCCTAACCGTAACCCGAACACTAGCACTAACCCTGACTTTAACTCTAACAATAACACAATAACCCTAACACTAACCCTAAACACCTCTAAACCGAACCAAACACTAATCCTAAACTTGACCCTAACCCTAACAGTAAAACAATCACTAAGGCTAACACTAATCCTAAACGTAATACTAACACAAAGCCTAATTCAAAACCTAAAATGAACCCTAACACTAATGCTACCACTAACCCTAACACTTACACTATCACTAAACCTAAGCCTAAGCCTAACACAAACACTAACACTAAACTAACCTTAACCCTAACACTAAACATAAAACTAACCTAAACCTAACACTAACCCTAACAACAATCCTAACCCTAACCCTAATTCTGACCTAACACTAACCCTAACATAACACTAACTCAAACCCTTACCTAACCCTAACTCTTACCATAACATTAACCCTAACCCTAAAACTAACATAAACCCTGACCCTAATCCTAACACTAACACTAACCCTAACCACAAGCATAACTTACCACAAATACTAACCCTAACTCTATACCTAAACCTAACCTTAACACTAATCCTAATTCTAACCCTAACCTTATTCCTAAACCTAACACTAACCCTAAACCTAATGCTAACCCTAACACTAACCCTAACTCTAACCCTAATGCTTACCCGAACACTAACCATAAGCCTAACTTTTACTCTGACTCTATTACGAAACCTAACCCTAACCTGAACCTGATCCTTAACCCTAACAATAACCCAAACATAACACTAACCAAACTTTTTCTCCAAACCTAACAATAACACTAAGCCTAACGCTAACACTAAACCTAATCCTAACACTAACCTAATCCTAAACCCAATTCAAACACTAAGAATCACAATAAAACTAACCTTAATCCTAAAACTCACCATAAATTTAAAACTAACCCTAAAACTAACCCTTAGTCTAACCTTAAAACTAACCCAAGCACTAACCCTATATTTTCCTCTAAGCCTAATTGTAACCATAAGCCTAAACCTAAACTTAACACTGACCATAATACAAACAATAACCCTATACCTAACCCGAACTCTAAAACTAATCTTAACCCCAAACATAAAGCTCACCTTAACCCTAACTCTAACCTTAACTCTAATTCTACCCTTACACAAACACTATCCCTAAACCTAACCCAAATCCTAACCCTAATATTAATACTAACTCTAAACCGAACTCTCAACCTAAAGCTAAACTTAACTCTAACCCTAAACCTAACCCTACCCGTAATCGTAATTATAACACTAAACCTAACCATAACACTAACGCTAAACTTAAATTAACCTTAAACCTAACTGACCCCTAAGCCTAACACTCACCAAAACCCTAATCCTAACAGTAACACTAATTCCAACCATAACCCTAACCCTAACCCAAAACTTACCTTAACCCTAACCCTAACACTAACATTAACCTTAACCCTAACTCTACCATTAACCCTAACACTAATTCTAACCCTAACCTAACCCTAAATATAAAACAAACCATAACCCTAACAATAACCCTAAACCTAAACTTACCCTAACCCTGACACTAACCCAACACTATTTATAATCCTAACCCTAACCCTAACTCTACCCATAACCCTAACCCTAAACTTAACCCAAACACTAACTCCATCTCTAAAAGTAACCATAACCCTAACACTAATCCTACAACATACACTTAACCAAAACCTAACTCTAACACAAACTTTAACCAAAATCTTAACAGTAAACCTAATTATTACTTTAAACGTAATCCTAACCTTAAACCTAAACATAACCTATCCCTAACACTATACCTAACCCTATCCCAAAGCCTAACCCTAATCATAATCCTAACTCTGTACCTAACCCTAATCCTAATCAAAACACTAACCAGAACCCTAACACTAACCCTTACCTAACCCTATGTTTAACCATTACTCCAACAAAAACATCAACCCTAACCTTAACCTGAAACCTAAACCAAAGTATAACCCTAACCCTAACTCTAACCCAAACCCTAACATTATCCCTAACCCTAAACCTTACATTAAAACTAAATCTTACTCTAGCCTGACATTAACCTTAATCGTAACCCTAATTCTAAACCTAAACCTAATTATAATGCTAAATAAAACACTAATGCTTACCCTAACTGTAACCCTAACACTAAACTTAAACCTAAACCTAACAATACCCCTAACCCTAATGCGAACAGGAACCCTAAGCCAAATAGTAACACTCACCTAAATTTAACCCTAACCTTATGATTAATGTGAACCCTAAACCCAAACCTAACCCCAATGCTGATACTAAACCTACCCATAACCCTAACCATAACTTAACACTAGCTTAACCCTATATCTAACACTAATGCTAACCCTAACCCTAACACTTACCATAACCTTTACCCTAACACTAAAACTAACTCTAATTTTAACCCTAAACCTAAACTTAATCCTTATCCTAAAACTGAACCTAACCCTAAACCCAACCCTAACTTTAACCCTAATACTATCCCTAACAGTAACACTAACTCTAATCCTTACTGCAACCTTAAATCTAATCCTAAACCTGACACTAATCATAAACCTAAACCTAACCCTTACCTCATCCTAACTGCAACTCTAACCCTAACAATAACATTAACACTAAGCCTAACCCGAAACCTACACCGAACTGTAATCCTAATCTTAAGACTAACCCAAACACTAACACTAATGTTTACCCTAACCCTTACTTTAAAACTGAACATAACTGTAAACCTGACATTAACCCTAATTCTAACCCTAAATCTAACCCTCAACCTAATTATATCATTAAACCAAACACTAACGCTAACCCTAACTGTAACCCAATCATGAACCCTAACAATAACCCTAAACCTAAAAATAACACTAACCCTAAACCTAACACTAACATGAACCCTAAGCCAAACCTTAACCATATCCTAAATCTAACCTAATTCTATTCTTAACATGATCCCTATACCCAAACCTAACACCAACCCGAACACTAACAATAACCCTTACCCAAACCCTAACTTAAACCTAATCCTAAAACTAACCCTAACCCTAACTCTAACACTCACTCTAACTCTATCCCTAACACTAACACTAAGTCTAACTAAAACCCTATACCTAAACCTTATCCTAATCCTGAACTTAACCCAAACACTAATATTAATTCTAATCTTAACACTATCCATAACACTAACACTAACACTAATCGTATCCACAGCCCTAACCCTAATCCTAAACCTAACACAACCATAACATAAAATGTAAACTTAAACATAACCCTAACCCTCACCTAACCCTAATTTTAGCCATAAATTTTCATTAAACCAAAACTTTACACTAACCCTAATCCTAACCTTAATGCTAACACTAACTTTAACACTAACACAAACTTTAACATAACCCTAACAATAACCCCAAAACAAACTATAATCTGAACCATAAAATTTCAGCTACCCTAACCCTAACTCTAATCTTAACCCTATACCTACCTGTGAAACTAACTCTAATCCTAACCCTAAACCTAACTGTAAAACAAACCCTTACACTAACCCTAACCTAAAGAGAAACATAAACCTTACTCTAACCCTAACTCTAAACCCTAACCCTAAGTGGTATTCTAACACTAAGTCCAGACCTAACCCTAAATCCTAACCTAACACAAACCTTAACCCTATCCTAATATGAACCGAAACCTAATCCTAAGACTAAAATAAACTTAACACTAAATCTAACACGAATCCTAAACCTAACGCTAAACCTAACCCAAATTTTGACATAAACATAACCCTAACCTTAACCTAAATATAACACTAACCCTAAAACTAACACTAACCCTAACACTATTCCTAAATACAACCCTCTAACAAACACTAATCCAAGCCCTAACCCTAACCTAATCTAAACACTCACCCTAAACCTAAACCTTACACTAACAATAACCCTAAACCTAACAAGAGACCTAACTCTTACAATAATCGCAACCCTAATTCTAACCACAACCCTTTACCTAATCTTAACCATATTCCAAAAACAAACTATAACCCAAACGATAATCCTAACCCTAAGCACACCCTAACCCTAACCCTTACCTAATCCTAACACTAAGTAAATCACTAAACCAAACACTAAACCTACACCTAACCCTAACAATAATACTAAAAATAATTCTATCCCTATCACTTACCCTAACTCTAAATTTAACACTAACCCTAATTTTTACACTAACATAACCCTAAAACTAAAACAAACCCTACCCTTAACCCTAACACTAAACCTAAACCTAACCTTAACCCTAACTGTAACCATAACCCAACCGTAATCCTAAACCTAACCCTAACACAAATTCTAACCCTAACCCTAACCATAACATAAAGCATAACCTTAAACCTAACAGTGACACTAACATTACCACTAAACCTAACCCTAAACCTAACTCTAACACTAACTCTAACTCTAAATTCAAACTTAACCCTAACCAGACCCTAGCACTAACCCTAAACCTAACCCTAAACCTTACATTAACCCTAAAACAAATGCTAAACCTAACCCTAACCCTTTCTCTAACATGAACCCTAACCATATTCCTCAACCTATCAGTAACCCTAACCCTAAACCTATCCATAACCATAACACTAACCCTAACCCTAACTCAAACAATTAAACTAACACCAAACCTCTAACTAATCCTAAGCCAAATACTAAAACTAACTCTAACCTTAACCCTAAACTAATCTTTACTCTAACTTAAAATGAACTTCAACCCTAACACTTACCCTAAACCTACCCCAAACGAAATCACTATCATTAATTTTAATCCTAACTTTAAACATAACACTAACCAAAACCATCACCCTAAACATAACTCTAATCCTAACCCTAACCTTTACCATATCCCTTACACTAAACGTCACCCTAAACTAAACCCTATCTCTAACAATCTCTCTAACCGTATACCTAACACAAACCCTAAACATAACTCAAACCCTAAGTGCAAAACAAATCCTAAACCAAATCCTAACACTAACCAAAAGCTTACACCTAACCCTCACACTAAACCTAGGCCTAACCCTAAAAAATGACCTAAAACTAACACTAACAGTAACCCTAACACAAATCCACAACTTAACCCTAAACCTTACACAAACCATAAACCTAATCCTAACCATAAAAATCATTACACAGACCAAAACCCCGTAACCCAACCTAACATTAACCCTTACCCTTACCTAACTCTTAACCTAAACCTTACACTAACACTAATACTTACCATAACCCTAAACCTAACACTAACTTAACATGAACCATAGCACAAGAATTAAACTTAAACCTAACCGTAAAACTAACCTTAAACCTATAACCTAACACTAACATCAGCCCTAACCCTAAAACTAATGCTAACCCTAATCATAACCATAACACGAATCTTAATATTAACACTCATCCTAAACCCAAACGTAACCCTAATGCTCATCCTAACACTAACCCTAACCCTAACCCTAACCCTTACTCTAACACTAACCCTAAACCTAGGGTTTAGCCCTTGGCCTAACCCTATTTTTAACACTAACACTAAGTCTAACCCTAACCTTAACACTAACTCTAATCCTAATCATATGGTAAGCCTAAAACTAACCCTAATGCAAAATCCTAACCTTAACCCTTAACCTAATACAAACCCTAACCTAACCCTAACCCTACCACTAACGGTAACACTAACACTAACTCTAATCCAAACTTTTAAACTAACCCTAACCATAAACCAATTTCTATCCTTTAATCTCACCCTAATTCTAAAACTAACCTTAAACCTAACTCTAACAGCTACCCAAACAATAATCCTAACCCTAATCTAATACAAACCTTAAACTTAACCCTAATCATATCATTAACTGTAAACATAATTCTAACACTAAACCGAACTCTAAACCTAACAATAAAACAAACCCACACCTAACACGGACCCTAACTCTAACAATAAAACTAATCTTAATTATAACCATAGTCGTAACAATAACCCTAACCCTAATCCTAACTGCAAAATTAGACCTAACTTGAACCCTAAAAATAAAACAAACTCTAATCCTAGCACTAACTCTAACTCTAATATTAATCCTAACCCTAACCCAACCATAACACTTACCCTAAACCTAACACAATCCCTAACCTTAACCTAACCTAACACTAACCCTAATCTAACCCTAAAACTACCCATAAACATAACACTAACACTA
Organism: Callospermophilus lateralis; assembly: GCF_048772815.1. NCBI lineage: Eukaryota > Metazoa > Chordata > Mammalia > Rodentia > Sciuridae > Callospermophilus > Callospermophilus lateralis. The sequence continues at coordinate 2,422,733 of NC_135326.1, forward strand.
AACCTAACACCAACCCTAACTGCAACCATAACCCAATCTTAACCTAACCATAAACTGAATTCTCATTTAATCCTAACACTAAACCTAATTCTTACCCTAACTCTAAAACTTGCTTTAACCCTAAACCTAACCAAAACTCTAGCACTAACCCTAAATCTAACCCTAAATCTAACCCTAACACAAACCCTTTCACTAAACCTACTGTAAACTAACTGTAATCATAAGCCTAACCCTAATGCTAACACTGACCCTAACCACAACGCAAATTCTAATCTTAACCTTAACACTAACTCTAGCTGTTATGGTAACACTTACCCTAACACTAAATCTAACCCTATTCATAACCCTAAACCTAACAATAACTATAAACCTAACACTAAACCTATCTCTACTCCTAAACCTATCCCTAACTCTAATACTAGCACTAACACTAAACCTAACACTAACCCTAACACTAACCCTATCCCTAACCCTAACACTAACCGTAACCGTAACACTAACCCTAAGACTAAAACAAACTCTAACCCAAATCATAAATCTACATGTAACATAACCCTAACTCTAACTCTTACCTAACCCTAACCCTAAACCTAACACTATCACTAACACTAAACCTAACCCAAATCCAAACACAAACCATAACCCCAATGCTAAAACTATCACTAACTTAAACCTAACCCTAAAACTAAATTTAAACCCTAATTCTAAACCTAACTCTAAATCTAAATCTAACCCTAATGCTAAACATAACACTAAATCTATCCCTAAACCTAAGTCTAAACATCACCCTAACCCTAGAACTAATGTTAAAACTAACCCTACTCCTAAACCTAACCATAACCAAAACACTAACCAGGAGTTAACCATAACCATAACCCTAATACTAACCCAAATTCAACCATAACCCTAACCATAACACTAAACCTGTCCAAACACTGTCTCCAGCAGTAATTCTAACCAAAACTCTAATCTTACCCATAAACCTAACCTAACACTAAACTTAACTTTAACCCTAAATTAATACAAAACCGTAGCCATAACACAAACCCTAACACTAACACTAACCCTAACCCTAACGATAAAACTAAGCCTAATTGTAACCCTATCTTTAACTCTAAACCTAACACAAACTGTAAGTCTTACTCTAATCCTAAACATAACAATAAAACTAACCATTACATGACTTTAATTACTAAACGTAACTTTAACCCTAACCATAACCTTAAAACTAACCATAACACTAAATCTAAACCCAACCCTAAACCTAACAGTAATTCTAACCCTAACCCTAACACTAACCTTAATCCTAACCCAAACACTAACACAAAACCTAAACCTAACCCTATCTCTAACACTAATGCTAAACCTAAATATAACATAAACTCTAACTCTAACCCTAAACTTAAACATAATGCTAAACCTAACACTAACCTTAACCCTTACCAATCCCTAAGAGTAACCCTAAACCTAACCCAAATCTTAACACTAAACCTCAAACATAACCCTAATGCTAATCCGAATGGTAATTCCAACCCTAAACCTAATCCTAACATTAACACAAATATTAAAACTATGCATACCTTAATAAAAACCCTAAACCCAATTCTAACATTAACACCAACCCAAACCCTAACACAACCACTAACCCTAACCTTAACCCAACCCTAATCTTTGCAATTAACCTAAACCTAACCCTAACACTAACTGTAACCCTAACCCAAACCACAATTTTAAATGTAAATCTAAACCAAACACTAACACTAACACAAAACCTAACCCTAAATATAATCCTAACCATAACACAAACCATAGTCCTAACCCTAACCCTATATCCAAACCTATCACTAAACCTAACACTATAATTATTCCTAACCCTAACCCTAAGCCAAATAGTAAAACCAAACCTAAACTTAGCCATAGCCATTAAACTCACACTAAATATAACACTAATATAAACCCTAACCCTAAGCATAACCCTAATCCTAAATGTAAACATAACAAAATCCCTAAACATAACACTAACCCTAAGGTTATCCCTAAAACTAACCCTAACACTAACTGTAAACATAAACTTAACACTAACCCTAACACAAACTCTAACACAATATTCAACACTAACACTAAGCCTAACACCAAACCTAATACTAACTGTAAACCTAGCCCTAACCCTAAACCAAAAACCTAACCCTAACTCAAACCTTAAAGTTAACCCTAACAATAACCCTAATCCTAACTGTACCCTAACACTAACTCTAACTCTAACCCTAACAATAACACTAACCTTAACTCTAACCCTAATCGTAACCATAACACTAACCCTAAACATAACCTAATCCTAACACTAACCCTAAACATATTCCTAAGTCTAACACTATATGTAACCGGAACCCTAACCCTAACACTAATCCCAACCTGAACCCTAACATTAATCCTAAATCTAACTCTAATCCTAACACTATGATGAAACTTAAACCTAACCCTAACACTTACCCTAAGCCTAACCCTAAAACTGAACCTGAACTTAACAGTAACCCTAACACTAACATTTACTTTAATTCTAAACCTAACACTAACCCTAACCACAACCATGACACTAACCCTTACACTAACCCTAACACAAGCCCTAACACTAATTCTAACATTAACCCTAATTTTAGTGGTAACCCTAACATTAACACTCACCCTAACTCTAACCCTAACAGAAAAACACAAACACAAAACCTAACATTATACCTAACCCTAAACCTAGCCCCAACACTAACACTAACACTAACACTAACTTTAAACCTAACCCTAATTCGAACTGTAACCCTAAACCTAACAAAAACCCTGAAACTAACCCTAAACCTAACTGTAACCTTAACACAAACCCTAAAGCTAACACTAACCCTAACCCTGTCCATAAAATGAGACCTAAAGTAAACCAATCACTAACCCTTAACCTAACCCTAAAACTTACACTAACCCACACAATAAACCTAACTCTAACTTTAACCATAAATCTAACTAAAAACAAACCTAAAGCTAACCATAAACCTAAACCTATCCATAATCATAACCCTATCACTAATCCTGAAATAACCCTAATCCTAAGCCTAACCTTAAGCATAACTCTAACCATTAACCTAACTCTAATGCTAACCCTAAAACTAACCCTATCACTAACCCTAAATCTACACATAACACTAACCCTTATGCTAACAATCAACCTAAACCTCTCCCTAACCCTAAAACTATTGCTAACTTCAAACCTAATCCTATCTTTAACACTAACACTAACCCTACCTTTAAGCCTAACATGTACTCTAACAAAGAGCCTAACACTAAAACTAACACTAATCCTAAACCTATAAAAATTCTAAACCTTAAACTAATCCTAACACAAACCCTAAACCTAACATTAACCCTAACCCTAACCCTAACACTACCCTAACCTTAACCCTAATCCTACTTGTAAACTTAACCTAACCCTAACTTTAATCCTAAAATGAACACTAACTATTCAGTTAACCCTTAAACTAATCCTAAACCTAACCCTAACCCCAACTTTATCTGATTCTTAATGTTAATTCTACCCCTAACCTAACCCTAATCATAATTCAAAACCTAACCCTAAACTTTACTCTATCAATAACCATAAACCTAACCCTAACTCCAACCCTAACCCTAACCTTATCTAATTCTAACCCTAAATCTAACACCAAACATAATCCTAACAATAAACCTAATAGTAACCCTAACATGAACACTAAATATATCTCTAATCCAAATCCTAACACAAACCCTAAACCTAACCCTAACTCTAACACTAAAATTAACCCTAACACTAGCACTAACACTAACCCTAAAACTAACCCTAATCCTAACACTAAACCTAACCATAACCATAGCACTAACCCTAACCCTAAGACTAACCACAGCACTAACCCTAACATAACCCTAATTCTAAACATAACCCTATACTTAAACAAAACCATAAAGAAAACCCTAACAAAACCCTAATCATAACTTTACCTAACTCTAAAGGCAAACCTAACCCTAACACTAAACCTATTAAAACCCTATCCCTAATCCTAACCTGAAGAAAAACACTAACCATACCACTAAACCTAACCCTTAAAAAAACCTAACTCTAACTCTAACAGTAAGTTTAACCTTCAACCTAACATTAACACTAAAACTTTACCTAACCTTAAACCTAACACTTACTCTAACTCTAAATGTAACAGAAATCCTAACCTAAACTATAACCCTGACTCTAACCTAACCCTAACTAACTCTCACACTTATCTAATTCTAATCCTAATTTTAATTGTAATAACAACACTAATCCTAAAACTAACACTAACCCTAAACACAACCCTAACCCTAGCCCTAACTTTAACATGAAACTTAACACTAACCATAACACTAAGGCTAATGTTCATCCTAAACCTAACCCTAACCCTCACATGAACCCTAACTCTAACCCTAACACTAACCTTAAACATAAACCTAATTTGAAATCTAACCCTAACCCGAACTGTTACATTAACCATAAACCTATTTTGAATGCTAAAACTTACTCTAACACTAACCCTATCGCTAACTCTAACAGTAAGACTAACACTTATCCTCACCCTAACACTAACACTGACCCTAAGACTTCCCGAAAACCTAACAATAACCCTAAACTTTATGCTAACCCAAACAATAAACTTAAACCTAACCCTAACCCTAATACTAACACTAACTTTAACCCGAACACTAACACAATCCCTAACTCTAAAATTAACCATTACCATATCTGTAACCCTGACTCTAAACGAAAAACTAAACCAAAACCTTACCATAACCCTAATGTAAAGCTAACCCTAACTCTAACACAAACCCTATCCCATACCATAACTCTAAGCCTAACCTAATCCTAAAATTAACCCTTTCCTAACACTAAACCTAACTATAATCTTAACCACAAACATACCATGCTTTCTAACCCTAATCCTATACCTAATACTAACCATGATTCAACCCTAGCACTAACCCTAAACCTAACTATTACCAAAATTCAAACACTAGGGCTAACCTTAACTCTAAGCCTAATCTTAAAACTAAACTAAAGACTAAACCTAACCCTCACACTAACCATAACCGTAATCTTAACCCTAATGCTGAACCTAATACTAAGCCTAATTCAAACTCTAACACTAACCCTAAACCTAACTATAACCCAAATTCAAACCTATACTTAACCCTAAATCCAATACCATTCCTAAGCCTAATCCAAATCCTATTTTTAACCCAGACCCTAACCCTAACCCTAAACCTAACACTAACTCTAAAACTAACCCTAACCTAGCACTAACCCTAAACCCCACCTAGCCCTTATCATAACCATAAACCTACCTCTAAACCCAACCATAAAACAAACCATAACTGTACACCAAAACTAAACCTAACCCTAACACTAACCCTAACCCTAAAGGTAACACTAACCCTAATCCTTATACTAACCCTAAATCTGATCAAAAACCTAACAATCATACTAAACTGAACCGTAAACCTAACACTAATCAAAAACAAAACCCTAACACTAACAGTAACACAAATTGTAACTGTAACCCTAGCCCGAATCCTAAACCATACCCTAACCAAAAACCTTACTTTAAACCTAAAACTAACCTTAACACTAATGCTAATTTTAATTCTAACAGTAACCCTTAACCTAAACCTAACCTAACCCTAACACTACCTCTAACCCGAAAGATAACCCTAACACAAAACGTAAGCCTCACCCTAATTCTAACCCTAACCCTAACACTCAGTTTAACCCTTATCCTAAACCTTGCCCTAACCGTAAACCTAAACCTAACACAAATCCTAACCTTAAACCTAAAACTAAACCTAACACTAACCATAACCCTAAAACTAACACTAACCCTACCCTAAAACTAACCATAAATCTTAAAAAACCCCACAAAAATATAAACCTAACCCTAAATTCAACCATAACCCTAACCCTAATACTAACGCTCACACTAACCTTAGCCCTAACCCTAAAACTAACCCTAAACCTAAACCTAACACAAACCCTAAAACTAACCGTAAAAAATAAACCCTAACATAACAGCAATTTTAACTCTATCACTAATACTAATCCTAAACCCAAATCTAATCCTAATCCTACAAATAACCCTAAACCTAAAACTAAATTTAACCCTAACACTTTAGACCTAAAGCTAACATAAACCGAACCTTAACCCTAACCCAAACTCCAAACCAAACCCTAATCTTAATCTAAACCTAACCCTAACCCAAACCCTGTATTTAACCCTAACTCTAATGTATCCCTAAACCAAACCCTAATCCAAACCAGAACCGGGACCTTAAACATAATCCTAAGCATAACCCTAAGAATAATTCTAACCCTAACTTTAACCTGAACCCTAACCATATCACTAACCCTTACCCAAACCCTAACCCTATACTAATACTAATTTTAACTGTAACTCTAACCCTAACCCTAAACCTTACTGTAAATCTTACCTGAAACATAACTGTAACACTAAACCTAACTATAACCCTAAACCAAATCCTAACAATAACACTAACCATAACCCTATACATAACCCTAATTGTAACCATATCCCTAATCCTAACTTTAACCCTTTTATGTATCTCTAACACTAATCTTAATTCTATCCCTAAACCAAAACCCAACTCTGTCCCCAACCTAAAAATAACCCTAACCTTACCCTATCCCTATCCCTAAGCCTAATCCTCTAAAAACCTTAGCCCAAACCCTAACTGTAACTCTCAACCTATACCTAACACAAACCCTAAAACTAACTGAAACACAGACCTTAAACCTAATAGTAATATTAACTTGAACAATAACCCTAATCCTAAATCTAAATAAATCCTAATTCTAACAACAACACTAATCTTTATTCTAATTTTAACCATAACACTCTAATTCTAACCCTATCTCTAGCCTAACACGATTCCTAACTCTCACTTTAACCTTAACACTACCCCTAACTCTAAACCTACACTAACCCTAAAACTAAGTGTTACACTAACCCAAAATTTAATCCTAAGCTTAAGCATAACCCTAAACGTAACACTAACCCTAAACCTATTCTTAACCCTAATGCTAACCCTAACAGTAACCCTAATCCTAACCCTAACACGATTCTTAACCTTACCCATAAACCTAACACTAACCCTAAAATGAGCACTATAACTAATCATAACCCTAACACTAAAGCTAAAGTAACTCTAACCCTAACCCTAAAACTAACCCTAAAGCTAACCCTAACCCTAATTCTAAATCTAATCTTAAACCTAATGTTATGCTAACAATAACACTAACCATGAAACTAACACAAAACCTATAGAAAAGCATAACCCTAAACATAACCTAACACTGATCCTAACCTTTATCTCACCGTAACTGTAACCATAATACAAACACTAACCCTAACACTAACCCTACCACTAACCTAACACTAAACCTAAACTCAACACTAACACTGTCACTAATCCTAACCCTAACTTATACCTAACCTACTCATAACCATAAAACTAACACTAACCCTAAAACTATGCTTAACTCCAACCTTCTTCCTAAACATAACCTTAACTGTACCACTAACCCTAACTCTAATTCTATCCCTAAACCAAAACCTAAGTATAACACTAACCCAAACAATAATCCTAAACCAAACCATAACCATAAAGGTAACACTAACCCTAACCCTAACCCTAATTCTAAACAAATCTTTAACCTTAAACATTATAGAAAATCTAAACCTAAACCTTACCCTAACACAAACCATAATTCGGACTCTAACACTAACCTAACACTAACCAAAACCCTAAGCCTATCACTAATTCTAAAACTAACGCTAACCTGAACCCGAAACCTAACCCTAATATGAAACCCAAAATTAACATTAACCCTAACCACAACCCTAACATTAAACAAACCCTATCCCTATTGTAACACTAATTCTAGCCCTAACCCTAAACCTATAAGTAATCTTAAACATATCCTTAACCCTAACACTATCCCTAATTTTAACCCTAACACTAACACTAACACACACACTAAATTTACTCCTACCCTAACCATCACAGTAACCTTTTTCTAACAAAAATCCTAAACCTAACCCTAACCATAATATATCCATGACACTAACACTAACATATCCTACCCGTAACCCTGAAACTAACTCTAAACCTAATCCTAAACCTCATTCTAACTCTAATCCTAACCCTAATTCTAAATTTATCACAAACCCTAACAGAAACCCTAAACCTAACACTACCCTAACACAAAACATATTCCTGACACTAACACGAATATTAAAAATAACCGTAACAGTAAACATAACAATTAAACTAAACCTAAACCTAACCCCAAACCTAAAACTAACCTTAAAACTAACCATAACCATAATTCTAATCTAATTCTAATCCTAGAACTCACCATAACCCTAACAGTAAACATATTCCTGACCCTAAACATAAACCTTACACTAATTCTAACCTTAACAGTAACAGAAAACCTGTCCCTAAACTTTCACTAATCCTAAAACAGACCACAACCCTAAGGTTAAAAATAAACCTAAGCCTAAAACTAAACCTACCACTAACTCCGTCCCTAACACTAGGCCTAACAGTAACACTAAACCTATCCCTAACCTTAACACTATTCCTTACCATAACCATTACACTAACACTAACCCTAAACCTAAACCTAAACTTATCCCTAACCCTAACACTAACACTAACATAAATTCTAACCCTAATCCTAACCCTAAGATTAACACTTACAGTAAACCTAACCCTAACTCAAACCCTAAACCTAACACTAATCCTAATTTTAACTTTAAAACAGAAACTAACCATAACTTTAACACTTACATGAAATCTAAACCTAAATTTAACACTAAACCTATACATCACTGTAACCCTAACACTAACACTAACCGTAAATCTAAACCATATCTTAACCCTAACACTAACTCTAACTCTAAATCTAACCCTAACTCTAACACTAACCATAACCCTAAACCTAAACTAACCATATCACTAACCCTATTCCTAACCCTAAACCTAAAATTAAACCTAACTCTGACCCTAAACCTTACAATCAACCTGATCACAACCCTAACCCTAACCCTTACCCGTACCTAAGCCTCATATTAACCCTAAAGCTAACGATAAATCTTACCTTTACCCAAACACTTACTCAAACTCTCATACTAACACGAACACTAAAACTAACAATTACCCTAACCTTAGTTGTAACCATAACTTAAATCTAACATCTCTAAACTTAACCCTAAAAAGAACTGTAACCCTAATTTTAACCTAACCCTAGCCCTAGCAAAAATCTAACCCTATTATTAACCTTGCCCTCACACTAAACCTACCCATCATACTAACACTAACCTAACACTAATCCTAACCCCACCCTAACCCCAACACTAATCCTTACCATAACCATAACACTAACCCTAATGCTAACACTATCCCTAAATTTTAAACTTTCCCTGAACCTAAACTTAACCCTAATAATAAACCTAAATGTACCACTAACAGTAACCCTAAACCTAACTCTAACCCTTAAACAAACACTAATCCTAAACTTAACCATAATACTAAGTATAACATCAACAGTAAGGCTAACACTAACCCTAAACATAACCGTAACACAAAGCCTAATCCTAAACCTAACAAGAACCCTAACAGTAATTCTCACATTAACCCTAACCGTAACCTTAACACTAACCTTAAACTTAAAGCTAACCCTAGTAATAACCCTAAAATAACTCTAACAATAACACTAAATATAAACCTAAATTTAACCCTAATACTAACCCTAAAACTAACCCTAATGCTTTAACTAATTCTAATCCTGATTTAACCCTATACCTAACCCTTAACTAACCCTAATCTTAACCCTAACACTAAGCCTACAGGTAACACAACTAATAACCCTAAGTTTAACCCTATCACTAACAATAAGCCTAAACCTAACCCTACACCTAACCTAAAGCTTAACACTATCCCTAACATTAACACAAAACCTAACCCTAAAATTATCCTTAACACTAACCCTAACACTTTTTCTAACCCTAATACTAACTGTAACACTAACCATTACTCTAATCCTAAAGTTAAAACTAAGCCTACATTTAACCCTAATCAAAATTCTAATCCTAAATCTATTTCTAACGCTAACACTATTTCTAATTCTAACCCTAAACATTAATGTAACACTGACATGAAGAATAACCCTAAATTTTACCCTAACACTAACACTGACGCTAATTCTAACCCTAACATAAATCTGAATCCTAATACTAAAAGGAACCCTAAACCTAAAACTAAACCTAAAATTAATCCTAAACCAAACACTACCATGAAACTTAACCCTAATCCTAACCCTAATGACTAACTCTAAAACTAACCATAAACCTAAAAATAAACCTAATATTAATCCTAATCCTAATGTAAATCTAATCGTAACCCAAAAAATACTCCTAACACAAACGCTAACCCAAACCTTTACTTTAATCCTAACACTAACCCTAATGCTAAACTTAACCCTAATCCTAACACTAACCCTAACCCAAACCCAAACCCTATCACTTACCCCAACTTAAACTCTAACCTGAAACCTAACACTAACTCTAAACTTAACCCTAACCATAACACTAACACTAACCGTAACCTATGCGTAACCCTTAACCTAAGCCTAAACCTAATTTTAAGCCTCACTCTAACCCTAATCCTAACCATAACCATAAACCTTACACTATACTTAAACCTAAAAAAACCCCTAACCCTAACCCTTACACTAACACAAACCATATCCTTCATTCTAACACTAATCCTAACACTAACCTTATCCCTAAACCTAACTCTAAAACTGTTCCTAACTTTAACCCTAACACTAACCCAAACCCTAACCCTAAACCTAATCCAAACCCATATACTAAAACCAAACGTAACCCTAAACCTAACCATAACACTAACCCTAAACTTAACCCTACCTATGACACTAACCCTAACCCTAATCCTAACATAAAACCTAATCCAAACCATAACATTAACAATAACCATAACCCTAATGCTAACACTAACCCAAAACCTAACACTAACCCTAATGTTAACACTCAACCTAACCCTAACAATAACAGTAATCCTAACCCTAAACCTAAACCTAAACCTAACACTAACCCTAAACCTACCGTAATACAAACCCTAAACCTAAACTTAATTCTAAGTAAACCTAACACAAACCATAAACCTAACACTAACCGTAACCCAAACTCTAACCCTAAGCCTAACACTAACCCAAAATCTAACTCTAATTTTAACCGAATCCTAACCCTCAACCTAATCTAAACTCTATTTTTTATCATGACCATAACCCTAACCATAACACTAACCCTTAACCTAACACTAAACTTAATCCTAATCCTAACTCAAAATGAAACACTCTTCTAACCATAATTCTAACAGTAATACTAACTGTAATCATAACCCTAAATCTAACCCTAAACTTTACTTTAACCCTAATCAAACATGAACACTAACCCTAATCCTAAACCTAACATTAACCATAACTGTAAGGCTAACCCTAACCCTAATCCTAAAATTAACATTAAGCCTAAACCTAAACCTAAACCTAACACTAACCCTAATCCTAACCCTGAAAATAATCATAAACCTAACACTAAGTAAACCTAAGCCTATGCCTTAAACTAACACTAACCTTAATACTAATAATAACACTATCCCTAACCATAACACTAACCATAAACCTAACACTAACATTAACCCTGACCCTATCTCTAAAAATCAATCTATCCCTAACCCTAATAGTAGCAATAACTTTAATCATAACCCTCACTCTAACCCTAAACCTAACCTTAACTTTAACGTATCTCTAACACTAATCTTCACACTATCTAAAACCCTAAAACTAACCTTAACCCTAACCCAAGCCCAATACTAACACTAATCCTAGTTGTAACCATATTCTTAACTGTAACCCTAAGCCTAACCCAACCCTAATCCTAACACAAATTTGAACAGTAAACCTATCACTAACCTTAATGCTAACCATAACCATAACCCTAACACTAACCCTAACCCTTACCCTAACCATTATCCTAACATAATTCTAACCCTAAATTTAACCTTAACCTGAATCCTAACTGTAACTGGAAATCTGAACTTAACCCTAACCAAAACCCTAACACAACCCTAACACTAAAACTAATCCTAAACCTAAAAACTAACCCTAACACTAACCCTAACACTAATTTTTTTCATACCCTAAACATAGCTTTAATCCTTTCCCTAATTTTAACCCTTACAATAACACTAACCCTAACCCTAACCCTTACGCTAACATACAACTAACCCCATCCTAAATGTAATGCTAAACCTAACCCTAAATCTAAACAAAACACTAATGGTAACTCTAAAACTAACCCTAATGCTAAACCTAATCCAAACACTAACCCTAACCCTAAACTTAACTCGACTTCTTACCCTAAATCTAATACTAACCCTAACCATAATAGTAACCCTAACCTAACCGTAACCCTAACCCTAATTCTAACACCAACCCTAAACCTAACCCTAGCCAAAACCCTAAGTCTAACCCTAACACTAATTCTAATGCAAACCCTAACCCTAACACTAAACCTATCCCTAACTCTAACCCTAACACTAGCACTAAACCAATTCTTAACCTAACCTAACACTAAAACTAACACTAAACCTAACCAAAACACTAATACTAATCATAACAAAACTCTAAATTTAACCATAACCCTAACACTAACCCTCACCCTAAACAGAACAGAACCTCTCACCCTATCCCTAACACTAACACTAATCCTAAAACTAATCCTAACTCTATACATATATTTAAATAAAACCTAACCCTAACACTAACCCCAACCCTAAACCTAAACCGAATTTTAACTTTAATCCTAAACCTAATCTGTCACTAACCCTCACCCTGATCATAACCCTAAAGCTCATTATAAACCTAACCTCAAACATAAATCTAACTCTAACCCTACATGTAACTATAACACGCCCCTAATCATAACCCTAAACATTCCCCTAAACTAAACTTAAACATAACCCTAACATTAAAATTATGCCTAACACTAATTGTATTTCTAAAACTAACCCTATTTTTAACCTAAGCCTAACACTACCTCTAACACTAACACTTACCGAAAACCTAACAATAACCCTAAACCTATCTCTCATCTTAACCCATACATTAATTCTAATCCAACCCTAATCCAAACACTAATCCTAACACTAACTGTAATCTTATTTTTAAACCAATTCCTAACCTGAACACAAACCCTAATCCAAATGAAATACCTAAACCTAATCTTACCCTACCCCTAACCGATACATAACACTAACACTAACCCTAACACTAACCCTAACCCCAACCCTAACCCTATAAGTAAACCTAATCATAAACCTAGTGCTAAACCTAACATTAATCCTAACCCTAACACTTACCCTAACAGTAATGCTAATACTGCCTTAACTCTAAAACTATTCCTACTCTCAACCTAACCCTAACTTTAAAATTAAATTTACTGTAACCCTAACCATAACACTAATGAAAACCCTAAACCTAATTCTAACCCTAACCCTTAATTTAACTCTAACCAAAACCACAATCCTAACCCTAATCCTAACCCTAACCCTGTCTCTAAACTTAACCCTAACCCAAACTCTAAGCCTAACACTAACCCTATCGCTAACGCTTTCCCTAAGACTAACATTAACACTAATCCTTGCCACAATCTGGCTTGGCACAATTTAGGAACAACTTGTCAAAAGGAACGAACTTTATTTTTAGAACCACACACGCCAAACCACACAGCTCTTCAGAAAAACCTTCAGAGCCCAACTGCCACCACCAGCTTCCCAGAAAAGCCTCTGAACCTCTCCCACTCCTCCTGCTCTTGAGGCTGATTGGCTGGGTCGCAAGGGCAGAGCCAAAAATGTCCCCCAATGAGCAGCTCCATGGTCTGAAAGGGCAGGGAAACAGCCCACTGAGCATTACCCCTAGCTCTGAACATTGCTCTAACAATAACCTTAGAACTAGCCCTTATCAGAAAATAATTTCTGTCATTAGCCATAGTGCTAACACAAATCCTAGCCTAATCCGAGCCAAGATTCTAACCATAACCCTAACCATACCTCTAACCCTATCATTACCCTTATCCAAACCCTCTTTCTAATGCTACTCTAGTCCTAATCTTAATCCTTAGACTACCCCAAACCCTAACTCTATTACTAGTCCTAAACTTAGCCCTCATTTTGGCCCCTAATCCTAACTCTGACCCTTATTCTGATCCTAACACTAACCCAAGATCTTAACCTTACCCTAACCCTAAACTGAACCCTAACACTACCCTTACTGGTAAACTTATACTTACACCTAACAGTAACACCAGCATTAGGCCAAACCTAATTTTAAATAGAGTAAAAAATCTAGCCTTAGCCCTAAAATCCTAGCAATAGCCATAAAAGTAACCATTAACCTAACATAAAGACTAAACATATCAGTAGACCAAATGCTAGTCCTGATTGTGGCCTTAACAATAAAACTAATCTTAATTTAACAATGAATCTTAAACTAATAGCAACCCTAGCTCTAAACATTATCCTAAACCATAACCTAAACCTAATATAGACTTTTTCATAACACTGACCCTAACACTATCCCTAACCATATCCAAAGCTCTTACATTACCCATAGCCCTAACATTAGCCCTAAACACTACACAGTACTTAGCCCTTATCCTAGACCTAAACTTTGCCCTAATCATAACAGTAAACATAACTGTACACCTAACCCTAATGATAACCCTCACCCTAGCCTTAACCCTAGCTTAAACTCTAATCCTTAGCCAAAAAATAACCCTAACACTAAACTAAACCCTATCCATGACTAAACCCTAACCCTCGCCCTAGCCTTAACACTAGTTCAAATTAAACTAATCCTATACTTACCATAAAACTAATCCTAACATTAACCCTAGGCCTAACCCTAACTCTAGAACTAATTCTAACCATAACACTAGCCCTAACCCTAGCTCTAACCTTATCATTTTCCTAAGATAACTAAAATACTTATGTTAACCCTGGGTGGAACCCTTATCCTAGCACTAGCTTAAACTTTGCCTATTAACCTACACATAACCTTAATCTTAAACCTAACTGTGTTACTAACCTATCCCTAAAGATAAGAGTAATTTGAGCCCTAACCTAAATATTATCCTAACCCAAACCCTATCCTTGACCCTGACTCTAATAATACCCATAGATCTAAACCTGACCCTAACAAGAAACTTAAACTTTAAATAGACCTAGCCATAAACCTAACCTGAAAAATATCCCTAACTTTACCGTAGAAATGACATTAGCCCTAGCTCTAGTCCTAGCCCTACACTAATACAAAACTTAGCCCACACCCTATCCATGAACCTCGCCTTAATCATAACACTGACCCTAATGTTAGCCCTATCCTTAACCCTAAATCTCACTCTAGTCCAAAAAGTAGCCGTACCCATCCCATACAGTAAACCTAACCCTAACACTAAAACTAACCCTAGAACTAACCCTAGACCTAACCCTAACACTAACCCTATTCTTTATCCTAGCCCTAATTTAGCTTTATCTCTAACCCTAACCCTAGCCCTAAGACTAACTCTAACTCTCAAACTAGCCCTATAGCTAGTTCTAACCCTATCCCTTACCATCACCATACACCTAGCACTAAACATAGCCCTAACCTAACCTATACTATGTTCTATCTCAAAACCTAGATCTAAACCTAACTCTAAATTTAAACCCAACCTTAAGACTCAATCTAACCATCATTCTACTCTTATCCCTAATCTTTAACGTAAGCCTAAATATCACACTTACACTAGTCCTTACCCTAAGACTAATCTTAAAACTAGCCCTAACCCTAACCCTAGCCCTAAAACAAAACCTAGTCATAGCCCTAACCTTAACCCTATCCTAAACCAAAACCTAACTATACACTAGTCCTAACCCTATACCTAATTATAGTGTAACCCTAACCCAAAAACTAACCCTGACCCTGACTCTGACACTAACACTAACCGTGGCTCTAAACATAATCATCACCATAAATCTAACTTTAACACTAGACATAGACATAACTCTAACTCTATAACTAGATGTAATCATAAACCTACTTCATATATTAGTGGTAGCCTTAACCCTAGTCCTAAACTAACCCAAAACCTAGCCTTAATCCGAGTCCAAAACCTAGCTTTAACCCTAAACTTAAACCTGATACTAACCCAAACACTAGCTTTAATCCTATACATAACCCTAGCCCTAATCTTAGGGCTAACCCTATCCATTACCAAAACGATAACCCTAAACCTTCTGATAAACCTAAGTCTAACACTAACCTGATACATTTCACTAAACCAAACATAAACCATAAATCTAACCCTGTCATTACCCTAACCCTAAATCTAATACTAAATTGAGTCCTGCACCTAAACACTAAAGTAATCCAAACCCTGTTTCTAAATCTGATTCTGAAAATAACCCTAGATATAAACCTGACACTAAAAAAAAACCTAACCATTACACTGGACTAAGCAATAAACCTAACACTAAATCTATCCCTAATTGTAACCCTAGATATGACATTAGTCATAGCCTTAATACTATCCCTAAACTTATAACAATTCATAGTCCTCATTGTAGCCCTAAAATAGCCTAAATCATAACCCTAACCCTAACAATAGTTCCAACCCTAATACTAACATTCACATTGCCCTAAACCTAGCTATAACCACATCCTTAGCCTAAATTAAACACTAACTCTAACCCTAACCCTAATGGAAACCCTTGCCTTATTCTTAGCCATAGCAATAATACTAGATCAAATCCTAACTGTAAATATAACCATAACTCGATGCCTAAGCCTAATCCTAAAACTAGATTTAACCATAGCCCTAACATAACCCTAACCGTAATTTAGCCATATTCCTAAACCTAACCCTAACCCTAGCTATAAGACTAACTCTAACTCTCACACTAGCCGTACCACTCCTTCTAATCCTGTCCCTTACCATAACCCTAAACTTAGCCCTAACCCTAGTATTAACCCTTGCTCTATTCTTACCCCTAGCACTAAACTTAGGCAAAATAAAACTCTAACTATAGCCCTAAACTGAAGCCTAAACCTACCGCTAGCATTAGCCCAAATCATAATACTAATCTAAAAACGAGCCCTAACAATAGCCCTAGACCTAAAACAAAATAGAGCCATAGCACTAACCCTAACCATTAACCTAAAACAAACCCTAACCTTACACCTAGACCTAAACCTAGCCCTAATTTGAGTTTTAAGCTGAACCCTAAAACTAACCCTGAACCTGACACTGAACCTAACACTTCCAGCTCTAAACATCACCCTAACCCTAAACCTAACCCTAACATTAAACCTAAAACTAAACCCTAAAACATGCCCTAATTTTAAACCTAGTATTTACATTAGCTGTAATCCTAAGCCTAGCCTTAACATAACCCAAAACCTAGCCCTAATCTAAGACGTTACCCTAGTTTTCAACCCAACCTAAACTTAACCCTAGCCCTAATTGTAACCATAACTCTAACCTTAAACTGATCTCTAACTCTATCCAATACCATAACGATAACCCTAACCATAATGATAACCGAACACATAAACCTAACCCTATCCTAAATCCTAACCCTTCCATTACCCCAAACCTTACATGATTCCTAAACCTAACCCTATTATTACATTAACCATAATTCTAAAACTAATTCAAGCCCCAATTTTAAACCTTAACCTATCTCAAACCCTAACCCAAACCTTGATTTCAATAATACTTCTAGCTCTAAACTTGACTATAACACAAAACCAAACCATTATCCTAGACATAGCCATAAACCTATTCCTAAAATATCTTTAACCATAATTCTGGACATGAAATTAGCTCTAGTCCTAATCCTAGCCCTAAACCTAACCTTAACCTTAACCCTAACTCTAGACCTATACCTAACCCTAATTCTAACCCTCACCCTACTGCTATACCTAGCTATAATGTCATCTCTTATGCTAAACTTAAACCTAACCCTAACCCTAAAGCTAGGCTTAAGCTAAACAGAAAACCTAGCCCTAATCCTAGCCCTAATTTATCTCTATCTTTAACCCCATACAAACCCTAGCCCTAAGAAAAACTCTAACACTTGCCCTAGCTCTATCTCTAGTTCTATCCCTAAATGCTACTCTAAACCTAACAATAACCCTAGCATTTGCCCTAAAGTTAGTACCAGCCCTGATCCTAACTCTAAATCTAACCTTAAGCCTAAAACTAACACTAGCCCTAGTCCTAATGCAAATCATAAATATAGCCCTAACCCTAATTTTAGCAGTGAACCCAAACTGAACAGTAGCCCTAACCCTAAACCTTAACTTAAATCAAACACTAATACTACACCTAGACCTAAACCTAGCCTTAATTAGAGTCCTAAGCCTCACATTAAAACTAATTCTGACCCTGACTCATATTCTAACACTCACCCTAGCTCTAAACACCACCCTAAACTCAAACCGAACACTAACATTAACAATGGCCCTAATTCGAATCTTAACCCTAACCATAAAACTAAACCTGATCCTGACTCCTATCTTAACAAGAACCATAGCTGTAAATATTACCCTAACCTTAAACCTAACCCTACCACTCAACCTACCCGTAACCCTAACCCGAAAACTAACCCTAATGGTAACCCTAAACTTAAACCTAACTCTGAAACTAGTTTTTACATTAGCTGTTGCACTAATCTTAGATCTAATCTTAACATAGAAACTAGCCCTAAACCTAGCCCTAAACCTAGCTTTAACTCTAACCCTAACCTAACCATAGTCCTAAACCTAGATCTAAATAAATTTCTTACCCTAAGTGAAACCCTAAACCTAAGAGTAACCCTAGACCTATCCCTATTCCTTAGACTAACAAAACCCCTAACCCTATAAATAGTCCTAAACTTAGCCTTTATTTTAGCTCTAACACTATCCAAAACCCTAACCCTAACAGTGACACTTATTCTCACCCTAACATTAAACCTAGGTCTAACTCTAACCCCAACCCTAACCCCAAATTACCATAATTGTGTCCCTAGAACCTAACTCTGAACCTACTCTCAGATAGCAATAATCATAGCTCAGAACCTAACCCTTATGCTAAACATAACCTTAAACCTAATCCTAGTTTTGACCCTCACCTTAACCCTAACACAAGACATAATCCTAACCATAATCCTAGCTCTAACTTAACTCTAACTTTATCCATTACCCTAAAAATAACCCTTACCAAAATTCCAACTATAGGCTTAAACCTAACCCTTTTGCTTTCCTCAAACCTTTCAATAACACTAAACCTACCATGAATCCTAAACCTAACTCAATCATTAAGCTAACCATAACACTAATGATAATTTGAGACTTAATCTAACCTCAAACCTAAAGCATAACAATGACTGTGACCCTAATAATTCTCGTAGATATAAATCTGACTCTTACTCTACCTAAACCTTACACTAGACATAACCATAAACCTAACTCTGAAACTATTGCTAACCTTAGGCCTAGACCTGATATTGACCCTAGCCTTAATCCTAGCCCTAACCTTAGGCCTAGACCTGATATTGACCCTAGCCTTAATCCTAGCCCTAACCCTGACAACAACCTAACCATTATCTTAGCCATAAACATATCCTTAATTTTATCCTTAACCCAAACCCTAAGCCTAACCGTAGCATTAGCCCTAGCCCTAATATTAGCCCTATCCCTAACCCTAACCCAAACTCTAGCCCAAAGACTAATTCTAACTCTCACCCTACCCAGAACCCTAGTTCTAACTCTATATCTTACTAAAACCCTAATCCTAGTCCTAAACCTTGGTGTTACCCTAGTTCTATTTATAGCCCTGGCCATAAACCTAGATCTAACCCTAATCAGAAATCTAACCTTAAACCTAAGCGTAAACCTAAGCTAATCCAAAATCTAGCTCTAACCCTAGCTCTAGACTTAAAATAAGGCCAAGTCATAGCCATAACCTTAAACCTTAACCTAAACCAAATCCTAACCTTACACTTAGCCCTAACCATATCCCTAATTCTAGTCTTAACCCTAACCAAAAAACTATCCCTGACCCTGACTCACCCTAACACTAACCCTGGCTCTAAACATCATCATAACCATAAACCTCAACCTAACACTAGACCTAGCCCTAACTCTAACCCTATAATTAGCACTAACCATAACCCTACTTCATATATTAATCATAGCATTAACCCTAGCCCTAACCTAACCCCAAACCTAGCCTTAATCCGAGTCCTAAACCTAGCTTTAACGCTAAAATTCAACGTAACCCCAACCCCAAACTAGCCCTTTTCGTAAACATAACTATAGTCCTAACCTTAGGTCTAAACCTATCCATTATCCTAACAATAACCCTAATCCTTAAGCAAAACCTAGGCCTAACCCTAACCCTATCCATGACACTAAGCCAAACCTAAACTCTAAAACTAACTCTGTCATTTCCCTAAACCCTAACATAGCCCAAACCCAAACCCTCAGCATCACCCCAAAAATAACCCTGCTATAAACCTAAATCTTACCCTAAACCTAATCCTTATGATGGACCAATACAGAAATCTAACACTAAATCTAGCCCTAACTGTAACCCTCGACCTGAGATTAGCCCCAGCCCTAATACTATCCCTAAACCTATCAAAAACCCTAAATCTCATCCTAGTCATAAACCTAGCCTTAATCATAACCCTAACCCTAACTAAGCACTAACCTTAATACTTACCCTTGCCTTAGCCCTAAACTTAGCCAAAACCACATCACTTACGCTAAAGATAACCCTAACTCTAATGCTAAACCTTGTCTTCAAAATTTCACTATCTTGATCCCTAGCTTTAACACTAGATCGAAACCTAACTTTAAATCTAACCCTAACTTGATGCCAAAGCCTTAAACTAGCCCTAACCCTGATGCTAATTTGAAAACTAGTCCTAACCCTAGCCCTAACACTAACCTTAGCCATAATTTAGCCCTATCACTAACCCAAACCCTAATCCAAGCTCTAAGAATAACTCTAACTCTCACACTGGACCTCATTCTTATTCTATCCCTTCCCATAAACCTAAACTTACGCATATCCTAGTCCTAACCCTTGTTCTATCCTTAGACCTAGAACTAAACTTGGATAAAAACCTAACTCTAAATTTAACCCTAAACTGAAGCCTAAGCCTAAATCTAAGACTAGCCCTAACCCTAACACTAATCCTAAAAATTTCACTAACCCTAACCTTAGCCTAAAACCAAACTGATCCAAAGCTCTAACCCTAACCCTTAACCTAAACAAAGCCCTAACCCTACACCTAGCCCTAACCCCAACCCTAATTCGAGTTTTAAGCCAAACTGTAAAACTAACTCTGATCCTTACTCTTACCATAACACTAACCTGAGGTCTAAACAGCACCCTAAACCTAAACCTAAAAGTAAACCTAGCCCTAAAACACTAAAATTAACTGTAATCATATCCCTAGTACTTACATTAGCCATAACCCTAACCCTGGACTAACTTAACACAAAACCTAGCCCTAATCATAACCATAACCCTAGCCCTAAACTGATTTCTAACTCTATCCACTACCATAACCATAACCATAACCCTAATGCTAATTCAAGCCCTACTTTTGAATCTTCACATATCTCAAACCCTAACCCAGAACTTCACCCTAGTACTACCCCTAGCCCTAAACCTAACCCTAACCCTAAACCTAACCCTTACACTAGACATACCCATAAGCCAAACACTAAAATTATATTTAACCATAATTTTTTACCTGTAATTAGCCCTAGCAATAATCCTAGCCCTAACGCTAAAAAAAACTTAGCCCTCACCCTAGTCTTAAACCTAGACTTAATCATAACCCTAACCCTAACCACAGCACTTACCCTAATTCTAACAAACATCCTACCTTTAAACCTAGCTATAAAGCCATCCAATACTCCAAATATTGCCAAAATTCTAAATCTAAACTCTAAATTGTAACTCTAAAAAAAACCCTAACCCTAACCCTATCCCTTACTCTAACCTTGGGCTTAAACTAAACATTAAATCTAGTCCTAAAAATAGCCCTTATTTAGTTCTATCTCTAACACTAACCCTAACCTTAGCCTTTAGACTAACTCTCTCCCTATCCCTATTTCTAGTTCTAACCCGATCTCTTACCACAACCCTAAACCCAGCCATTACCCTGGAGTATCCTTAGTTCTAGCCCTAAACATAGATCTAACCCTAATTCCAAATTGAATCCTAACACTAAGCCTAAGCCTAACACTAACAATAAACCTGACCCTAAATCTAGGATTAAAACAAAACCGAGTATGACCCCTAACCCTAAAAATTAAGTTAAACAAAATCCTAACACTAGAACTAGACTTAACCATAAACCTAATTCGAGTCCTAAATCTAACCTCAAAACCAACCCTGACCCTGACTCATATCTAACACTCACCCTACC
The DNA here is from genome assembly GCF_048772815.1 of Callospermophilus lateralis. Taxonomy (NCBI): domain Eukaryota; kingdom Metazoa; phylum Chordata; class Mammalia; order Rodentia; family Sciuridae; genus Callospermophilus; species Callospermophilus lateralis. Next base: position 2,445,407 of record NC_135326.1, read on the forward strand.
TCTAAACACCACCGTCACCATAAACTGAACCCTAACAGAAACCCTAGCGCTAATTCTGGTTGTAACTCTAACTGTAAAACTAAGCCTGATCCTGACTTCTATCTTAACATGAACTCTACCATAAATATCACTGTAACCTTAAACCTAACACTAACACTAAACCTAACCCATACCCTAACAAGAAAAGTAACCCTAATGGTAACACTAGTTCTTACATTAGCCATTGCCCTAACACTAGCCCTAACCCTAATACAAGACCTAGGCCTAATCTGAGCCATAAACCTAGCTTTAACCCTAACTCTAACAGTAACCATAGCCATAACCCTAACTCTAAAAATAACTCTTACCAAAGAAAACCCCTAAGCCTAATGGTAACACTAGACCTATCCCTAATCCTTAGGTTGACCAAAACATTAACTCTATTAATATCCCTTACCCTTGCCCTCATTCTAGATCCAACTCTATCCAAAACCCTAACACTAACCATGACCCTTTTATTGACCCTACCACTAGTCCTAGGTTTAATCCTAACCCTAACCCTAACCCTAACCCTAACCCAAAATCTACTGTAATCCTATCCCTAGATCTAATCCTGAACCTATCTCTCAGCCTAGCCCAAACCATAGCTCTGAACCAAACCCTTACACTATAACATCCCAAACCTAACCCTACTTCTAACTCTCACCCTAACTTTAAATCACAACCTAATCCTAACCATAACACCAGCCCTAATTTTATGTCTAACTATATCATTACCCTAAACATAACCCTTACCCTAATGCTAACCCTAGGCCTAACACTAAAAATATTACTATTTCCAAATGTATCAATTACCCTGAACCCTAAACCTAATCCAATCATTACTCTAACACTAAACCTAATGCTAACTTGAGCCATAACCCTAAACTCAAACCTAAACGAAACCCTGACACTGACACTGACCCTAATAATTCCAATATCTCTAAACCTCACTCTTACCCTATATCTAAGCATTACATTAGACCTAGCCATAAAACTAATGCTAAAACTTATCCTTACGCATAACCCTAGACCTGATATTAGCCCTAGCCATGATACTAGCCCTAACACTAACACAATTCTAAACTTTATCCTAGACCTTAACATAGCCTTAATATAACCCTAAACATAACTCAAGGCCTAAACCTAACACTAACCCTAGCCCTAATCATTGATCTTATTTAGCCCTATTTCTAACCTTAACACTATCCCTCATCTAAAGACTGACTCTAAGTCTCACCTTCGTCGCAACCCTGGTTTTAACCCTATAATTAATTGGAAACCTAACCCTAGCCCAAAGCATAGGTCTAGAACTAGCCCTATTCATAGTCATAGCAACAACCCTAGATGTAACCCATAATCTAAATCTAACCCTAACCCTTACCCTAAACCTAAACCTACACTAGTCATAAACCTAAGGCTAATCCTAAAACTAGAATTAATGCTAGCCCTAAAACAAAACCAAGCCATAGTCCTAACCCTAACCCTTAATAAAAACTAAGCACTAACCTTACACTTAGCCATAACTCTAGCCATAATTCGAGTTTTAAGCCAAACTCTAAAACTAACCATGAAACGGACTCTGACCTTAACACAAACGCTGGCTCTAACATCACCCTAACCCTATACCTAAACCTAGTCCTAACCCTAACCCTAAAATTAGCCTAATCACAACCCTGGTATTTACATTAGCTGTTACCCTAAACCTAGCCTTAGCTTGACCCATAACGTAGCCTAATTCTGAGCGCTATCACTTGATTTACCCTAACCCTAATCTTATCACTAATCGTAACTATAACACTAGTAGTAACCCTAGATTAAACACTAACCCTAACCCTAAGCCTAACCCTATCAGTAATCATACCATTGACCCTAACTGTACCCCTATCTCTAGCCCTATCTATCACCCTAATTATAACCCTAACCCTAATGCTAAACCTGTGTCTAAACCTAACTGTTTCTCTTTTATCCGAACCCTAACCATTACCCTAAACCTAACCTGAAACCTAAACCTAACACTATCTTGACCCTAATCCTAACTCTAATGCTAATTTGAGCCTTAATATTAAGCATTAAACTATCCAAAACACTAATCACAATCCTGACGCAAATAGTACCCTTAGCTCTAAACCTGACACTTATCCTAAACCTAACCCTAACACTAAACCTAACCCTTATACTAAACATAACCCTAAAACCATTTTTAACCATAACACTAGACCTAAAATTAGACCCAATGGTAATCCTAGCCCTAAACCTAGGGTTAATCCTAACCCGAACCATAACCCGAGCCCTAAACCTAATTCTATTCTTTGCTCTAGCCCTAAAACTACCTATAACCTCAACCTGTACCTAAAACCTAACCACAACCCAACCTAAACCTAACTTTCACCTAAACCTAGGCCTAACACAAAGCCTAGTCCTAATCATAGCTTTCATTTAATCCTATTCTAACCCTAGCCATAAGAAAAAATTTAACTCTTGACCTAGCTCTTGCCCTAGTTCCATCCTTAGCCTTAATTCTAACCATCGATCTAAGCCTAAGTCTAAATCTAACCTAACTCTAAATACAACTATAACAATAAGCCTAAAACGTACCCTAACACTACCCCTAATCATAATGGTAATCCTAAAACTTGCCCTATCCCTAACCCTATCCATAAACAAAAAACAAGCCATAGCCCTAATAATAACCCTTATCATAAATGAAAATCTAACCCTACAACTATCAATGAAACTAACTCTATAAGTAACCCTAATCCTGACACTGACTCCCAACACTAATTCTAGCTCTAAAAGTCACCCTACATTAAATTAACCCTAACACTATTTCTATCCTTAACCTAACCCTAAAACTAGCATTAATCATAACCCTACTTTGTACATTAGTCATTGTCCTAATCATAGCCCTAACTCCAACACAAATTTTACACCTAATCCTAAACCTATCATAGCTTTAACCCTAATACTAGTCTTAACCCTAATTCTAATCCTATTCTTTACACTAAGCCAAACCCTAACACAAATTTTAACCCTAGTTCTAATCCTAAACCTTGGCCTAACTTAAACTCTAACCATAATACTAGTCTTGACCTTAGCCCCCATTCTACCTCTAAACATAACTCTGACCCTCATCTGACCCTAACAGTAACCCTAGATCTAAACCTGACCATAACCCTAAACCAAAACCTAACACTACCCCTACTGGTAACCCTATACCTTTACTTAAACCTAACACTAGACATAGACCCAATGCTAATCCTAAATATAGCTATAACTCTAGACGTAGACCTAAACAAAAACCTAGCCCTAGCCCTAAAAATAACCCTTAACCTAAACTGAACATTATTCTAATTCTAGACCTAAACCTAGTGCCAATTCTGGCTCTAACCCTAACCCTCACCCTATCCCCGAAACTGACCCTGATTCTAACAATGAATCTAGCTTTAAACTTGACACTAACCCAAAACCTAGACCTAACACAAGACCTAGCCATAACCCTAACCCTAAAACCGGCCCTAAACATAACCCTAGATCTTACATTACATATTTTCCTAAATATAATGCAAAACCTAGCACAAATCCTAGCCCTAATCCAAGTCCTAAACATAGCTCTAAGCATAACCCTCAGCCTAACACTAGCTGTAAACCTAGACCTAACAAAAGCCTTGCCTTAGATTTAACCCTAGCTCAAAGCCTAACCTTTACACTAAACTGAACCTGAGCTCTTTCCTAAACTCTAACCCTTACCTTAACCCTATCCTAACATTAAACTAGTCTGAACTTTAGCTCTAACCTTATCCATTATCCTAACCCTTACCCTACCCCTAATTAAAACTCTTTCCTTAACACTAAACCTAACTAATCATAAATGGAAACCTAGACCTAAACCTAAAAGTAACCCTAATCTTAGCCCTAACACTAGCTCAAACACTAACCCTTACCCTAAATTAACAATAACCCTAGCCCTAAACCTAACATAACTCTAACCCGATTGCTAATTTTGACCCATCCAATACCATAAACCTTAACTGAAAACTAAACTAAACCTTACCCATTATGCTAACCTTAAACCTAACACTAATGCTAATTCAAGCCCTAACAATAAATATTTTGCTAAACTATACCCTGAACCTGACACTGGCCCTAATAATAACCCTAGCCCTACAGTTAACCCTTAACCTGGGCCTAACTCTTACACTAGATCTAGACATAACCTAACTTTACAACTATTCTTAATATTAACCCTATGCCTGATATTACCCTTAGACCTGGTCCTATAAATAAGACTAACAGAAACCCTAGCCCTTAACTTAGCCTTAATCCTAAACTGAAGCTTAACCCTAAACCTAATCCTAATTCTAACTGTCCATTTAGCCCTAAAGCTAGCTATTACCCCACTCATTCTGCTAAACTTAACCTTAACACCAATGCTAACCCTAATTTTAATGAAAACCCTTGGTCAAAACCCAACACTAACCCTAGCCTTAATACTAGCACTAATTTTGCCCTAACCTTAACACCTAACCCTAGCCCTAATCGTAGCCCTAATTTAGCCCTAAACCAAACATAATTCTAGACCTAATCCTAGCCCTAATTTAGCCCTAACCCTTTCACTAACCCGAGTCCTAATTCTAGCCCTAATTTAGCCCCAACCCAAGCCCTAACCCTAGCCCTAATCCTAGCCCTAATTTACCCCTAACCATAACCCTAAACCTAAGACTACTACTAAGACTAACTGTAATTCTCACACTAGCCATATCCCTAGTTCTAATCATATTTGTTACCATAACCTTAACCTTTGCCCTAGCCCTAGCCCTAGCCCTAGCCCTAACCCTAGATCAAACCCTAACTCAAAATCTAACCCTAACTGTAAGCCTAAACCTCAACCTAACACTAGACCAAGCCCTGATGCTAATCCATAATCTAGCCGTAATCATAGCCTTAGCCCTAATAAAAACCAACCTAGTACTAACTGTAGCCATAATTCGAATTCTAACCCCAAACCTAAAACTAACCCTGAATCTGACAGTGACCCTAACAATAACCCTTGCTCTAACCATCACCCTGACCCTAAAACTAACTGTAACACTAAATTTAGCCCTAAACCTAACCTTAATCCTAAAACAAGCACCAATTGCAATACTAATTTACACATGAGACATAGCCCTAATAATAGCCCTAAAGAAACCCCAAACCAAGCCCTAATCTGAACCTTTACCCTAGCTTTAACCCTAACAGTAACCCTAATCCAGAAATAGCGCTAACCCTAACTCTAATCCTAATGCTAATTTGAGCCCTAAACCTAAACTTTGACCTAAAACAGACCTTAAGCCATACACTGACCCTAATAATACACATAGATCTAAATTGAACCTTACCCTAAATCTAACCCTTACACTAGACCTAACCATAAAAATAACCCAAAACCTATCCATAACTGTTACACTAAACCTGACATTAGCCCTAGGCCTTATTCTAGCCCAAACCCTAACACGAACAATACCGCTCATCCTAGCCCAAAACCGAGCCTTAATTATAATCTAACCCTAATTCTAACCCTTTTCCTAGCCCTAAACCGAGTTATAAACCCATCACTTACTCTAAACCTAATCCAAATCCTAACCCTAACACTAACCTTAGACCAAACCTTAACTCTATGACTAATCCTAACACTAACCCTATCTCCAATCCTAAGCCTAAATCTATTCTTAGCTTTAAGACTAACTATAACTCTCGCCCTAGCCCTAGCTCTAATTCTAACCCTATAACTTATTGTAACCTTATTGCTAGCCCTAAGCCTAGAATATCCCTAGCCCTAAACTTACACCTTGTCTAAACTCTAGATCTAAATCTAACTCTAAATCTAACCCAAATTCTACACCTAAACCTAATCCTAAAACTAAATGTAATGCTAATGCTAATCCTAAAATTAATCCTAACTGTAGGCTTAGCCCTAAAACAAAATTGAGCCATAACACTAACTCTAAACTTTTACCTCAACCAAAGCCTAATCTTACATTTACCCCTAAGTCTAGACTTAATTTGAGTCCTAATATTAACCCTAAAACTACCCCTGAACCTGTCTCTAATATTAACACTTACCCTACCTCTAAAAATATTAGGGTTCATTTAAGAGTAGGGTAATGTTTAGAGCTAGAATTAGTGTTAGGACTAGTGTCAGATTCAGGGTTATTTTTAGATTTCATGTTAGGGCTAGGTGTAGGTTTATGGTTTTGTTTAGATTAAGCATTAGGTTTAGGGATATGGCTTGGTTTTGCTTTAAGACAAGGACTAGGGTTAAGGCAAGTTTTAGGATTATCATTATTAGCATTACAAAACCCTAACACTAGCCCCATTAGAGTTAGGGCTAGTGTTAGGGTTTTCTTTAGAATTGTAACTATTGTTAAATTTAGAGTAAGGTTTAGATCCACGGTGGGGCTAGAGCTAAGGATAAAATTAGGGATAGGTCTTGGGAAAGAGTTAGAGTTAGTCTTAAGGCTAGGTTTATGGTTAGGATAGGAATAATTAGGGTTAGTGCTAGGCTTATTTTCAGGGTTAGGCCTAGGGTTAGGGAAAGGGTTATGGTTATGTTTAAGATTATGGATACATTTAGGGTTATGGTTAGATTTAGAGTAAGGGATGAGTTTAAAGGTAGGTTTAAGTCAAGGGTGACTGATAAAATTAGGGTTAATGGTTCAGTTTAAGATTAAGGCTTATGGTTCACGTGTCGATTAAGTCTAGATATAGGGTTGGAATAGTACTAGGGCTAATTTCAGGTACAGCTTTACTGTTAAAGACAGTTTAATGTTAGGTTAGATATAATGTAAGGGTTAGGTTTAGGGTTAGAATGAGGATTAGAGCTAAGGGTATTATTTGGGTCAGAGTTGTGATTAGTGTTTGGGATAGGTTAAGGTTTAAATTTAGGGCTCGAAATAGAATAGGATAAGGATTAGGGAAACAATATAGTTAGGTTTAGGTTTCAAATTAGGTTCACGGTAACTCTAGGTTTTGGCCTAGAGTTAACATTAGGGTTAGAATTACGGTTGGGGTAATGGATAGTGTAAGAGCTAGGGTTAGAGCTAAGTTTATGCTTATTATTTTTGCTAGGTTTTTGGTTCCGTTAGGATTAGGGTTAACGCTCAGTGATTTCAAGTTAGGCTAGGTTTTGGGTTAAGATAGAGCTAGGGTTAGGGTTATGGCTAATGTAAGTACTACGGTTACAATTAGGGCTAGTTCTAGCGTTATGGTTAGGGTTATGTTTAGGTGATGTTTAAAGCTAGGGTTAGTGTTAGCGTCAGAATCAGGATTAGGGTTAGTTTTAGGGATCTTCTTAAAACGATAATTAGGGCTAGGTTTAGAGCTACGTGTAGGGTTAGGTTTTGGTTTAGGTTTAGATTTAGGGTTAACATTATGGCTCGGTTTTGTATTAGCTAGGGCTAGAGTTAGGGCTAGTTTAGGAGTAGCGTTAGGATTAGGGTTAGGGTTATTGTTAGGTTTAGGCTTAGGCTTTGCATTACAATTAAATTTAGAGTTAAGGTTAGATCTAGGGTTGGGGATAGGGCTAAGGAAATGGCTAGGGTTAGGACTAGGGTTAGGGTTAGGTGTATAGTACTAATAAGGGATAAGTTTAGAACTAGTTTGGGGGCTAAAGAGAGAGTTAAATTTAGTTTTAGGGCTAGAGTTAGGGTTAGGGTTAAAGACAGGGCTAAGTTAGGTCTAAGATTAGGGATAGGGTTGATTTTAAGTTAGGTCTAGTTTTAAGGTTAGGGTTATGATTAAGGCAATGTTTAGTGCTAATATGGGCTACGGTTTGTGTTCAGGTTAGGGCTAGGATTATATCTAGGTCTCAAAACAGGTCTAGGGTTATATTTATAGATCATTTTAGGGTTAAGTTTTGGCTAGGTCTAATGTAAGGTTTAGGTTTAATGTAAGGGTTAGATTAGAAGTAGGGGATTTATTGGAATCTGGATCGGGATTAGTGTTTCTTTCAGGTTTGAGTTATGGTTAGGGCTCAAATTAGCATTAGGGTTATGGTTATGTAATGATAGTGTTAGATTTTGGGTTCAGGTTTGGTTTAGGGTAATTGATAGTGTTGGGCTTAGTGATAGGTTTAGGGTTAGGCCTAGGATTAGCATTAGGGAAAGGGTTATGTTTAGGGTTAGAGTTAAGGTTAGGGCTAGGTGTATGGTTAGGATTAGGTCTTGAGATACAGTTAGGCCTAGCATTAGCATTAGGATGTGGTTTATTATTAGGGTAATAGATACCATTAGAGCGATGCTTATAGCTAGCCTCATGGTTAGGATTAGGTCGTGAGTTAATATTAAGGTATGGGTTAGAACTACGGTTTGTGTTAGTGTTATGTTTAGTGTAAGAGTTAGGTTCTTATCTATGATTAGGTTTAGAGCAAGGGTTTGTTTTAGGATTATGTTTAGGGATAGGATTACAGTAAGTTTAGGGTTAGGGTTAGGTTTAGGGGAATGGTTATAATTATGTTTAGGTTTAGGGTTAGGGTAAAAAATATGGTTAGATGTAGTTGTAGTTTTAGGGAAAGGGCTAGATTTAAGTTTAGGTTTAGGGTTAGGTCTAAGGTTATGTTTAGGTTAAGGTTTAGGGTTTGATTAATGGTTAGAGCTATAGCCAGTATTAGTTTATTGTTAGGTCTAGGGTTAGCTTTCTGTTTAGGGTTAGGATTATGGTTAGGGTTAAGTCTATGATTACATTTAGGGTTAGGGCTTGTGTTAAGGTTTGGATTAGGACTAGGTATAAATTTAGATTCAGGTATAGTTTTAAATTTATGTTTATGTTAAGGGTTAGGTTTATTAGCTAGGGTTAGGAGTAAGGAGAGAGTTAGGTTTGAGTTAGGGCTAGGGTTAATGTTAGGGTTATGCTTAGTTCTAGGTTAAGGCCTAGGATTAACTCTAGGTTTTGTGTTAGGCTTAGGCCTAGGGTTAAAGCTCAGTGGAATGTAAGAGCTAGGAATATAATGAGGACTAGTTTCAGAGTTAGGGTTATGACAAGATCTAGTGTTAGGTTAAGATTTTCTGTTAGGGTCAGGTTTAGAAGTAGGTTTACTGCTAAAGTCAGAGTTATTGTTTAAATTAGAGTTCAAGTTAGGATTACAGCCAGAATTACGTGTAGGTTTAGGTTTAGGGGTAGTGTTAGAGTTTGTCTTAGGATAAGGATTATTGTTAGGCCTAGGACTAGGTTTATGTTTACATCTAGGTGTAGAAATAAGGCTAGATTTAGAATTAGGTTTAGTGTTAGCTTTTAGTTTAGTGTTAGGGTCAGGTTAAGAACTAGGGTTTATGTTAGGGTCAGGATAATAATCAAGATTAGTGTTCAGTTTTGGAATGGAATTAGAGATAGAATGAGGGCTAAGGTCAGAACTATTAATAAGGTTAGAATTTCGGTTAGCCTAAGGATTAGGCATAGGTCTAGGGCTACCATTAGGTTTCGGGTTACTCATAGTGTAAGGGTTAGCCTTAGAGCTAGGGTCAGGGCTAGATTTAGGGTGAAGGTTCAATGTAGGTTTAGGTACCATATTAGGGCTAGTACGTGTTTTAGGGTTAGGGCTAATAATGGGGCAATGGCTAATGAAAAAACTAGGATTACAATGAGGATTAGTTTTAGCATTCTGGTTAGGAGTATGTCTATTGTTTAGCTTAGGTTAAATGTTAGGTTGATATTTAGAGCTAGGGTTAGTGTTGGGATATGAGTCAGAGTCTGGGTTAGGGTTAGGACTTGAATTAAGAATAGGTTTACATTTAGGCTTTAGTTTAAGGTTAGGAGGGTGTTTAGATCTAGGGTGTTTGTTTGGATATAAGTCAGGATCAGGGTTGGATTTAAGGTTCGGTTTAGAATTTGAATTAAGGTTATGATTAGGTCAAGATGTAGTTTTATGATTTGGTTTAAGTTAAGGTTTATGGTTAGGGCTATTGCTCAGTTTGTTTTAATTCTAAGGTTAGTGTTAGGGCTAGTTTTACCAGTAGCATTAGGGTTAGGGCTAGTTTTAGTGTTTGGCTTAGGCTTAGAGTTAGGTTTAGATTTTAGTTAGGGTTAGATCTAAGGTTAGGTCTAGGTCAAAGGATAGGGCAAGTGTTAGGGCTAGGTTTTAAGGTTATGGTAATGGATAGGCTTAGGTGTAGTGATAGGGATAGTGTGAGAATAAGAGTTAGTCTTGGGGCTAATGTTAGGGTTAGGTTTATATATCAATTAGTGATATGGCCAGTGTTAGGGTTTGCTGTAGTTTTAAGGTCAGTTTTAGACCTACAGTTTGTGTTAGGGTCAGAATAAGGATCAGGTTCATTGTAAGGCTTTGGGATAGGTTAGAGGTGTAATGAGGGCTAGGATCAGGACTATTAATAGGGTTTGAAATTTATTTAGCCTAAGGATTAAAGATAGATCTAGGTTTAACATTAGGGTTATAGTTTCACTTAAGGAATGGGAGAAAGTTAGAGCTAAGTTTAGGGCTATAGTTAGGGTAGTCTTAGGGTTAAAGTTAGGTTTAGTGTTCGGATTAGGACTAGTTTTTTTGTTAGGGTTAGGACTGGGTTAGGGCAATCACTAATATAAGAACTAGTGTTACATTTAGAGTTAGTTTTATGGTTAGGTTAAGGGTTATTTGTAGTTTCAGTGATAGAGTTAAGTTTAAGGTTAGGGTGATTTTTAGATCTAGGGTTAGTTTTTAAATATGAGTCAGGGTCAGGGTTAGGGTTAGGACTCACATAAGGCTAGAGTTTCTGTTAAGTTTTTGTTTAAGTTTAGGATGGTGTTTCAATCTTGGGTATGTTTTGCATGTGAGTTAATGTCAGGTATACTTTTAAGGTTAGGTTTAGGACTTGAATTAAGGTTATGCTTACATCTAGTTGTAGTGTTAGGGTTTGGTTCATGTTAGGTTTAGGGTTAGGCCTATTGCTTGGTTTTGTTTAACTGCAAGTGGTAGGGTTAGGGCTAGATTTATGATTAGTGTTAGGATTATGTTTAGTGTTAGTGTGAAGTTTAGGCTTAGGATTATGTCTAGAACTGAGGATTGGGCAAGAGTTAGGGCTAGTGAAAGGGTTATGATAAGGGCTAAGACTAGAATTTGTGATAGGTCTAATGTGAGAATTATTGTTAATCTTAGGGCTAAGTTTAGGGTTAGGGTTAGGAATAGGGATAAATTAGGTCTAGGATTATTTCTATGATTAGTGTTCACTTTAAACTTAGAATCAGAGTTGGATTTAGGATTTAGTTTAGTGTAAAGGATGGTGTTATGCTAGTTTTAGAGATAGGGAGATGTTTAGAATAAGGGTTTGGGTTACGGTTATGATTAAGGTAGGTTTAGGGCTAGGATGAGGGCTAGGTTTTGTTTTAGGGTTAGGGCTAGGATTAGAATTATGGCTAATTTCAAGTCTAGAATTATGTTTAATGATAGTTTTAGGGTTAGGATTATGGGTACGTCTAGTGTAAGGTTTAGGTTTTATGGACAGGTTAAGGGCTAAGGGTATTATTAAGGTAAAGGTCTAGATTAGAGTTTGGAATAGGTTAAGGCTTAAGGTTAGGGATTGAATAAGCATTAGGGTAAAGGTTTAGATAATGATAGGCTTAGAATTAGGTTCATGTTAGGTTTAGAAAAATGGATAGGGATAGAATTAGAGTTAGGGTTTGGTTTAGGCCTAGCATTAGTGTTAGGGTTATTTTTATGGTAATGTGTAGGGTTAGGGCTAGGGTTATGTTTATGTTTATGGCTAGATCTAGTGTTAGGTTTAGGGTTAGGTTTAAAGCTTTGGTTAGGGCTCAGATTAGGGCTAGGATTTGGTTTAAGCTAGTCCTAGGGTTGGGATTATGGCTAATTTATAAAAGGATTTGATTAGGGCTAATTTTAGAGTTAAGATTAGGGCTAGGTTTAGTGTTTGGATTAGTTCTAGAATTAGGGTGATAATTAGAGCTAAGATTAGTGTTAGTGTTAGAGTCAGTAACAGCGTCAGTTTTAGGGTTTATCTTAAACTCAAATTAGGGCTAGAGTTGGGGGTAGATTTATGGTTGGGTTTTGGTTTATTTTAAGGGTTAGGGATAAACTTATGATTCACTTTTGTTTTAGGAATAGGGCTTAAATTAGAGATAGTTTTAGTATTAGTGTGAGGGTTAAGATTAGTGTTAGGGTTAGGCTTAGGCTTTGGGTCAGGGTTTGATTTAGAGATAGATTATGATCTAAGGTTAGTGTTTGAGCTTTGGTTAGAGCAAGGGTTACGAATAAGTTTAGGAATAGGGTTAGGGTTACGTTAAGTGATAAGGATAGAACTAGTGAAAGGGCTAGTGTGAGAGTTAGATTTATTCTTGTGTCTATGGTTATGGTTAAGTTTAATGATAGGGTGAAATTAGGGCTAAGATTAGGGCTAGGGTTAGTATTGGGTTTAAAGATAGGGTTTAAGTTAGGGTTAGGATTAATCTAGGTTTAGGGCTAGAATAGAGCTGGGGTTTTGTTAGGTTTAGGGCTAGGATTAGGGCTAGGGCTAATGTAAGGTGTGGGGTTACAGTTAAGGATAGGACAATTTTAGGATTAGGTTTATGGCTAGGTCTAGTTTAAGGGATAGGTTTAGGGTTAAGGGTCAGATTTAGAGCTAGGGAAATTAAAAGTGTGAGGATAAGGTAAGAGTTTGGTTGAGGTTAGGGTTTAGGGTTAGGGCTCAAGTAAGCATTAGTGTCAAGTTTAGGGTAATGATAGGTTTTTTGTTTAGGTGTCACGTTAGGTTTATGGTACTTGATAGGGTTATATTTTGTGATAGGGTTTGTGTTAGGCCTAGAGTTAGCATTAGGGAAAGGATAAGGGTTACAATAATGGATAGGGTTAGAACTAAGCTTAGGACGTGGGTTATGATCAGGAGTAGGTCTTGAGTTAGGGTTAGGGTTAGGATTAGAACTAGGGTTAGTTTCAGGGTTATGTTTAGCATAAGGGTTAGGTTTTGAGCTAGGGTTAGGGCTAGGGCAAGAGTTAGTTTTAGGGTTATGTCTAGGGATAAGATTAAAGTATGGTTAGGGTTAGGATTGAATTTGGGCTAGCATCATCATTAGGGATAGGGTTAGGTTAAGATGTATGCATAGGGTTATGGTTAGTGTTAGATTGAGGTTTAGGTTTAGGGTATAGCTAGGTTTATGTTTAGGTTTGTTGTAAGGGTTAGGATTGAGCTACAGTTATGTCTATGGCAAGTGTGAGGTTTAGGGTTAGGTCGAGTGTTTCCTGGTTGGGTTTTGAGTTAGATTAGGCCTAGGCTTATCAATAGGTTTTTGGTTGGTTTTAGGGTAATGGGTAGGTTTAGAACTAGGTTTAGGCCTATAGTTAAGTTTAGGATTAGGCTAGTGTTAAGAGTATATTTGGTGAAAGGTGTAGGTTTATGTTTAGGATAGGGTCAGGCTTTGAGCTAGGATTAGGACTAATCAAGTGTTAGGTTAGGGTTAGTGTTAGGTTTAGGGTTAGTTTTATGCTTAGGCCTAGGATTGTCTCCAGGTTTTATTTTAGGTTTAGGCATAGGGTTAGGGATGTGGGTAATGTAAGAGGTAATGTAAGATCTAGGGTTATGATTAGGGCTAGTTTGAGGGTTAGGATTTTGACTAGGTCTAGTGTGAGGTTTAGATTTTTGGTTAGGGTCAGGTTTAAAGTTAGATTTACTCTTAAAGGCAGGGTCAGTGTTTGGATTTGAGTTAGAGTTAGGGTTACAGCCAGATTTAGAACTAAGTTAGGTCTAGAGGTAGGGATAATGTTTGTGTTTTGTTAAAAGTTATTTTAATGGCTAGAAATAGGTTTTTATTTAGGTCTAGGGGTAGAGTTAAGTCTAGATTCAGGATTTGCTTTAGGTCTAAGGCTAGTGTTATGTTTTGGTCTAGGGTTAGAGCCAAGTTTAGACCTAGGGTTAATGTTGGGTAAAAATAATGGTCAGGGTTAACATTAGGGTTTGGAATAGGGTTAGAGCTAGAGTAAAGATAGGGTTATGACTATTAATAGGGTAAAAAATTAGGGACAGGTCTAGGGTTAGTGTTTCGCTTTGAGTAAGGGATAGGCTTAGAGCTAGGTTTAGGGCTAGATTTAGTGTTAGGGTTAGGGTTTAATCTAGGTTTAGGGCTCAGATTAGGGCTAATTTTTGTGTTAGGCTTAGGGCTAATGTTATTACAATGGATAATGTACGAACTAGTTTAAAATTAGGGTTAGGGATAGGGATAGGTCTAGTGTTAGGTTTAGGTTCAATGTTAGGTATTGCTAAGTTAATATTAGAATATGATTCAGAGACAATATTAGTTTTTGGGTTAGGGTTAGGACTCAAATAAGTGCAAAAATTACATTTAGGGTTCATTTTAAGGTGAGGGCGGTCTTTAAATCTAGGGTGAACATTAGGATATGACTCAGCATCATGGTTAGTTTTAAGATTAGTGTTATGACTCCAATTAAGGCTAGGGTTACTGTTAGGGTTCGGAATAAGTTCAGGGTTGTGTTTAGACTTGAGTGAGTATTAGCATATGATTCTGGGTCAGGGTTAGTTTATGGTTATGTTAAGGACTCGAATTAGGGCTAGGGTGTTTTCTAGGTGTAGTGTTAGGTTTTGAATTAAGATAAGGTTTAAGATTAGGACTATTGATTAGTTTTTTTTTTTGAGAGAGAGAGAGAGAGAGAGAGAGAGAGAGAGAGAGAGAGAGAGAGAGAGAAATATTTAATATATTTTTTTATTTTTTAGTTTTTCGTGGACACAACACTTTATTTTTTAATTATATATTTATTGTTGCTAAGGATCAAACCCAGCACCCAGAATACGCCAGATGAATGTGCTAACACTTGAGCCACATCCTCAGCCCCTATTGCTCAGTTTTATTTTTTTCCTAAATTATATGATTAGCATTAGGATTAGGACTAGTGTTTGTGTTATTCTTAGTCTGAGGGTTAGGTTAATACTTGTAGTTAGAGTTAGATCTAGGGTTAGGGCTAGGTTTAGGGTTTTGGTAAATGATAGTAATAGAACTAGGGATAAGGCTAGGTTGAGAGTTAGTGTTTATCTTAGGACTCGGGTTATGGTAAGTTTTAGGGATAGGACTAAATCATGGAAAAGATTAGAACTAGAATTAGTGTTCAGTTTAGACCTAGCATTAGGGATAAGTTTAGGGTTAATCTTAGGATAAGGGATGTGTTATAACTAGGTTTAGATGTAGAGTAAGGGTTAGAATTAGGATTAGGGCTAGGGTTAGCATTAACTTTATGATTAAGGCTAGTTTTAGGGCTAGTATGAGGGCTAGGGTTTGTTGTAGGTTTAGGTCTAGAATTAGGGCTAGGGATATTGTCATGTCTAGTGTTACAGTTAGAAGTAGATTTAGGATTAGGTTTATTTCTTAGTCTAGGATAAGTGTTAAATTTAGGGTAAGAGTCAGTTTTAGAGCTAGGGGTAATTTTAGGTTCAGGGTCAGTGTTATGGTTTGTATTGGGTTAAGATTTAAGAATAGGCTAAAATGAGAATTAGGGTTAGAATTAGAATTAGGGTAATGAATAGGGTTAGGTTTCAGTTCAAGATAGGTTTAGGGTAATGGAGAGTTTTAGGGATTGTGATAAGGTTAGGGTTAGGCCTATGGTTATCATTAGGAATAGGGTTACCATAAGGGTAATGTATAGAGTTAGGGTTAGGATTAGGGTTAGGCTTAGGGTTAGGTTTAGGGTTAGGGCTAGGGTTAGTGTTATTGTTAGGGATAAGGCCAGGATTATGTTTTGGCCAAATGTTAGGCTTTGAGATAAGGTTAGATATAAGGTGAGGGTTAGGCTTAGGGTTGGGGGTAGGTTTAGCGTTCGGTTTATGCTTATAATAGGTTTAGACCTTGGATTAGGGCTAGGTTTTGTAGTAGGTTTAAGTCTAGGGTTAGTGCTATGGGTTAAGTAAGATCTAGGGGTCTAATTAGGGCTAGTTTTAGTATTAGTGTTCTGGCTAGTTATAGTGTTTGGTTTATATTTTTGGTTTAGAGTCATTTTTAGAGCTAGGTTTAGTGTTAGTGTCCAGATTAGAGTAAGGGTGAAACCCAGAATCAAGAATAAGATTAAGTCTGTGGGTGGTTTTCTTGTTTGGTTTAGGTCAAGGGTTATTGTTAGTGCTAGGATTAAGTTTTTGATTACATCTAGAGCTAGAGTTATTGCTAGATTTATGATTAAGTTTAGTCTAGGTGTAGTGTTAGGGTTAGATTTAGGTTAAAATTTCCTGGTAGGAATATTTCAGGGTTCAGTTTAGGGTTAGGGTCAGGTTTAGACCTATAATTAGTGCTATGGTCAGATAAAAGTGAAGGTTAAAATTAGGTTTTGGGTTAGGTTAACAGCAAGAATGAGGGCTAGTGTTTGGACAAGTAATATGGTTAGTGTTTGATTTAGGTTAAGAATTATGATTAGGACTAGGGTTAGCATTATGGATAGGGTTTGGCTTAGGATAAGGGATAGAGTTAGAGCTAGGCTTAGGGTTTGGTTTAGGACTAGGTTTAGGGTTATTGTTAGTGTTAAATCTAGTTATGGGGCTCAGATTAGGGCTAATTTTGTTTTGGGATTAGGAATAGGTTTAAGACTATGGCTAATGTAAGTACTAGGGTTAT
This sequence comes from Callospermophilus lateralis, assembly GCF_048772815.1. NCBI lineage: Eukaryota > Metazoa > Chordata > Mammalia > Rodentia > Sciuridae > Callospermophilus > Callospermophilus lateralis. The sequence continues at coordinate 2,462,009 of NC_135326.1, forward strand.
TCTTAGTATTAGTTTTACAGTTAGGGTTTGGGCTAGGAATGGTGTTACCATTTGATTTATGGTTAGGGTGATACACACAGCTAGGTTTAGTGTTTGGATACAAGTCATGGTAAGGGATAGTTTTAGATTTAGAACTCGAATTTGAGCTAGGCTTATGGTTAGTTGTAGGGTAATGGTTTGGTAATGGCTCAGTTTTATTTATTTATTTATTTATTTATTTATTTATTTATTTATTTATTTATTTTAGGACTAGTGGTAGTGTTAGTGTTAGTTTTTTGATTAGTGACAGAGTTTAGTTAGTGGTAGGGTGAGGCTTAGGCTTAAGGTTAGGGTTAGATTTAGAGTTTATAAAAATTATTTAGAGTTATGTTTAGATCTAGGGTTAGGGCTAGGTTTAGGGCTATTGTTAGGGTTGCGGAAATGGACACATTTAGAAATAGAAATAGGGCTATTTTGAGAGTTAGACTTATTCTTAGAGATAGAGTTAGGGATTTGCTTAGTGTTAGGGCTAAATCACAGCTAGTTTAGTGCTAGGTTTAGTATTAAAGTTAGTCCAGTGGCTAGGGCTAGAATTAGGGTTAGTGTTAGTGTTAGGGTTATGATTAGTTTTAGGGGAAGGGATGAGGTTATGGTTTGGTTCAGGGCTAGGGCGAGGGTTAAAATTAGGTATAGGAATAGGGTGACTCTTTGGGTTAGGATTAAGGCTAGGTTTAGCGCTATTATGAGGGCAAGGGTTTGTGTTATGGTTAGAACTAGAATTAGAGCTACGGCTAATGTCAGGTCTAGGGGTATGGTTAGGAATAGTGTATTCTTTAGATTTATGGCTACATCAAGTGGAAAATTAGGTTTAGGGTAAAGGTCAAGTTTAGAGCTCTGTTTATTATTATGATCAGAGTCTGGTTTAGGGTTTGGTTTAGGATAGGTTTAGGGTTAGGGCTCAAATTAGTATTAGGGTTAGGGTTAAAGTAATGGATAGTGTTATGTTTAGGGTTCAGGTTAGGTTTAGAATTATAGATAGGGTCAGTGTTAGTGATAGGATTAGGATTAGGCCTAGGGTTAGCATTTGGGTTTGGCTTATGTTTAGGGTAAAGGATAGGGTTAGTGCTAGTGTTAGGGCCTGTGTTAATGTTAAGATTTTTCCTAGGTTTAGAGATAGGCGTATGGTTAGTGTTAGTATTAGGTTTAGCAGAAGTGTTAGGGTTTCAGCTATGATTAGAGGTAGGGTTTGGTCTGGTATAGGGCTTAATTAAGTCTAGGGGTGGGGCTAGGTTTATGTTTACGTTTAGGCCTAGGGTTAGTTTTGGGCTTAGGGTTAGGTTTAGTTTAAATAATGGGGTTCAAGCTAGGTTTAATGCTAGAACGTAGGTTAGCATTAGGGTTAGGGCTAGGGTTTTGTTAGAGTTATGATTAGGACTAAGTTAGGGGCTAAGATGAGGGCCAGGGTTTGTGTTTTTGTTAAGCTAAGATTATTGTTAGAGCAAACGTTAATTCTAGGGTTAGAGTTAGAGATAGTTTTAGGGTTAGATTTATGGTTATGTTTATTGTAAGGGTTAGATTTTGGGTAACTATCAAGTGTAGTGCTAGAGGTATTATTAGGGTCAGGGTCATGTTTAGGGTTTTGTTTAGGTTAGGGTTTAGCATTAGGGCTTCAATTAGCAGTAGGGTTTAGGTTACAGAAATAATAGGGTTAGGTTTAGGCTTCATATTAGTTTAAGCATAATAAATACAGTTACGGTTAGGCAAAGGGTTAGATTTAGGCCTGGGGTTAACATTAAAATTAGTGCTATGTTTAGGGTAATTGATAGTATTAGAGCTAAGTTTAAGACTAGAGTTATGGAGAGAATAAGGGCTACGGTAAGGATTAGGGTTAGGGTTAGGTTTAGGGTTAAGGCTAGGTTTGCTTTAAGGTTAGCTCTAGGATTACAGCTAGGGCAAATGCCAGGTCTATGGTTATGTTAAAAATAGTTTTAGGATTAGGTTTATGGCTAGGTCTAGTATAAGGTTTTGGTTTAGAGGTAGGGTCAGTGTTAGATCTAGGTATATTATTATGGGAAGGGTCAGAGTTAGAGTTTGGCTTAGGTTAAATTTAGGATTAGGACTCAAATTAGCATTAAGGTTAAAGTCAGGGAAATGATAGTTAGGTTTAGGGTTCACGTTAGGGTTAGGCTAATGAATAACGTAAGTGTAAGTAATAAATTTACGGTTAGGCATAGGGTTACCATTAGGGTATGGTTATGCTTAGGGTAATGGATAAATTTAGAGCTATTGATAAGGCTAGGGTTTTGTTTAGGATTCTGGCTAGGGTTAGGGTAAGGTTTAGGGGTAGGTTTGGGGTTAGGGTTAGGTATTAAACTAGGGTTAAGTCTCAAATAACGTATAGGTTTTGATTTGGAAAGGGCTAGGGTTAGGGCTATGGCTAATGTATGAACTAGTTTTACAATTAATGCAAGTCTTAGGGTTAGGCTTAGGGTGATGTTTAGAGAAAGTGTTATATTCTGGGTCAGTGTCAGGGTTATGGTTAGATTTAGGATTATGTTTAGGACTCAAATTAGTGCTAAAGTTAGTGCTAGGTGTAGGGATAGGTTTTGGTTTAGGTTAAAGGTATTAGGGCTATGGCTCAGTTTTGTTTTAGGACTAGGGCTAGGGTTAATGTTAGATTTTGGATTAGCATCAGGGTAAAAGCTAGTGTTAGAGTGAAGTTTAGTCTTATTATAATGGCTAGATTTAGAGTTAGCATTGATCCAGCATTAGGGCTTGTGCTAGGGTGAGGTCTAGGGTTAGGGTTATGGTAAGTAATATGGTTAGAACTAGGGATGTGTATTGGTTGAGAATTATTCTTAGGAGTAGTCTAAGGGTGAGGATTAGAGCTAAATTAGGACTAGTATTAGGTCAAGGGTTAGTGTTAGGGTTAAGCGTAGTTTTGGGCTAAAGCTAGGGATAGCATGAGGATTATGGCTAAGTTTAGAGGAATGGGTGAGATGATAGCTGTGTTTAGGCCCAGGGTGAGCGTTAGAATTAGAATTAGGGCCAGGGTTATTGTTCAGTTTAGGATTAAGGCTAGGATTTGGGTTTAGGATCAGGGGTAAGATTTCTGATTGGTTAGGGCTACCACTCAGGCTAGGTATAATATCAGGTCTATGGTTAGGGTTAAAGATAGTTTTAGGGTTAGTTAATGGATACATCTAATGTAAGGGTTAGGTTTAAGTTAGAGGTCAGCTTTAGAGCGAGAATCATTATTTGTGTCACATTAAGGGTCAGCGTTAGCATTTGGTTTACATTGGGTTAAGGGGTTAGAGCTAGAATTAGCATTAAGGATAGGTTTAGAGTTAAGGAAATTGAAGGGTTTACTTTAGATTTTAGTTAAGGTTTAAGGTAACAGATGGGCTAGGTTTCAGCAATCTGGTTAGAATTAGCATTAGGTTTAGGATTATGTTTAGTGTAATGGATAGTTTTAGAACTAGGTTTAGGGCTAGGTTATGTTTTGGATTAAGTCTAGGATTAGGGTTAGGTTGAGGGATAGGGCTAGGGTTTGGTTTAGGGTAAGAGTTAGGGTTAGGGTAAGTGTTAGTTTAGGGTTAAGTTTATGGTGGTGTGATAAGGGTGTTTCAGCTAGAGGTTGGACTAGTATGACGGTTAGGTTTAGGTTTACTTCTGAGTTCAAGACTATGGTTAGATTTAGGTTTAGTGTTAGGGATAGGGTTTTAGTAAAAGTTAGGGTTAGGGTAAGTTTAATGGAGATGGTTAGAGCTAAAATTTGGGCTAGAGTTAATGTTAGGTTTAGGGCTATGTTTAGGATTAGACTAGGTTTAAGTTTAGCATAAGCGTGAGGCTTTGAGCTAGTGTTAGATCAAAAGAGAGGGTTAGGGTTATAATTAGGGTTAGGGTAGGGCTAGGCTTACGTTTATGCTTAGATCTAAATTTAGGCTTAGGATTAGCTCTAGATTTTGTGTTAGGTGTAGGGCTAAGGTTAGTACTATGGATAATGTAAAAGCTAGGGTAAGTTTTAGGGCTAGTTTTATGTTTAGGGTTAGAGCTAGGTATAGTGTCAGGTCTAGGTTTTGGGTTAGTGTAAGGAATAGAGATAGTTTAAGTTTTAGGATCAGGGTGAGTGTTTGGGATACGGTTAGGTTTTGGGTTAGAGCCAGAATTAGGATTACAGTTAGGACTAGGGATAGGGTAAGTTTTGGTTAGTATAAGGTTTATTGTTAGGACTAGTGCTAGGATTTTGTTAAGTTCTAGGGCTAGATTTATAGCTATATTTAGTAATAGTTTAGGATGAGTATTAGAGTTAGTCCTTGGGCTAAGGTTAGGGTTAGGTTTAGGTACAGGGCTAAGTTAGGGCTAAGATTACGGCTATGGTTAATATTACATTTAGGCCTTAGATTAGAGTTAGGGTTATAATTAAGGCTAAGATAAAGACTATGGTTTGGGCTAGGGTTAGGGCTAGGATTATGGCTAGGGTTATAGTAAGCAACAGTTTAAGGTTAGGTTTATGGTTAAATCTATTGTAAGGGTTAAATGTAGGGTAATAGTTTTAGATCTAGGGGAATTATTAGTGTCATCATCAGTGTTGGGTTTTGGTTTAGGTTCATGTGTAGAGATAGGGGCTTTATTTGAGTCAAGGTCAGGATTATGGTTTGCTTAGGTTAAGGTTTAAAGTTAGGGCTTGAATTAGTGATAGTGTTAGGGTTAGGTTTAAGTTCAGGTTAGGTTCAGTGTAATAGATTTGATTACGATTAGGGTTCATGCCTAGAATAAGCATTAGGGTTATGGTTTTGATTATGGTAATGTCTAGAGTTAGAGATCAGTAAAAACTAGGTTTATGGTTTTGAATAATGGTAGTGTTAAAGCTAGGATTAGGGCTAGTTTTGGGGTTAAATTAGGGATAGAGTTAGGGGTAGGGCTAATGTAAGTAGTATGGTGATGTTTAGAGCTAGTTTTAGGGTTTTAGGGCTAGAGTTAGTTTTAGGATTAGTTCTAGCTTTAGAGTGATATTTAGAGCTAGTAGTGTTAGGGTCAGTGTCAGGTTCAGGGTTAGTTTAAGGGTTCAGCTTACAACTTACATTAGGGCTAGAATTAGGGCTAGGTTTAAGTTTAGGGTTTGCTTTAGGTTAAGGGTTAGGGTTATAGCTATAGCTAGGTTTTGTTTTAGGGTTAGGGTTAGGGCTAGTTTTAGAATTAGTAACATTGTTTGGGCTAGTGTTAGGGTTTGGCTTAGTCTTCGGTTTAGGGGTCAATGTAAAGTTAGGTTTTGTCTAAGTGTTTGGACATTGGTTACAGTTTAAATTAGTGTTAAATGTAGGGTTACGAATAGGGCAATGTTAATGTTTAGGGTTAGGATTAGGGCTCAGTTTAGAGGTACTGTTAGGGTTAGAGTTACTTTATTTAAATTTCTATGATAAAATTAAGGATTAGTCTTTAACAAACTTTACTCTGCTTCCCATGTTTAGGCATTTAGGTTAAGGGTTTTGGTGTCCGGAACAGTTAATATTTTCATTTGACTTCATTTTGACCTATACTAGTAAATGTAAATTGACCTGGAAATCAAACAGGGTTTATGCTAGCTGCTTGAAACTGCACAAATACCCCCAATTCTCTGTGGGAACACTCTGGTATATTCCTTGTGAGTGTAGGCCTAAGCTGAAGCATGGAAAAACAACTTTATAAGAGAGCAATTTAGGAGAATGCAGAGAATATGCATGCACTAAAATTCCTCCCTTAATTATTTTGTCAGATTTGTTTGATACTAAGTAGCCTTCATTACTTAGCTTGCCCCACAAAGCTCTACAAGTGTGGGTCTTCTAGGATCAATGGTTCTCTAATCAGGTTAGGATTAGTGTTACGTTTTTAATTAGGGCTAGGTTTAGATGTACTGTTAGAGAGTAAGTTTTGTACAAATTTCTTTGATACTTAGAAGGAGTCACCTTTTGCCTAGCATTAATATGTTCCTCGGGTTTGGTATTCTCATTTCAATGGTTCTCTAACAGAGACACTCTGTATTTTAACGTTTCACTTCAAATTGACGTATGTACGTAGATTAAAGTGGAGATTGAAATCAAACTGGGTTGGTGATAGATGCTTGAAACTTCAAACACTGAATTAGTTCTCTGTGGGAATTCTCTCGTTTGTTCCTTGTGAAAGTATCCCTAAGATGAAGATGGCAGAAACAACTTTATCCGAGAGCCCTTTAGCAGAAAACAGAGAAATATGCATGAACTAAAATACCACCTCAATTATTTGGACATATTTTTGACAGTGCATAAGATTCATCTGATACTTTAGCCAAATAGTCTTCCCATGTTTGGGAATTCTAGGATCAACAGTTTTTCAAACCGGTTAGTGTTTGTGTTATGGGTAGTGTTAGGACTAGTGTTAGATCTAGTATTAGAGTTACAGTTAGTTTTGTTCAAATTTCTTTGACACTTGGCAGGATTCACTTATTTTTTAGCCTTATTATACTCCACATGTTTGGGCCTCCTAGATTCAATGTTTCATTGTAAGGAACAGTTTATATTTTAAAGTTTCAGTTCATTTTGTTCTACTCATGTAAAAGGAAATGGAGCTGGAAATCAAACAGCATTGGTGCTAGCTGCTTGAAACTTCACACTCCATCAATTCCCTGTGAGGAATCTCTTGTTTGTTCTTGTGACAGTAGGCCTATGCTGCAGTATGTAAAAACAACTTTATCCAAGAGTCCTTTAGGAGATAAGAGAAAAATATGCATGTACTGATATATTCCATCAATTTTTTGTACAGATTTCTCTGATACTGTGCAGCATTCATCCCTTAGCTTCCCCACTAGACTGCCCAAATTTGGAAATTCTATGGTGAAAAGTTTCATAAAAAAAAAAACTTACGGTTATGGGAAGAGCTACAGTTAGAACTAATGTTAGGGTTAGAGTTAGTTTTATTCAAAATTCTTTGATACTTGGCAGGATTTATCTTTTAGCTAGATTTACTGTGTTCCCCAGTTTGAGGCCTTCTCTGTTCACAGGTTCGCTGTCAGGAACATTTTGTATTTTAAGATTTCACTTCATTTTGACCTATATGGGAAAGTGAATAGAGTAGAAAATCAAACATGTTTTGTGGGAGCTGCTTGAATTTTCACACACTCCATCAGTTCTCTGTAGGGACTCTGCTATGTTCCTTGTAAAAATAGGCCTATGCTTAAGCATGCAAAACCAACTTAATCTGAGATCCCTTCAGGAGAAAACAGGAAAATATGCATGTACTGAAATACCTCCCAAAATTATTTGGTCAGATTTGTTTGATGTTGCGTAGGATTCATCACTTAGTTTGCCCCACAAGTCTCCCCAAAGTTGGGAATTCTAGGATCAATGGTTTTCTAATCAGGTTAGGGTTAATGTTAGGTTTAGAGTTACAGCTAAAACTAGGCTTAGAGGTAATGTTATGCCGCAGTCTGGCTGCAGCAAAATAACCTGGGGGGGGTGGGGGCGGGGAGGTGATGAACAACTTGCGTAGATTGATACAGCAGGAGTGAAAGCTGTTTATTGTAGGACTGGAATGATATTTACACATTCCACACAGCTTATCTTAATTAGCATAAAATAGATACAGCAGTCAACCAATAAGAAATCTCCACACTTAATGGCTAGCTGGCGTTACTTAACAAACCATTCCCTTGGGCATTTTGCCAGGTGCCATCTTGACTTTTTTACAGACCCTAACATTTCTCTGGCAAAATGCCAGGTGCCATCCAGACTTGTTTACAGACTTTAACAATGTTAGAGTGAGAGATAGTTTTGTTCAAATTTCTTTGATACTGGGGAGGATTCATCTTTTTTCTAGCCTTAGTGTGCTCCTAAGGTATGTTCTTCAAAATTCAATGGTTCACTATCATGAACACAAACTAAGTGGAGCCCTAAACCTAACACTAAATCTAACCCTAACTATAACTCTATCGCTGACACTAATCCAAATCCTAACACTAACACTAAAATAACCCTAAAACTAACCCAAATGCTAACCCTATCACTAAAGCTAAACCTCATCTTAACACAAACACTAAAATTAATCCTATCCCTAAACCTAAGCCTAAACATAACACTAACCCTAACAATAACCCTAAACCTATTCTTAATTCTAACACTATTTTAACCCTAAACCTAACACTAACTCAAACCCTAACATGAACCCTAACTCTAACTCTAACAATAACCATAAGTCTAAACCTAAACCTAATTCTAAAACTAATACTAACCCTAACAAAAACCCTAACCCTTAACCTAAAACTACCCCTAATAAAAAGCTAAAGATAACCCAAACACTAACCATAACACTAATCATAATGCAAAATCTAACACACACACTAATTTAACCCTATCCTACTCATAAACCTAAACTAACACTTACCATAACCCTAACCCTAACCCTAAACATAGCCCTAAAACTAACCCTTACACTAATGTTAAACCTAATCATAATCCTACCCCCAACAGTGACCCTAACCCTAACCCTATACTTAACACAAAATTTATCACTAACTTTAACCGAAACTCTAAGGCTAACCCTAACATTTAACCTAACCCTAAACCAAATGCTAACCCTAAACTAACCCTAACCGTAACCCAAAATCTAACACAAACCCTAACCATAAACTTAACCTTAACACTCAACATATCCCTAACCTTAACCTTAATGCTAATCCTTACCGTAATCCCCACCGTAATCCAACTCTAAACCTAACACTAACCATAACCCTAACCATAACACTAAACGTACCCTACCCCTAAACCTAACCCTAAAACTAACCCTAAAGCTAAGACAAACCCTAACCCCAACCATAATTCTAAACTTATCCTAACCCTAACTTTAGCCATAAACTAATCCTAACCCTAAAGCTAACCTTAAAAGTAACCTTAACGCTAACACTAACCTTAATCCTAAAAATAATCCTAACTGCAAACCTCAACCTACCACTGACCCTAACTGTAAATGTATCCCTAAACCTAACACTAAACGTAACACTAACATTAACAATAAGCCTAACACAAAACATAACCCTAACCCTAAACTTAAAACTAAAAGTAACAGTAACCCTAAGAGTAACCCTGAAACTTACCCTAATTTTAACCCTAACACTTACCCTAATATTAATCTTAAACCTAACCCTAAACCTAACACTAAACCTAAACCTAAACCTTACTGTAACTGCAAAACTTACCCTAACCTGAAAATTAAACCAAACCCTAAACCAAGTTATGACACTAAACCTAACCCTAATCAGAAACCTAACCTAACCTTAGCACAAACCATATCCCTAACACTAACCCTAAAACAAACCTACCCTATCTTAACCGTAATTCTAACAGTAACCTAAAACCAAACACAAAAACCTACACTAACCCTAACCTTAAAGCAAATCCTCCCCATAAACCTAACCTAACACTAATCCTAACCTTAACTATAGCACAAAATCTAACAATAACCCTAACATTAACCCTAACCCTAAGCCTAACCAAATTTTAATAGCAACCATAAACCTAATTCTAACCCTAAAACTAACACAAACCCTAAGTCTTACCCTAACCCTAAACCTAACACAATAACTAATCTTAAACATAAAACTAATTTTATCTCTACCCTAACCCTAACACTAACGCTAAACCTAATGCTAATTCTAACACTAAAACTATCCCTAATGGTAAACCTAAAAATAAAACTAAATCAAACCCTAATGCTAACCATAACAGTAACATTAACCTGAACCCCAAACCTAAATCTAATTCTAACTATAATCCCAACACTAACCCTAACCACAACCCTGACACAAATTCTAACACTAACCATACCACTAAACCGAACCCTAAACTTAACCCTAACCACAAACCTAATATTAACACTAACAAAAACCCTATCACAAACATTAACCCTAACTTCAACCCTACACTTAAAACTAACCGTAACTTTAACCCGAAGTATAATTTTAACCATAAACCTTAACCTAACATAACTATATACCTAACACAAAACCTAACCCTAAATATAACCCTAACCATAAACCTTTCTTTAACTCCTAACCCTTACCTTAACCCAACCCTAAACCAAAGCCTATCTCTATCCTATTACAAATCATAACATAAATCCTAATCCTAACATGAATCCTAACTCTTAAACTAATGCTAACCCTAACCCTTACCCAAACACTAACACTAACACTAACCCTATATAAAAATCTAACCCTAACCCTAACACTAAACCTAACATTAACACTAAACCTAACATTAACACTAAACCTAACACTAACTCTAAACCTAACCCTACCCCTCAATCTAACCCTAATCCTATTCATAGACCTAACACTTACCCGAATGCTAACTCTATTAACAAACCTAACCCTAACCCTAACATTAACACAAACCCTAACATTAACACTAAACCTAACACTAACCTTAACCCTGACTCTACCCCAACATTAACCTAATACTAACCTAACTCTACCTCAACCTAAAACCTAAAACTAACTCTAACCCTAATCTTTAGACTGAAACTATCTCTAGAACTAACACTAAACCTAAACATAACAATAACCCTAACCCCTACCAATAACCCTGATTCTTACTATAACACTAACTCTAAACCTATCCCTAAAGGTAACACTAACCTTAACACTAACATTAAACCTAAACCAAACAAAAACACTAAACTTAAACCTAACTCTAAACTAACAATCATGATAACCCTAACCTAACACACACACGGATCCTAACCTTAACACTAACCATAACCCTAAACACAACCCTAAACCTAACTATAATAAAAATTCTATACTTTTTCCTAACCTTAATACTAACATTGAACCTAACTCTCAACCTAACCCTAAATCTAACACTAACTCTAACCCTAACACTAATCTTAACCCTAACCCTAATGCTAACCCTAACTCTAAACCTAACCCTGACAGTAAACTTAACACTAACTCCAATGCAAAAATTAACACTAACACTAACCCTAAAACTAACTTTATTCCTAACTGTAAACTTAACCTTATACTTACCTTAAACCTAATCTTAAAACAAACCCTAATTCTAATCCTAACATTAATATTAATCGTACCCATAAACCTAAACTTACACGTACCTTTAACTGAACCTAAACACAAACCCTAACTTTAACACTAACACTAACAATAACTCTAACCTAAACTCTAACATTAACCCTAAACCTAAGCGTGAACCTCACCATAACACTAACTCTAACGCCAAAATTAAGAGTAACCCCAAACCTATACATAACCCTAAACCTAATCCTAATCATTTTCTTTAATATTACCTAATCTTATAATTAATGCTAACCCTAACAATAATACTAAACTTAACATTAATGATAAACCTATCCAATCCTAAAATAAACCTTAAAACTTAACATTAATAATAACCATTAACCTAATCCTAACCCTTACACTAACTCTAACACTAACCTCAAACAAATACTAATGCTAACACTAACACTATCTCTAACCAAAATTCAACCCTTACATTAACTCTAACCCTAAACATAACATAACACAACCCCTAACCATAACCTTAACCCTAACACTAAACCTAACCCTAAAACTAACCCTAAATCTAATACTAACACAAACAATAACTCTAAACCTAATACCACCCCTAGCCTTAACCCTAACCTAATCACTAACCCTAACAATTACCTTAACCCTGACACTAACCCTAACACTAAACGAAAACCAAATCATAACCCTAAAACTAAATATAACACTAAACATAACCCTAAACCAAACACTAACCCTAATCCTAATCTATCGCTAATGCTAACCCTAAACTTAACTACAATGCTAACCCTAACACTAACCGCAACTCTAACCCAACACTAACACTAACTTTAACCATAAACCTAAACCTAAAACTAACAAAAATTCCAACCCAAAACCTAACACTAATTTTAATCTTAATCTTAATCCAAACCATAATTATAATGCTAACCCTAACCCTACCTTAACCCTAACCCTAACCGTAATGCTACCCATAACATTAACATTAACACAAACCCTACCATGAATACTAACCCCAACACTAAACATAACAAAAGCCCAAATGTTAATGATAATCTTAACCAAAACTTAACCCTAACCCTAACCTAAACCTTACACTAAATATAAACTTAAACCTAAATCTAAAGATTTAACTAATAATAAACCTAACCCAAAAACTAACCCTAAATTTTAACCTAACACAAACCTCAACTCTAACACTTACCCAAACCTAACGATAACCAAAAACCTAACCTGAACCTAATCAGACTATAAACGTAACCCTAACTCTACACCTCACGCTAACACACACCTTAACACTTACCATAACACTAAAAATAACCCTAAACCTAACACTGTTTTTATCCAAAACCATAAATCAAACTGTAACCCTACACTTCACCCTAACACAAACCCTAACACTAACCATAACACTAAAAATAACCCTAACCCTAAAACTAACTCTATCTGTAACCATAAACCTAACCCTACCACTTACCATTATCTTAAACTTAAACCTAAACTTAACATCACCTCTAATTTTAACAGTAACCCCAACACTAATCTTAACCAAATTCCTAACACTAAATCTAACCATAACACTAATCCTTACCCTAACTTAACCTTAAACCTAACCCAAAATGTAACCCTATCACTAACACTAATCCTAAACCTAACCCTAAATGTATGACTAACCCTAATACTAACCCTAACCCGAACACTAACTCTAACCCTAACCCTAACACTAACCTAACAGTAAAATCAATTCTAAGCTTAAAAATAAATGTAAACTTAACATTAACCCTAACCCTAACCCTTACCATAAAAATAACTATGTCTAACCATAAGCCTAACACTAACCGTAAACATAACCCTAAATATAACTGTAACACTAACCCTAACCCTAAGCCTAACACTTACCTAAACTTATCCCTAACCCTACCATTATCCATAAACTTAAGACTAACATTAACCAAAACACTAAAATTTACCCTAACCCTAAACCTAAGCCTAAACCCAACCCTAACACTCACCAAAATACTAAGCCTAACTCAAACCCCAATTTTAAATCTAACACTAATGCTAACCCTATTAATAACCATTAAACTAATCTTAAAACTAACTTTTACAATAACTCTAACCAGAAACCCAATGCTAAACATAACCCTAATTCTAACCCTAACCATCACAGTAATTCTAAACCTAAATGTAACCCTAATCTGAACTGTATCCCTAACCCTAATACTAATTGTAACCTAAAAAATCCTAACATTAAGCCTAAAACGTACCCTAACCTAACCCTAACTTTAACCCAAAACTTAACACTAAAACTAACTTTATATCTAAACCTAGCCATAAACCTAAACCTTACCATAAACCTATTCTTAATTCAAGACATAACCCTAAACCTATCATTAACACTAACACTAACTCTTACCCTTTTACCAACCATAAAACTTTCCCTAACGCTAATTCTAACACCAAAATTAAATCTATCCGAACCCTACCAGTAACCCTAACACTAACCCTATTCCTAACCCTATATAACCATAACCCTAATTCTTACTCTAACTCTGAAACAAACCCTAACACAAACCATCACTTTAAATCTTACACAACTCTAACCATGAAATTACCGAATTCTAACCCTAACCCTAAAACTAATCATAAAACTAAAGCTAAAACTTTACCTAACTCTAAAACAAACCCTAATTCTAACCCTAAGCCTAACTATAACACTAATCATAGCCCTAACCCAAACCCTAAAATTAAACCCAAACTTTTCTCTAAACCAACTCTGTACCTAAACCCTAAAAATAACTGTAACCCTAACACTAACACTAAACCAAACACTAAACATCCCACTGTCCATATCACTAAATCTAACACTAGCAGAAACCTTAACCCTAATCCTAACACTAACCCTAACCCTAACCCTATTACTAATACTAATTTTAACCCTAACCCTAATTCTAAAACTTACCATATAACTAATACTAACCCTAACCCTAAATAACCCTAGTCATAATCCTAAAATGAAACCCAATCAGAAAACCAACCCTAACACTATGACTTAGGTAACTCTAACCCTAAACCTACACTAACCCAAACCCTAAGACTAGCACTAAAGTTAAATGTAAAAATAAACCAAACTTTAACATTAACCCTAACCCTAAAACTAACACTTTCTCTAACCCAAACTCTAACCCTCAACCTAACACTAACTGTAAACCTAACTATAACCCTAACAGTAAACCTAAACCTAATCCTAACCCTAACACAAACCCTAACCATAACCACAACCCTAACACAAATCCTATCTTTAACAAGAACTTTTACCCTAAACTAAACCATAACTCTAATCCTAAACATAACCTAACAAAAACCCTAACCACAACCATAACCCTTACTCTAAAATAATTCTAAACCTAACTTAACACTAACCCTAACCCAAACACTAAACCTAATCTTAACCATTACTTTATCACTAACCCTAAGGCTAACCTAACCCTAATGCTAATCCTAATCCTAATTCTAATGCTAACACTTAATGCAACACTAAGCCTAACCCGAACCGTAATGCTAACCAAAACTCTAATGCTAACACTGCCCTAACCCTATTCTGAACTGAAATCCTAACCCTAAACCTGACCCTAACAAAAAACTTAACCCTAAACCTAACACTAACCCTTAACTTAACCATAACTAACGCTAAACCTAATCCTAACCCTAACACTGAACCTAAGCCAAACCCTAACCCAAACACTAACACTAACCCTAACCCTAATTGTAACACTTTCACTAACCTGAAACCTAATCTTAAACCTAACAATAACACTAAATCTAACCCTAACCCTAATGATAACACTAACCCTAAACCTAAAACTATGACTAACATTAACACTCTCTTTAACCCTAACACTAAACCTAATTCTAATTCTAACACTAACTCTAACCCTAACCCTAATACTTTTTTTTAACCCTAATCCTATTCTGAACAAAAACACAAAACCTAACCCTAACATAAAACCTAACCCTAAACCTAACCCTAACACTAACCCTAAACTTCACCCTATCTCTAACACTAACCCTAACTGTAACACAAAACGGCAAACTAACAATTAACCTAACCCTAACATAATCCTAAAACTAAACCTAACCTAAAACTTACCCTATCCCTAACACTAAACCTAAAAGTAATCTTAATCTATATCTAATGATAATACTACCAATAAACTTAACCCTAAACCAAACCTAAATGTAACCCTAACACAAACCTTCACTCTAAATCTAACCCAAACCTAACCATATCCAACACTAACCCTAATAGGAATAATAACCATAACCATAACTCTTTCCCAAAACCTAATCCTTACACTAAGACAAACACTAACACTAATGTTAAAACTAATGATAACATTAACCCTAACCCTAACCCTAACCTGAACCATAACCCTAAACTAACACTAATCATTACCCTAACACCAAAACTAACTCTATCTGTAAGCATAATATTAACCATGATACTTACCCTAAAACAAACTTTAACCATATTCCTAAAACTAACACTTACGGTATCACTAATTTTAACAACCCGAACACTAATGCTAACACCAACCCTAAACCTATCACTAACACTAACCCTAAACATAAGCCTAACACAAACCCTTAATTTATTCCTAACCCTAACACGATAAATAACCTTAACCCTAAAAGTAATCCAAACAATAAAACTAACCCAACCCTAAACTTAACCCTATCTGTAACCCTAACACTGACCCTAAACCTAAACCTAACATGAACCCTAACGTGAATCCTAGCACTTACCCTAACTCTATCCCTAAACCTAACACTACCCCTAAACCTAACCCTTTCCATAACTCCCATTCTAACCCTAACCCTAATATTAACCCTAATTCTATCCCAAACCCTAACACTACCCCTAAACCTAGCCCTTACCATAACTCTCATTCGAACCCTAACCTTAACACTGACCCAAACTTTAACACTAACACTAACACTAATATCAACCCTAAACCTAATCCTAAACCTAATCCGAACTGTAAAGCTTGCCCTAACACAAACCCTAAAACTATGCGTAAAACTAACACTAACCTAACTCTAACAATAAACCTAGATCTAAACCAAATCCAAACCCTGACACTAAACCTAAACTTATACCTAAACGTAACCCTAACCCAAAACCTTACCTTAACCCTAAACCTAAGTGAAGCACTAATGATAATCCTATTCTTAACCCTAAATATAACTGTAACAATAAGCAAAAACCAAACACTAACATTAACCCTATCTCTAAACCTGACCCAAAACCTATCCCTAACCTTAACACTACCCCAACCCTAACGTTAACACTACCCCTAACCCTAACACTAACACTAACACTACCCCTAATCCTAACTCTAAACCTAACCCTAAAATGAATTCTATACCTTATCCTACCACTCACCCGAGAACTAAACCAAAGTCTAACCCTAACCCAAACACTCAATTTAACCTTTACTCTAACCATTACCCTAATACTAACACTAACTAAAACACTAATCCTAAACTTATCCCTAATTCTAACCTTAACCCTTACACAAACCTAAACTTAAACTTGACCCTAACACTAACCCTAACCATAACTCTAACTTTAACCTTAACCATAACCCTGAACCTAATACTAACCCAAATTCTAACCCTCACCCTAAACATAAACCTAACACTAACCCAAACTCTAATACTAAACCTAAGCCTCACCTTATCGCTAACCCTAAACATAACACTATATCTAAATCTAACACTAACCATAACAAAAGCATTAATCCTAAAACTAAACTTAACCCTAAATTTAAACTAAACATAAAAGTAACCCTAAACATGTCCCTAACACAAACCATAACCGTGACCTTAACCGTAACTTTAACATGAATCATAAACCTAACTCTAAGCCTAGCCTAAACTGAATCCTAACCATAAGGATAACCATAATCCTAAACCTAACCCTAACCCTTACATAAACCCTAACCCTAATCTTAACCCTAAAACAAACCATAATCTTAACCCTAAACTTAACCTAAGCCTAACCCTAATTTAAATCTAAAACTAACCCTAACCCTAACTCTAAACCTCAACCTAACCCAAATCTCAATGCTAATACTAACCCTAAACCTCACCCTATCACTAACCCTAACCCTGAAACTGCTACTAAAACTAACACTGACCCAACCCAAAAAATAAGCTTAAGCCTAAATCTAACAGTAAACTAACCATAAAACTAAACCTAACATTTAACTTAAACATAACCCTAACATAAACCCTAACCTTAACACTAATTGTACTGCTAACACGAACCCTAATCCTAACCCTAAATCTAACAGTAACCATAAAACTAACCCTAACCCTAACAGTAAACCCAAATTTAATTCTAACCCTAACACAAACCCTAACCCTAAACCAAACACTAACCCAACCCCTAATAATAGTTCTTACCCTAATAATAATTTTACACTAACACTAATTATCATCAGAACCCTAAAGCAAACCATGAAACTTAACCTAACTCTAACCCTAAACTAACTTTAACCATAACACTACCACTAACGCTCACCCTAACCCTAATATTAAAACAAAACCTGACTTTTATCATAATTCTAACCATAACTTAACCCTAACCATAACCTTAATCCTAACACTAAGTTAACATTAACGCTAACCCTAAAACTAACACTAATTCTAAAGTAACTTTAATGATAACACTAACTCTAACACTAAACTTAGCATATAACGAAACCTAACCCTTATCCTAGAGCTAACACTAACCCTAAACTTAACCCGAACACGAACCCTAAAACAAATCATAACACTAACCCTAACCTTAACCCAAACCACACCCTATTATTAACCCTGAAACTAACACTGAACCTAACACTAACCCTAAACCTAACTCTAAAATGAACCCTATTTGTAAACCTAAACATAAGTGTAACACTAACCCTAAAACTAAAACTTACTCTAACAGTAGCCCTAAGGCTAACCCTAAACCTAAACCTAACAATAACTTTAATCCTAATACTCACCCTAACCTAAGACTAACCCCAAGCCTAACACTAACCCTTACCCTAAACCCAACACTAACCCTAAACCTAAATATAACCCTAAACCGAACACTAATTTTAAGCCTAATTCTAACCATAAAACTAACGCTAACCTAAACATAACCCTAAACCTAAACCTAATAATAACATTAACACTTCTCCGAACTGAAACCTATCATTAACCCTAACCATAATATTAAACCTAACACTAACCCTAAACCTAACTCAAACACGAACCTTAATCTGAAACCTTACCATACCACTAAGCCTAACCCTCACCAAAAGACTATTTCTAAACCTAAAACCAACTTTACAACTCATCCTATTTCTAATCCTAACAGAAATCTTAACCCTAACCCTAACTTTAACCCTAACACTAACTCTAACCCTAATTTAACTCTAACCCTAACACTAATCCTAATCCTAAGCCTAACATTAAACCTAAGACTCACCCTAGCCCTAACCTTAATGCTAACACTAATCTTAATTTTAACACTAACACTAAGCTTAAACCTAAGTATAACCCAACCCAAACACTAATGCTAACCCTAAACCTAACCCTAAATGCAACACAAACCCTAACCCTAAAAAAACCCTAACCCTAAACCTAACACGAACTATAAGCCTAACCTTAACACTAACCAAACCATAACCTTAAGCCTAACACTAATTTAAACCCTAACCCAAACCCGAACCTACCCTAATCTTACCCTAACCCTAACCCTAATTCAAATCATAACCTTAACACTAAACATGACCCTAACCATAACCCTAAAACAAATCCTAACCCTAATCATACAACCAACCCTAATTTTCTTTTTATTGGTTGTTCAAAACATTACAAAGCTCATTACATATCATCTTTTGTATATTTGATTTAAGTGGATTATGAACTCCCATTTATATCCCAAATACAAGTTGCTGAATCACATTGGTTTCACATCCACATTTTTACATATTGCCATATTAGTGACTGTTTTATTCTGCTACCGTTTCTATCCCCTACTATCCCCCCTCCCCTTCTCTCCCATCTTTCCTCTCTATCCCATCTGCTGTTATTCAATTCTCTCCCTTTTTTTTTCTATTTCTTCTTTACCCTCACAAACTCTTATATGTAATTTTGTGTAAAAATGAGTGTCTCCTTTCATTTCCATACAGTTTTCCTTCTCTCTCCCTTTCCCTCCCACCACTCGTCTCTGTTTAATGTTACTCTTTTACTCATGCTCTTCCTCCCTGCTCTGTTCTTAGTTGCTCTCCTTATAGCAAAGAAGACATTTAGCATTTGTTTTTTTAAAGGATTGGCTAGCTTCATTTAGCATAATCTGCTCTAATGCCATCCATTTCCCTGCAAATTCCATGATTTTGTCGTTTTTTAGTGCTACGTAATACTCCATTGTGTATAAATGCCACTTTTTTTTAATCCATTAATCCATTGAAGGGCATCTATGTTGATTCCAGAGTCTAGCTATTGTGAATTGTGCTGCTATGATCATTGATGTGGCAGTATCCCTATAGTATGCTCTTTTAAGATCCTCAGGGAATAGTCCGAGAAGGGCGATAGCTGGGTCAAATTATGGTTCCATTCCCAGCTTTCCCAGGAATCTCCATACTGCTTTCCATATTGGCCTCACCAATTTGCAGTCCCATCAGCAATGTACCCTTTTCCCCACATCCTGGCCAGCACTTATTGTGTTTGACATCATAATTGCTGCCAATCTTACTGGAGTGAGATGGTATCTTAGGGTGGTTTTGATTTGTATTTCTCTGACTGCTAGAGATGGTGAGCATTTTTTCTTATACTGATTGTTTGATTGTATGTCCTCCTCTGAGAAGTGTCTGTTCAGGTACTTGGCCCATTTGTTGATTTGGTTATTTGTTATCTTATTGTTTAATTTTTTGGGTTCTTTGTATATTCTGGATATTAGGGCTCAATCTGAAGTGTGAGAAGTGAAAAATTGTTCCCACGATGTAGGTTCCCTATTTTCCTCTTTTATTGTTTTTCTTGCTGAGAAAAAACTTTTTAGTTAAAGTAAGTCCCATTTGTTTATTCTTGTTATTAACTCTTGGGCTATGGGCGTCCTATTAAGGAATTTGGAGCCCGACCCCACAATATGTAGATCGGAGCCAAATTTTTCTTCTATCAGGCGCATAGTCTCTGATTTGATACCAAGCTCTTTGATCTATTTTGAGTTAACTTTTGTACATGGCTTTATTTTGTTGCATATGGATTTCAAGTTTTCCCAGCACCATTTGTTGAAAGTGATATCATTCCTCCATTGCATGTTTTTAGCTCCTTTATCAAATATAAGAAAGTTGTAATTTTGTGGATTGATCTCTGTGTCCTCTATTCTGTACCATTGGTCTACTTGCCTATTTCGGCACCAGTACCATGCTGTTTTTGTTACTAATGCACTGTAGTACAGCTTGAAATCTTGTATTGCTATACCTCCAGATTTACACTTCCTGCTTAGAATTGCTTTTGCTATTCTGGGTCTTTTGTTTTTCCATATGAATTTCATGATAGCTTTTTCTATTTCTACAAGAAATGCCGTTGAGATTTTGATTAGAATTGCATTGAACCTGTAGCGAACTTTGGGTAATATTGCCATTTTGATGATGTTGGTTCTGCCTATCCATGAACAGGGTATATTTTTCCATCTTCTAAGATCTTCTTCTATCTCTGTCTTTATGTTTCTGTAGTTTTCATTGTACAAAACTTTCACCTCTTTTCTTAGGTTGATTCCCAAGTATTTTATTTTTTTTTTTTGAGGATAATGTGAATGGGGTGGTTTTCCTCATTTCAATTTCAGAAGTTTTGTTCGTGATATACAGAAATGCCTTTGATTTATGTGTGTTGATTTTATATTCTGTCACATGGCTGAATTTATTTATTAGTTCTAGCAGTTTATTTGTAGACCCTTTGCGTCTTCTAGGTATAGGATCATGTCATCTGCAAATAGTGATATTTTAAGTTTTTCTTTTCCTATTTTTATGCCTTTATTTTTTTTGTCTGTCTAATTGCTCTGGCTAGTATTTCAAGGACTAAATTGAATAGAAGTGTCGAGAGAGGTCATCCCTGTCTTGCTCCAGACTTTAAAGGGAATGCCTTCAGTTTTTCTCCATTTAGAATGATGCTAGCCTGAAGCTTAGTATATATAGCTTTCACAATGAACTATCTCTAATTTTAACCCTAATTTTAAACTAACACTATTTCTAACCATATCCTAAACCTTACCCTATAACTTAACCTGACCCTAAACCTTAACCTAATCCTAAAACTAAATTTAAGCATAATCCTAACTTTAAACCTAACGGTAAACCTCACTGTAACACAAAATCTAACTTAACCCTAATCCTAACGTAAACTGTAACCCACACCATATCCCTAATCCTAACATAAACTGTAACCCACAAGATAACCCTAACCCTAACCTAAACCTAATCTTAACCCTAAAGCAATCATAAAACCTAAACCTAACCTTAACCCTAAACCTCACACTAATTCTAACACTAACCCTCATGCAAATCCTAACCCTAAGTAACCAGTAACTTAACCATAACCCTAACAAAAATTCTAAATTTAATCCTAAACCTAACACAATCCCGAATAATGACCATAAACCAAACACAAAAAATAAAGTGAACCCTATCACTAACCATAAACTGACACCTAATTATAAATCTAACTCTAACCCTAACGCTAAAACTAAACCTAAACCTTAAACTAAACATAACGCTTACCCTAACACTAAAACTAACACTAAACAAAACACGTATCCTATCCCTAACCCTAACCCTAATCTTAACACTAACACTAAACTTAATCTTAACCCTTACCCTAACCTTAACCCTTAGCCTCACCTTAATCCTAACCCTAAGCCTATCACTAACATTAAACCTAATTCTAACAATGATCTTAACCATAATCTTAACTCTAACCCTAACACAAACACTAACACTAATCCTAAAACTAACACAAACCCTTCTCTTAAACGTAACGTTATTTCTAAACATAATCCTAACCCAAGCCTTAACACTAACCCTTACCCTAAAACAAACACTAAGCATAACTTAAAACCTAACCTAACTTTAACACTAACCCTTACTCTAATCATAATCCTAACAATAACATTAAACTTTACACCAAACTAATACTAACACTAACACAAATACTAAAAAAAAACACCAAGACTAAACCTAATGCTAACCCTAACCTTAACCCTAAGACATACCCTAAAAATAACCCTAACACTAACCCTAACCCATACATTAACCCTAAACCTAAACCAAACCCTTACCCTAACTCTAACAATAACCTTAAACATAATGTTAAACCTAATAAAATAACTAAACAAACCCCAACCTTAACAAAATCCAAAATCTATAAACTGAACCCTAACACTAACCCTAACACTACTTTAAACTTACACCTAATTGTAAAACTAGCCATTAAAATAACCAAATATCTAACACTAACACTAAAACTAACGCTAAAAATAAGCCTAACCCTAACATGAAACCTAATACTAACACTAACCCTATCCCTAACACTAACCCTAACACTAAATATAAATCTGGACCCTAACACTAAACCTAACACTAATCCTAACACTAACAAAACAAAAAACTTATCCCTAATGCTAACACTAACCATAACCATTAATCCAACCCTAATCATAACACTAACCCTAACCCTAATACTAAAACTAACCCTACACCTAAAACTAAACCTAACACTTATCATGTTACCTGAACACAAACCCTAACCATAATACTAATCCTAATCCTAACCCTAAGACTATCCCTACACCTAACACTAACACTAATCCTAAACCTAATCCTAATCCTAACAGTTACCTTAACACTAACACTGACTATAAAACTAATCCTTACCCTAACCCTAAAACTAACCCAAAATCTGACCATAATCCTAAACACCTAACCCGGACTCTAAGCCTAATCTTAAACCTAATCCTAACCCTACTACTAACCGTTATCCTAACACTAACCCTAACACTAGCATTATAGAAACCCTAACCCTAAACCTAACACGAACCTTAACCCTTACCCTAAACTAATCCTGACCCCAAACTTAATCTTAAAACGTACCTTAACCCTAATTCTAAACCTAACCCTAACTCTAACCCTAACCCTAAAACAAACGCTGACCCTAACCCTAATCCAAACACTAACTTAAACCCTAACCCTTACCTAAACTCTAATCCTAATACGAACCTAAACCTAAACTAACACTAAACCTAAACCTTATACTAACTCTAGCCCTAACCATAAATCTAACACTAAAAGTAAGCCTAAATATAACCCTGAACTAACACTAACCCTAAGATTAACCATAAACCTAACTATAACTCTAACACAAACACTAACTTTAAACCTAAGCCTTATCCTATTTGTAATATATCACTAACCCTAGGCCTAATTCTAAACCTAAGACTAACCAAACACTAAAACTAAACCTAAACCTAACCCTAAATATATCACTAATTGTAACCCTGAAACTAACCCTAAATATTGCCTAAAACCTAACACTACACCTAACCCTAACCCTAACCATAACCTTAACACTAACCCTTACCTTAACCATAACAAAACACTAATGTAATCCTAATTCTAAAACTAAACCTAATTCAAACCATAACCCTAACCCTAAACTAATCCTACCCTAAAACACACATGACCTTAACTAAAACCTACCCTAAAACATACCTAACCCTAACCCTAACCCTAAATCTAAACCTAACACCAACCCTAATTCACAACTTAAAACTAACCCTTTTCCTTACCATAAACCTATACAAACCCCAAACCTAAACTTCAACTTAACACTAAGCTTAACACATACACTAACAATAATCCTAATCCTAAATCTAACCCTAATTATAACCATAACTCTAAACCAGCCCTAACTCTAAGTGAAACCCTCACATAACCCTAACAATAACACTTATTCTAATGCTAAACCTAAACCTAAAACTAACTGTCACCCTAACAGTAAACCTAACTTTTACCTAAACATAACCATAACCCTAACACTAAAAATAACCCTAAACATTATCCTAACCCAAACCTTACTCTAACCCTCATCCTAACCCTAAACCTAACCTAATCTTAATCTTTAACCTAACCCAAACCCAAGCCCTAACAATAACAATAACCTAATACTAACAATAATACTAACCCTTACTCTAACACTCAGCCTATTTATAAAGTAAACACTAAACCTAATCCTAAACTTAACACAAACCCTAAAGCTAATCATAAACAAAACCTAACATAACTCTAACTAACCCCAAACCTAACACTAACAGAAACCTTAACCAAACTATGATTTTAACATAACCCTTACCCTAACCAAAAACCCAACCTTAACCCTAAACCTAAAGCTAACCCTATCTGTAACACTATCCCTTAACCTCACCCTAAACCTAACCTTAAACCAAACACTAACACTAAATGTAATCCAATCACTAATCCTTAACCTAACTTTAACCCTTACATAAACACTAGTCAAAACACTAACCATTATCTTAACCCTAAGAAAAGACTAACCCTAATTCTAATCCTAACCATAACACTAACCCTAACCTTAACTCTAACCGCAACGATAACCCTAACTATTAAACTTACTCTAAACGTCAAAATGACCCAAACCCTAACTCTAACACAAATCTAACCCTAACCCTAATCCAAACAGTACACTAACCCTAAACCTAACACTAACCCTAAATCTTACCCTAACCCTTTACAAATCCCTAATCCTAATGCTAAACCTAACAGTAATCCAAATGCTAACCCTAATCCTAACATCAAACCTATCGCCAAACCTAATCTTAACCTTTACCAAAACCCTAACCCTAACCAAACCATAAATACACTCCTAATGTAACACTAATACTAATCCAAACTTTATCCCAAACCATATCTGCAACCCTAACACTAATTATATTCTCCCCTAAGCATAATTTTTACACTAACCCTAACCATAAAATTAAACATAATACTAAAACTTAAACAATCCCTAAACCTAATGCTACCCTTAAACCTAAACTTAACCCAAAAACTAATACTAACCATAAACCTCAACTTTACCCTAACACTAAACTTAATCCTAGCACTAACCCTAAACCAAACCTAAACCTAAGCCTTATCCTAACTGTAACCCTGTCGCTAACACTAACCATATCACTAAACATATCTCTATCCCTAACCCTAAACTTAACACTAACAGTAACCCTAACCATAACCCTAACACTAACCTAACATTAATACTAAACCTCACCCTAAGTCTAAACCTCATCCTAAAATTAACAATAACACTAACACTAAAGCAAACACGTTCCCTAACCCTAACTCGAACCCGAACCTAACTCTAACACTAAACCTCATTCTAACACTAAACCTAACACTAACCCTAACACAAACCCTAAACCAAACACTAATCTTAACCTAGTCTGAACCCTAAAACTTACCCCAACACTAATCCTAAACCTAAAGCTAAACCTTACCCTGACACTAACACTAAGCATCACTTTAACCCTAATTCAAAACAGAATACAAACCCTAACATTGACCCTAACACTAGCCCTAAACCTAACTCTAACCTTGAACCAAACACTAAACCTAACCTTAACCCTAACTCTAACCATAATATTAACCCTAACTACAACCCTAATCTAACACTAACAGAACACCTAAACGTAACCCAAACACTAACTCTAACCATAACCTTAAACCAATCTCTAAAACTAAGCCTAACCATAACTCTAACCCTAAACTAATACAAAAAATTAACACAAACCATAACCCTTAGTCTAACATAAAATGTAAGCCTAACACAAATCCTAATTAGGCTAAAACCTAAGCTTAACCCTAACAGTAATCCTCACCCTAACCCTAGGTCTAACATTATCTCTAACCATTACCCTAATCCTCACCCTAACCCTACCCTAACCTTAACCTCATGCTTACTCTAAAGCTACTCCTAAACTTTATCGTAACCCTAACTATTTCCCTAAATGTAAACCCTACACAAACCATTATACTAAACCTTACACTAACCTAAACCCTAATACTAAAACCAAACCTAAACCCTAACACTACCACTAACACTAACTCTAACCGTAACTCTAAACATAACCCTAAATTTTACTCAACTGTAATCCTAACCCTAACACTAATCCTTAACCGAATCGTAATACAAACCTTACTGTAACCCTAACCCTAATCATATAAGAAATCTTAACTCTAACTCTAAAACTAACCCTAACACTAATAATACCAATCCTAACTTTAAATATAATCCTAATCCTAAACCTAAACCTAACCATAACATTATCTCTAAACCTCACCCAAACCTAAAGCTAACCCTAAACCTAGCCTTAATCCAAACACTAACTCTAAAATAAGTATAACCCTATCCCTCACCCAAACACTAACCCTAACTGTAACCCTAACCATAAACTTAAAGCTAACATTCACCCTAACCTTAACCCCTACATAAACCCTAAATTTACCCTCATCCTAACCTAATGGTAAACCTAAACTTAAGCCTAATATTAATTCTAATCCTTACCCTTACTCGAATCCTAACAATAACCTTAAATTTGCCCTAACTGTAAACTAATTTTAACCATAATCATAACCTAATTTTAACCCTAACTCTAATGCTAAACCTAACCGTAACCATAATCCTAAATATCACCTAACTGTAAACTTAACAAAAATCCTAACCCTAACCCTAAAACTAACCCTAAGCCTAATCCTAACTCTAACACTAACACTAACACTAATCCTAAAATTAACTAGAACCATAACTCTAACCCTAACCCTAACCCTCTCTTAATACTAACCCTTACAGAAATCCTAATGCTAATCATAACCCTAAACCTGATGTAAACCTAACCCTAAACTTAAATATAAACCTAAGAAAATCCCTAATCCAAAACATAACTGTAAACATAATCTAACACTAACCCTAAATTTTAACTAATACAAACTCTAAAACTAACACTAACACTTACACTTAAACCCTTACCCTCACACTAACACTAAACCTAAATATAACATAACCCTAACCATAACAGTAACACTTACACTTATCATAATACTAACTTTAACCCTAACCCTAACCCTAGAACCAATTTTAAATATAACACTATACCTAATCATAAAATGAACCCTAAACCAAAACTTAAGTGCAACACTAACCCTAAACTTAGCCCTAACCCTAACACTCTCCCTTAACCTAAACTTTCCCTAACCCTTACAGTAACACTAACGCTAACACTAAACCTAACTCTAACTCTAACACTAACCCTGAAACTAATCCTAATCCTAACCTTTAACTAACCCTAAAACAAACCCAAAACCTAACACTAACCCTAACCCTAATCCTAACCCAAAACCAAACCATAAACCAAACCCTAACAAAAATCCTAACTCTAAACCTTACCCTAAAACAAACCGTGTTCCTCACACAAAAACAATCCTAACACTAAACCTAACACAAACTCGAAGTCTAAAACTAACCCTAACCCAAATCTGAACCCTAAAACTAACAGTAATCCTAAAACTAACCTTTAATATAAACCTAACCCTAAGTCTAATGTGAACCCTAAAACTAACCCTAACCCTAACTGTAACATTAACAATATCCATAACCATGGCCCTCACTGTAAACCTATCACTAACTCTAACACACTCCCTAACTGTAACCCTAACACTAACAAAAAAGCTAACCCTAAACCTAACCCTAACCGTAATACTAAACCTATCCCCAACACTAACATAAACTCTAAGTTTAAACCAAACACTCACCCTATCCTTAACCCTTACACTAACACTATACCTAACGCTAACCCTAATCCTAACCCCAAAACAATCCCTAACAATAACCTTAACCCTAATTCTAACACAAAGCTAACCCTAACCCTAACCCCAGCCCGAAACCTACATCTAAACCTAAGCCATCCCTAACCCTAATACTATCCCTAAACCAAATACTAACATTAACCCTAATGCTTACAATAACCCTAAACCTAACACTAACCCTAACACTAACCCTAACTCTAATCTTTACACTCTCACAAACCGTAATTCTAACACTAACACTAACTGTAAACCTCATCATAAATGAAGCCTTGACCCTAACACTTACTCTAGCCCTAACGCTAATACTAAGCCTCAAACTAACTCTAACACTAATCCAAACACTAATCCTAAGCCTAGCCTTCATTCTAACTGATAACACTAACCCTAATCCTAACCATAAACCTACAACTAACCCTAAAACTAATCCTAAACAAAACTCTAACACAAAGTCTAAACCTAACCCTATTTGTAATCCTAAATCTAACCCACACTCTAACATTAAAGCTAACACAAACCCTTACCCTAATGCTAACCCTAACACAAAGGCTAACTAAACTATAACACTAAACCTAACCTAACTTTAACCCTAACCCCTACTTAACCATAACCTTAACACTAACCTTAACACTAACCCTGAAGGTAACACTAACTCTAAACCTTACCCTAATCCTATAACTAAACAAAAACATAACCCTCCCCCTAATCCTAAAACTAATCCTGACCCTAAACATCACCCTAAGCCTAACACTAAATCTAACTCTAATCTTAAACATAAACCTAATGATAAGCTTAAACCTAACATTATCACAAAAACTAACTTAACCGTAACAGTAACCCTAACATTAACACTAAGCTGAACCATAGCCATAACTCTAAAACTAACCCTAACTCTAACCTAAACAATAAACCTATCACAAACTCTAACCCTAAACCTAACATTAACCCTAACCCTAACACTAATACTAATCCTAAATTTAACCATAACCCTAATATTAACTGTAAACCTAACCTTAAACCAAACCCGAAACATAACATAAACCCTAACACTAAACCCAACACTAACATGGAACCTAAACATAACCACAATCCTAAAACAAAACATGTCCCTAACCCTAAGCCTAACACTAACCATAAACCTAAATCTAATCCTAACTCTAGCGCTCTCATCAACTAGAAAGCTTACTGTTAACGTAAAACTAACCTTAACACTAATCATAACCCTATCCATAACCATAAACCTAACACTAACCATAATATTAATCCTAACCCCAAAAATTACCCCCAAATTAAAAGTAACCCTAACACTAACCCCAATTCTAACATGTGCCCATAACTTAACTCTATTCATAATAATAACCATAACACTAACCCTAAACCTAACCCTAAAGCTAACCATAACATTAAACCTAATCCTAACCCTAACCCTAAAAATTATTAAAACACCAAATCTAACCCTAACAAAAACCCTAAACATAACCCAAACCCTAAATTTTAAACTACTCCTACTCTTAACCTTAACCCGAACATTAACCCTAATCTCATCCTTAAACCTAATGGTAATCCTAATCTTAACTCGAACCCTAACCCTAACTCTAACCCTTATCCTAACACGAACAATAACCCATACCCTAACAGTAATCCTAACCCTAAACCTAACCCTAACACTAATACTAATTTTAAGCCTAAGACACATAGTAACCCTAACCCTAACACTAACCATTATACTAATCCTAAACCTAACAATAATCCTACACATAACCATAACATTAAGAGTAACCCTAACACAAACCCTAAACAAACCCTAAACCTTACTTTGTCCCTGATCCTAACCTTAACCCTAATTCTAATACTTATCCTAACCTTAACCATTACCCTTATCCTAACACTCACCTAAAATTGATTCTAACATAATCTAACTCTGACCCTAAACCTAACACTAACTCTAAACTTATTACCCTAACACTAAACCTTACACTAAAGCTAACCTTAATCCTAAACCTAACCCTATCACTAATCTTAACCCAAACTTTAACACTAACCTTAAAACTAACCCTAGTCTTAGCCTAAAGCTAATAATAACAATAACCCTAAACCTTCCCCTAACCCTAAAACTAACTCTAAACCTATCCTTAATCTTAACAGTATAATAAAACCTAACCTAACTCTAACACAAACAATAACACTAAAACTCACCCTAACCCCATTTCTTATCATAACCCTAACCCCAACCTGACACTCACAGAAATCCTAACCATAACACAAACAATATTTCTAACCCCAAAACTAACTCTAAACCTAAACATAACCCTAACATGAATCTTAAACTTAACCCTAACCCTAACCTTAAAACTAACCCTTACACTAACACTAAACCTAATTCTAAACCCAAATGTAAACCTAATTTTAACCCTAAAACTAACCTTAACACTTACCATAATGAAAATCATAACCACAAATCTAACACAAACACTAAATATATACCCAACCCTAAGAATAAAACTAATTTTAACGCTAACCTTAACACTAATACCAATTGTAAAACTAAAACAAAAGCTAAACCTAACCCTACCAATAATCCTAAACCCAATCATAATGTTATCACTAATTCTAATCCTAAACATAAACCCATATCTAACAATAACCCTAACCATAACAGTAACTCTAACTCTAAAACTAATCCCAACTCTATCCCTAAACCCAACACTAACATTAACTTTAACTTTAAATCTAATTATAATCCTAAAACTAATCCTAACCCTTATTCTAACCCTAAATATAACCATAATATATCTGTAACCCTAAAACTAAACCTAAACATAACCAGTACAAAAACCCAAATCCTAACCCTAACCATAACCATAAGTCTAACTAACCTTAACCCTAACAGTAACCCTAAAACTATCCCTAACACTAACCCTAACACTAAACCTAATACTAACCCTGATACTAAACGTAACACTAAACCTAAACCTAAAACTTTCATAAAACTAACCCTAATCATAACCCTAAAACTAACATTAAACATAAACCTAACAATATCCCTAACCATAACATTAACCCTTACCATTACCCCAACTCTTACCCTAACTCTAAACATATACTTAACCCTAATACTAACTCTAACCTTCCACCAAACCTAATACT
The DNA here is from genome assembly GCF_048772815.1 of Callospermophilus lateralis. NCBI lineage: Eukaryota > Metazoa > Chordata > Mammalia > Rodentia > Sciuridae > Callospermophilus > Callospermophilus lateralis. The sequence continues at coordinate 2,493,152 of NC_135326.1, forward strand.
ATAATTAACCCTAACCCTAACCCTAACAAAAACATAAACCTAACCATAAATCTAACACTAACATAAACGCCAAACTGAACACTAAGAGAAACCCCAATTAAAAAACTGACACTAAACCTAACCCTAGTTCTAACACTTACCTTAACCCTAAAACTAACCCTAAACTTATCTCTATCCCTAACACTAAAATTAAACCTAACCCTAACCCTAAGCCTACCTCTAATTCTAACACTAACCCTCATTCTAAACCTAATCCTAACACTAACCTTAAAACTAACCTAACAAAAAAATTAACACTAACATTAACCCTAAACCTAACTTAAACTTACCTCTAACCCTAACCCTAACAATAACTCCAACCCTAATTCTAACTCTAATCCTAAAACTAAACCTAACACTAACCTTAACCCTCATTCTAATCCTTATTTTAACACTAACCTTAACCTTAAACCTAATCTTATCACTAGTTTTAAGCCTATCCCTAACCATTACCATAACACTAAACCTAAACATAACTGTAAGCGTAAAACTAACTCGAAACCCATCCCTAACAAAAACACTATAATTAATCCTACTCATAATGCTAACACAAAAATTAACAATAAACATAACCATAACCATAAACCTAATCTTTGCACAAACTAAAACCCTTACTCTAACCATTACCATAACCCTAACCCTAACTAATTCTAAACCTAACACTTATCATAACACTAACTCTATACCTAGTACTAACCCTGACACTAACCCTAAAACTAACCCTAAACCTAACCCTTACGATACCACTAACCATCACCATACACTTACACTAACATTAACCATAAATCTAACCATATCCCTAACCATAAAACTAAACCTTATCATAACCCTAACCCTTACACTCATTCTAAACCTATTCCAAACCCTGACACTAGTTTATGATTATGATTGCCTTCCTTCAAAAAGTAATAATATAATTTACTCTACGCATAACCCTAACACAAACCTAATACTATTCATAAACCTAACATTCAACCAAACCAAAACCCTAACAAAAATTCTAATTTGAAAACTAACACTAAACCTAACCACATTTCTAACCATTACCTTAACCCTAACAATAACCCTAAACTTAACCCTAAACCTAACCCTAAAACTAAACCCACTATAACCCTAAGCCTAACCTTAAATCTAACACTGGCCCTCACTCTAAACCTAATCCTAATTCTAACAATATCAATAAACTTAACACAAAATTTAACATTAACGTTAACCATAATACTAACCTAATCCTAACTCTAATCCTAATTCTAACAATAACAATAACCCTAATCTAAACTGAAACACTAAACCTAACCTTGAACCTAAATGTAAGCATAACACTAACCCTAACATTAAATCTAAACCTAACCTTAACACTAACCCTAAACTTATACCTAACCCTAACCCTAACCCTAACACTATCTGTAAAAATTACCCTAATCTTAACCAAAACACTAACACTAACACTAAACATAACCCTGTTGGTAAAACTAAACCTAACAAAAACCTAACACTAATGCTTAACCTTACCCTAAAACTAACCATAACACAAACTGTAATGGAAATACTAACTCTAGCACTACACCTAACACTAATCCTAACCCTAACACTAACCCTAACACTAACACTAATCCTAACTCTAACCTTGACACAAACCCTAAACCTAACAATAAATCTAACCCTAACACTAAAACTAAGACTAACCCTAACACTAATTTTAAACCTAACCATAATATTAACACTAACATTAACATAAAACCTACACTAACCCTATCACTAACCCTAACCACTTTAACCAAAGGCTAACCCTAATACTAACACTAACCCTAATGCTAACATTAAAATGAAAACTTACCCTAACCCTAACCCTAAACTTAATGCTAAACCTCACACTAAATCTAAACCTAACAATACCACTAACCCTAACACTAACACTAATACTAACCCTACACTTTACAAGAACCCTAACTGTAACTCTAAACCAATACAACCCCTAACACAAAACATATCACTAAAGAAAACCAAACCCTAACTCTAACATTAGAAGATTCTAACCCTAACCCGAACACTAATCATAAATTAAAGCTAAAACTAACCTAACATTAACAAACTCCCTAATACTAACCCTAATTCTAACTGTAACCCTAACCTTAACCCTAACCCTAATACTAACCCTAAACCTATTTCTAAACATACAGTATATCTAACACTTATCATAACTCTATCACTAACACTAACCCTAACACTAAACATTACCTTATCGATATCACTAAAACTAACACTAGCAGGAATCTTAATCCTAATCCTAAAACTAACCCTAACCCTTTTACTAATTCTAATTGTAACCATAATTCTAACAAAAAATCCCAATCAGAACCCTAACCTTAACCCTATCACTTAACTAACCCTAATCCTAAATCTACACTAACCCTAATCCTTAGACTAAACCTAAACCTAAACCTAAAAATAAACCTAACTCTAACACTACTCCTAACCCTAACACTAAAGCTTTCTCTTACCCAAATCTTTACGCAAACCTAATACTAACCCTAAACCTACCCCTAACTATAACAGTGTACATAAAACTAACCCTAACCCTAACACTTAACCTAGCCCTAACTCTAACCCTAACTCCAATCCTAACAGAAACACTCACCCTAACCCTAACCTTAATACAAACCCTAACACTAAAAATAATCCTAACTCTAATGCTAACCCTAACACTAAGCATATTCCTATCCCTAACTCAAAACATAACACAAACCCTAACCCTATCCTGAACACTATCACTTATCCTAAACCTAAACATAACCCTTACAGTTACCCTAATAAAAATTGTAACCCTAACCCTAACACTTACCCTAACACCACCCTAGCCATACCCATAATACTAACCCTAAACAAATCCTATCACTAACAGTAATTCTGAAAAAAATATCCTAACTCTAACACTATCACTAACCCTAACACAAAATTAAACATTACTGTTAACCCTAATACTAAACCTTCCCATTAACCTAACTTACATGAACTGTAACTTTAATACTAACACAAAAATACCCTAAACACAACATTAACACTAAACCAAACCCTAACACAACAACTAACACTAACCCTACTCCTAACCATATCAATAACCCTAACCCTAAACCTAACAATACTGTAACGCTAACTCTAACCATAATTCTAAACATAAACCTATACCTTACCATAACCCGAACACTAATCCTGAACCTAATCATAACCGTAACACTAACCCGAACACAAACCGTAACCCTAACGCTAACACTAACCCTAACCCACACTTACCCAAACCATAACACTAACATTATCCAAACAGTATCACTAACAGTAATTCTTTAGAAACCGTAATACTACCTGTGAACCTAACCTAATACCTTACATTAAATCTAACAGAAAATATGTCTCTAACGTAACACTAACAATAACCCTGTCACGAACCCTAACACTAAACATAACCCTAAACCTAAGCTTAATTGCAACCCTAGCCCTAAATTTAAACACAAAACAAACAGAAACTCTAAGTCTTACCCTAATCTTAAACATAACACAAAAACTAATTCTAACCCTAACACTAAACCTAACTCTAAACTTAACAATAAACCTAACCATAAACCTAACACTAAATCTGACACTAACCCTAACCCTAGCAATTACCCTAACCCTATCCCTAAACCTAACACTAAACCTAAACTTAACACTAACCTTAACCCTAAAAGTAAACCTTATGCTAACCCTAACACTCACTCTAAACCTAACCATAATGCTACCCTTAACACTAAAATTAACACCAACCTAACCCTAACACTAAACCTAACCAAAATCCTAACACTAACACTAATCTTAAGCTCAACCAGAGCACTGACCATAACACTAAGTCTAATGCTAATCCTAACCGTAATACCAACCCTAACCTTAATTCTAATCCTAACACAAATGCTAACACTAACCATAACTTAATCCTAAACCTAAACCGAACCCTAATGTTAACACTAAAACAAACCCTAGCACAGCAACTAACACAAAACCTGCCTCTAACCATATCACTAACCCTAACCCTAAACCTACAATAACTGTTACCTCAACCCTAATCATAATTCTAAACCTAAACATGACCTTAACCAAAACCTTAGCACTAATCTTAAACCTAACCATAACCTTAACACTAAACCTAATTTTAACACCAACAGAAAACATAACCCAAACCATAACACTATCCATTACTCAAACACAAACCCTAACATAATCCTAACCCTAACCCTATGCCTAACACTAACTGTAACCCTAACAATGACCATAGTTCTAAACATAAACCTTACTGTAACCCAAAACTTAACACTAACACAAAACATAAATCTAAGACTAAACATAGCCCTAACTCAAAATCTAACCCTAAATCTAAACTCAGCACGAACCCTATCACTAACATTAACACTAATCCTAACCATAACCCTAATCATGACACTAAACCTAAACCTAATCTTAAAACTTAACCTATCCCTAACATTAACACTAACACTAAACATAAACCTAAATCTAACAATAACACTAACCCTAAACCTAACCCTAAACCTGACCATACCTCTAACCCTTACACTAACTCTAAACCTTTCACTAAACATAACACTTTTCTTAACCCTAACCCTTTTCCGAACAGTAACACCAAACCTAAACCGAACCCTAATCCTAACATTCATGCTAAACCTAAACCGAACATGAACACTAAACCTAACCTTAAAACTAAACCTAACCGTAAATATAAACCTAATCGATATCCTAAAAGTACACCTAAATCTAACTATAACCATAAACCTAACCCTAAAACAAACTCTAACACTAACTCTAATGCAAAGTTGAACACTAACAATAACCCTAACTCAAACACTAATCCTAACTATAACCCTAGCCCTAAACCTAAACCAAAGCCTAAACCTAACTCACACTCTTATCCTCATCTTAACACTAACCCAATCCCTAACGCATACCCTAAGACTAAACCAAACCCAGACACTAACCCTAAAACTATCAGTAGTCCTAACCCTTACCTTAATATTTAACCTAACTCAAACCCTAACGTTGACAATAACATAATCCTAACACTAAAACTAATGCTATCCCTAAGACTAACCCTAAACATATTTCCAAAACTAACCCTAAAACTAAAACTAAAACTAACCTTCAACCTAACATTAATACTAACTCTAACTCTAAATCTAACAATATGATGAAACTTAACCCTAGCCTGACACTAACCCTTACCCTAACCCTAACACTAACCCTAATCCTAACATGAACCCTAACACTAACTCTAACCTCAATCTAAACCTAGCAGAAATCCAACACTAACCCTAACCATTACCATAACACTAACGCTAAAGCAAACCCTAACACTAACACTAATTTAAACACTAAACCTAATGCTAAATGTAACCCTGAAACTTACACTAAACCTAATTCTAAACCTAACACAAACTTTAATCCAATCGTAACACTAAACTTTAACCAAAACCTAACCCCAAATCTAACCTTAATTTTAACACCAAACCTACCCCTAATCCTAGCAATAACCCTAAATTTTAAAATAACCCTAACCCTAACACTAACCCTAACCCTAACACTAATGCTGACCCTAACACTAACCTTTAACCAAACCCTAACACTAACTCTAATGCTAACCCTGAATCTAAACCTAAACCTTAACCTAACCATAAACCTTACCCTCACCCGAACACTAAAACTAACTGTAAATATAACATTAACGCTAACACTGAGCCTAAACCTAATCATAAGCCTAACACTAACACTATTCTCACACTATCTCTAAAAATAATCTGATTCTAACCATAATGTTAACCCTAAACGTATACTCTAGGATAACGCTAACACTAACCCTATCACTAAACCTAATATTAAACATAACACTAACTCTAAACCCAAACCTAATCCTAACCCTAACCCTAACCATAACCTCAATCTTAACCCAAACCCTAACACTAACATTAAATATAACCCTGTCTGTAAAACTAAAAATAACAAAAACCTAAAACTAAGGGTTAACCTATCCCTAAAATTTACCCTAAGCTGAACAATAACCCTAATTCTAATCTTAAACATAACATTAACTCTAAGAAAAAAACCTAACCCTAATCATAACTGCAAATGTAACACTTACCCTAACCCAATAACTAACCATAAATCTAACCCTAATCTTAACCCTAATGCTAAATATAATCCTAATGCTAACGCAAATGCTAATCTAACACTTTGCCTAAACCTAAACCTAACAGAAACCTTATCACTAAACTTAACAGAACATAAACTTTATCACTAACCATAACCTTAACATGAACACTAAATCTAAACCTAACACTAAAACTAACACTAACACTAACTCTATCACTAATTCTAAACCTAATTCTAGCGCTAACACTAACCCTAACAAAAACCCTAACCCAAATACTAACCCTTACATTACCTTAAGGAAAACCCTAAAAAACACTAACACAAAACCTAGCTCTAAACATAACACTAAACCTAACCCTAAACCTAACCCTAACCCTTACTCTAACACTAAACCTCTCCCTAAACCTAACACTATTTCTAAACCTAACCTGAACTCTAACACTTACATGTACCTTATGTATAACACTAACATAAACCCCAAAAACCCTAATCTAAAACTTATCACTTAACAATATCATTAATCCTAAACATAATGCTAACCCTAACACTAACCCAAACACAAACCCTATCTCTAATACTAACCTTAAGCCTAACACTAACATTATGCAAAACATAACACTAATCCTAACCCTAACTTTAACCCTAATCCTACCCATGAGCCTAACTTAACACTTACTCGAAACCTAAACACAACACAAACCCTAACGCTAACACTAACCTTAACACTTGACCTAACCCTAACACTAACCCTAATCCTAAAACTAAACCTAATCGAAACCTAATCCTTAACCTACCACTAAATATTACCCTAACCTGAACACTAACACTAAATCTCACCTTAATAACAACCCTGACTCTAAGACAAAACCTATTCATAGTCATAACCCTAAACGTAACACTAAGCCTAACCCTATAACTAACCATAAAAATAACTATAATCTTAACCCTAATGTTAACCCTAAATCTAACTCTAAACCTAACTGTAACGTTAACCCTAAATCTAATCTAACACTTAACCTAAACCTAAACCTAAGACAAACTGTATAACTAACTATAACCTAACACAAACCCTATCACTAAAAATAACCCTAACATGAACCCTAACCTGAAACCGAACCCTAACAATAACCCTAACACAAAACTTAACATTAAACCTAACTCTGACTCTAACCCTAACATTATAATGAACCTTAACCCTAACCCTAATCTTAACACTAACACTAACCCTAACCCTAAGATGAACAAAACCCTAACCCTAACATAAATGTAATGCTAAATGTAAACCTAATTCTAACACTAACCCAATAAATAACACTAATCTTAACACTAACACTAACCTTAACACTAAAAGTAACCATGATTCCAACCCTAATGCAAACACTAAATTAACACTAATTTTCACAATAATCCTAAACCTAACCATATTCTAAAACTAACAATAACCCTAACTCTAACCTTAACACAAAACCTATCCCTAAACCTAACACTGAATCTAACCCTAACCCTTAGAGTAACAACAACCCTAACACTAATCTTAACGCTAAACCTAATATTAACCCTAACACTAACATAAAACCTAACACTAACTTTATCACTATCCCTAACACTAAATTTAACCAAAAGCATAATGCTAACACTTAACCCTTACCGTAACGCTAACACTATACAGAAAACCTACCCTAACCCTAACCCTAATGCTAATGCTAAACTTAACACTAAATCTAAACCTAACCCTACCACTACCCCTAACCCTAAAACTAACACTAACCCTATACATACACCTAACCATAACAATAACCCTAATTCTAAGCCAGTATAACCCCTAACAAAAACCACACCACTAAACCAAACCAAACCCTAACTTTAACATTAGCAGATTCTAACCCTAACCCAAACTCTAACCATAAAAATAAAGCTAAAACTAACCCTAACAATAACACAATCCATAATCCTAACCCTAATTCTAACCATAAAACTAAACGTAACCATAATTCTAACTCTCATCCTAAACCTATTTCTAAACCTAACACTATACCTATTACTAATAATAACTCTATCACTAATACTAAACCTAACACTAAACCAAACCTTATCTGTATCACTAAAACTAACACTGGCAGGAACCATCACCCTAATCCTAACACTCACCCTAACCCTATAACTAACTCTAATCCTAACCCTACCTAACCCTAACCCTAACACTAACACTAACACTAACCCTAACCATAAACCTAACAAGAAACCCAATCAGAACATCAACACTAATCCTATCACTTAACTAACCCTAATCTTAAATCTAACTAACCCTAATCCTTAGACTAAACCTAAACCTAATCCTAAAAATAAATCTAACTCTAACACTAATCCTAAACCTAACACTAACCCTGTCTCTAAACCAAATCGTAACCCTAAACCTAATACTAACCCTAAACCTACCCCTAACTATAACAGTATACCTAAACCTACTAAACCTAGCCCTTACTCTAACCCTAACACTAACCCTCACAGGAACACTCACCCTAACTCTAAACTTAACACAAACCCTAACACTAAACATAAATCTAACCCTAATGATAACCCTAACACTAACACTATTTTTAATCCTAAATCTAAACATAACACTAACCCCAACCCGAACCTACACACTAACACTAATACTAAAACTAATCATAACCCTAAAAGTTACCCTAACACAAATTGTAACCTTAACCCTAACACATACCCTAACACAACTCTAATTCTAACCATAATACTAAACCTATGCAAACACTATCTCTAACAGTAATTCTAAACAAAACCCTAATCCTTCTGGTAAACCTAACCTAACACAAACCCTAACTTTAAAACTAACACAAAACATAACCCTAAACAAAACACTAATATTAACCCTATCGCGAAGTCTAAACCTAACCCTTACACTAATCCTAAGCTTAATTGTAATCTTATCCCTAAATTTAAACCTAAACTTAACACAAATTCTAAGTCTTACCCTAACCCTAACCCTAACTCTAACCCTAACACTAAACCTAACTCTAAACATAACCCTAAACCTAATATAACCCTAACACTAGCCCTAACACTAAAACTAACTGCAACCCTAACCCAAAGCCTAAACCTAACACTAACCCTATCCCTAACACTAAACTGAAAACTTACCCTAAGCCTCAACATAACCCTAAACCTTACCCTAATGCTAAACCTAACACTAAATCTAAACGTAACCCTACCACTAACCCTAACACTAATATTAACAGTAATGCTAACCCAAAGCCTAAGCATATGCTTAACACTAACTTTAAGCCTAATACAAACCCTAACACAAACCATAACATCATACTTATCCAACCCTAACTCTAACATTAGAAGTTTTTAACCCTAACCTGAACACTAACCAGAAAACTAAATCTAAAACTTACCCTAACCTTAACACAAACCCTAACCCTAAAACTAATCCTAACTGTAAAACTACTGTAACTCAATCCCTAACACTAGACCTAAACCTATTTTTAAACCTAACACTATTCCTAACACTAACCTTAAACCTATCACTAAAACTAAACCTAACACTTAACCTAAACATATCCATATCACTAAAATAACAATAGCAGGAAGCCTAATTCTAATCTTAACATTAACACTAACCATATTACTAACTCGAATGCTAACACTAACCCTAACCCTATACCTAACACTAACCCTAACCATAAGCCTAACACAAAACCCAATCAGAACCCTAACACTAACACTATCACTTACCTAATTTCAATCCTAAATCTAGACTAACCCTAATTCTGAGACTAAACTGAACCTAAACCCAAAAATAAACCTAACTCTAACACTAATCTCAACCTACATCTAACCCTGTCTCTAATCCAAACCCTAAACCTAACCTTAACACTAACACCATCACGAACCCTAACACTAACACTAACTGTAACTCTAACCCTAACTCTAAACTTAACACAAACCCTAACCACAAACATATCCCTTACCCTAAAATAATCCTAACCCTAGCCTGATTCTAATACTAATCCTTACCCTAACACTAACTTTAATCTTTATCATTAGTCGATCACTAACCCTTAGCCTAAACCTAACCCTAAATCTAACACTAACAATAATCTTAATCCTAACCCTAACCCTAAGCCTAAATTAAAAACTAAGCCTAACCCGAATTGTAAAACTAACCAAAATCCTAACTCAAACACTTATGTAAACCTAATCTGAAATGAAATCCTAACCCTAAACCTGACCCTAACACAAACCTTAACCCTAAACCTAACACTAATCTTAACCCTAACCCTAACTAACTTTGAACATAATCCAAACACTAAAACTAAACATATCCCTAACCCTAACCCTATCCCTAACACTAACACTAACATTATCGCTAAACCTAATGCTAAAACTTTCAAAAACCATTAACCTAACCCTAATTCTAAACTTAACAGTAAACCAAACTCTAAACCTAACCTTTACCCTAACACTAACCTTAAACCTAAACCTATCACTAGCATGAACACTATTCCTAGCCCTAACCATAACACTAACCCTAATCCTAATGCTAAAACTAACCTTAACCCTAATATTAAACATTTCCCTAAATGCATCCCGAAAACTAACAAAAAACCTAACACTAACAATAACAATAACCCTAACCCTGAACCTCACCATATCCCTAACACTAACCTTAACCTTAACAGAAGCACTCACACAAACCATAACCCTAAACCTAACCTATCCCTAACCCTAAACCTAACATAAACTTTACCCTAACTCTAATGCTAATCATAAAACTAACCTTAACCTAAATCTAACCATAATTCTAACAATAAACCTAACTCTTAACCTACCCCTAAATCGAACCCTAACTCAAACCTTAACACCAACACTAACCCAAACCTAACCATTTCCCAACACTAAGCCTAATCTCAATTTTAACCATAATCATAACCTTAAACCTAAACCTAGTCTTAATCCTTAAAACAACCCTAACCCTAACCCTAATCTTAACCATAACAATTACTCTAACTGTAACCCTAACACTAACACTAATTCTATCCGTAACTGTAACCCTAATTCTAATACTTAAGCTAACACAAACCTTAACCCTATTCCTATCACTAACACTAAAGCTAACACTAATTTTAAAACTAACCCGAAAACTAAACCTAACTCCAACCATAACCCAATAACTAACACTAATTTCAAATATAAGCCTAACACTAAACATAAACCTACCCCTAACTATAACACTATCCATAAACCTAAACATAACACTAGCACAAACACTATAACTATCTCAACCTGAAACCAAGCACTAACCCCAACGCTAACACTCACCCTAACCATAGCCCTAAAATGAACTTTAATGCTAACCTAAACACTAACACTAATTCTATCCTTAACCCTAAAACTAACCCTAAACCTAACCTTTACCATAACTCTAATTCTAATCCTAACCCTAACTGTAACCCAACACTAAAATTAACATTAACCCTAACCCTATCATTAAACCTAATCTGAACTGTAACACTTACCCTAAAACAAAACCTAACACTAAGCCTCAAAGAAACCCTAACCTAACTCTAAAACTAACACTAGAAATAAACCTAACAAAAACCCCAACACAAAACCAAAACTTAAACCTAACCATAATCCTAAACCTAAACGGAGCACTAACCCTAACCCTAATCATAACCCTAACCGTAACAACAAACCCAAATCTAACCCGAACCCTAACTCCTACCCAACCCGAAACCTCTCTTTAACCTTAACCCTAACCCTATACCAAACTAACCCTAACCCTAATCCTAACTCTAAAACTAAGCCTAATACGAACCCTAAACCTTATCCTACCACTCACCCTAACCATAACCCAAATTCTAATCCTAACTCTAACACTAAATTTAACCTTAACCTTATCAATTACTCTAATACTAACCCTAACTTCAACCCTAACTCTAATCCTAACCGTAAGCTTAACCCTATCGCTTACACAAACCTAACACTTACCCTAAATGTAACATTAACTTTAACCCTAACCCTAACCCTATCCTTAAAACTAACACCAAACTGAAACCTAAAAATAACCCTAATCCTAACAATAACCTGAATGCTAACACTAACCTAAACCTCATCCTATCCCTAACCTTAATTCTAACTATTCCCAACACTAACCGAAACAAAAGTATTAATTCTATAATAAACCTAACCCTAATCCTAAAATACACATAACACTAACCCTAAACATATCCCTAACACGAACCCTAACATTAATCTTAACCATAACTGTAATTTGAACTCCAACCCTAACCCTAAACTTAACCCTAACCTGAATCCTAACTGTAATTTTAATCATAAACTTAAACCTAACCCTCACCCTTAAACAAACCATAACACTAACTATAACAATAACCCTATCGTTAACACTACCTCTATCCATAACCGTAACCCTAAGCCTTACACTTACACTAAACCTAACCCTCACCCTAAACCTAACCCTAAACCTAACCCTAACCCTAACTGTAAAATTAATCCTAACACTAACCTTAACCCTATTCCCAAAACTAACACTAACCCTAACAATAATCCTAACCCTAACCCAAATACTGACTCTAACCCAAACCCTAACCTAATCACTAACACTTTCCTTAAACATAATATTAAATCTATAACTAACCCTAACACTATTACTAACTCTAACACTAACCCTAACCTAAAAGTAACACTAACTGTAACCCTAAAATGAAATGTAAACATAACATTTACCCTATAACTAACCCTAAATCTAACACTAACCCTGAACGTAACATTAACCCTGAAACTCAGCGTAACACGAACCCTAAATGTATCTCTAACCCTAACACTATCAATAACCCTAAGCTTAAATCTAATTCAAAACCTAAAAATAAACCCTTACCCTAAACATAAACCAAACCCTAAACCTAAAACTCACCCTAACTCTAAACCTAATACGAACCCTAACCTGAACCCTAACACTAACCCTAACAATATCCCTAATCCCAACACAAACTCTAAACCTATTTCTTACCATAATTTTAACCCTAATCATAACACTAACCATAACCCAAACCATAACACTTACCCTAACACTAAATCTAAACCTAATCCAAACTGTAATCCAAACTCTAATACTAACACTTATTCTAACACAAACCCTAACACTAAGCCTAAATCGAACCCTAAACTAATCCTAACACAAACCTTCACCCCACACCTATCCCAAACCCTAACTCTAAATCTAACTTTAAACCTAAACCTAACCTTAAACCTCAACATCAACCTAACCCTAACCAGAACACTAACACTACATTAATCCTAATTCTAACACTAAATGTACAACTAACCCTAACCCTAACAGTAACCCTAAAATATACCTAACCCTAACACTAACACTAAGACTTATTCTAAATTTTACCCAAACTTTAACTCTAACACTAACATTTACTCTAACCCTAATCCTATACCTAACTTTAACCCTAACCCAAAACCTAATCCTAACACAAAACCTAACCCAAACCATAACCCTAAACCTAACCAAACTATAACCATAACCCTTAACTAAGTTTAACCTTAATTCTAACACTAACCCTAAACCTTACCCTAACTCTATCCGAAACACTAAATTTAACCCTAACTGTAAAAATATATCTAAACCTTTCCCTAAACATAACACAATACCTAAATCTAGCCATAATCCTTACACTAACATTAACGCTAACACTAAGCCTAAATCTAACACTAAACCTAACTCTAACACTAATCCTAACTCTAAGCCTAACCCTAAAAGTAACCTTAAACTTTATTCTACCCCTTAAAATAACATCAATTCTAAAAGTAACCATACTGAAAACCTAACCCAAAATCTAAACGTAACTCTCACACTAACCTAACCCTAATCTGAAACCTAAAATCCTTAAACCTAACACTAACCCTAACCCTAAAACTAACCATAACCCTAACACTAACACTAATTTTAGACTTAACACTAATCCTGTCCCTAATCCTAACTCTAAACCTAAACCTAATACTAAACCTAACCCTAAACCTAACCATAAACATAACCCTAACCCTAACCCTTAATAAAACACTAAATAACCATTAATGTAACACTCACCCAAACCCTAATCCGAACACTAAACTAAACCTAATCTTAACCAAATCACTAAACCTAACCCTGATGCTTACACAAAACCTAACCCTAAACCTAACATTAACCCTACTCCTAACCATAATCCTAAGTCTAAAATTAAACCTAATCTAACCAGAACCCTAACCCTAACCCTTAAACTAACACTAAAACTAACCATAACACTAACCCTATCACCAAAATTAAACCTAACCTTAACCATAACCATAAAAACAAACCTAAACCTAACCCTAACATAACACTTACTGTTACCCTAAAACTATCCGTAAACTTAACACTATTTCTAACTCTAACACTAACACTAATCCTAACCCTAACATAAATGTAAACATAACCTTAGCATAAACTTTTATACTAACCATAAAAACAACCCTAAACCTAACACTAAGGGTAAAACTAACAGTATCTCAAACCCTAAACTTAACACTAACTCTAACCCTAACCCTAACCCTTTTACTAGCCTCAATCCGAATGCTAATACTTACCCGAAACCTCATGCTATTACTAACCCCAACACTGAAACTAACACTAAGCCTAACACTAACCCTAACCCAAACACTAAACTTAAGCCTAACCCTAAAAGTAAATAATCTTAAACCTGATCATAAACCTAAACCTAACACTAACCTGAAACAATCCCAAACCCAGACACTAAAGGTAACATAAACACGAACATTAATCCCAATCCTAAACCCAACACTAACCATAAACCTAACCCTAATTCTAACACTAAACCTAAACCTAATTTTAATTTTAACACCAAACCAAACCATAACCCTAAACCTAACCCTAACACTAACACTAATTCTAACACTAACCCTAACCCTAACCCTAGCCATAACAATAAACTTAACACTAACCCTAATACTAAACCTAACCCTAAACCTATCCCTAACATTAAGACTATTGCTAACCCTAAGCCTAATCCTATCCCTAACACTAACCCTAACACTAATCCAAACTCTAATACTAAGCATAACACTAACTCTATCACTAACAATAACACAAAACTTATCTCTAACCCTAAAACTAACCCTAACACTTTACTAACCATAAACTTAATGCTAACGATACCCATAACCCTAACACTAAACTAACCCTAAACTTAACACAAACATTAATTCTAACAATAACCATAACACTAACCCTAACCCAAACCTAACCCTAAACATAATGTAAAACTTACCCTAAACCTAATCCTAACACTAATCCTAAAATTAATTTTAGCCTAAAACTAAGGATAACCCTAAAAATAAGTGTAACCCTAAATCTAAATTTAAATCTAAATCTAACCTTAACATGAATGTTAAACCTAACTGTAACCCTAACTTAAACCTAGCAAAAACTCTTTCCCTAACCCTCTACTAAATCCTAACCGTAACCATAACCCTAATCCTAACCCTTACCCTAACACAAACCGTAACACTAACCCTTACACTAACCCTAAGATAAATTTTAACTCTAAAACTAACACTGACCCTAACCCTAACCCTAACACAAATTCTAACTCTATCCGTAACTGTAACCCTAATCCTAACAGTAATCCTAAACCTAACCTTAATTTTATTAAAAACACTTCCACAAACTAAACACAAATCTTACCCCTAAACTGAATACTAACCCTAACCATAACCTTAACCCTATCATTAACACTAACACTAAACATAATATTAAACTTATCACTAACATTAACCCTAAACTCAACCCTAACCCTATCACTGACACTAACCCTCAACATAACCCTAAACCATTAACTAATACTAATCCTAACCCTAACCTGAACACTAACACTAAACCTAACCCTAAACTAACCTAAAAGTAAAACTAACCGTAAACCTGTCCTTATCCCTGAGTGTAATATTAACCCTAAACATAAGCTTAACACTAACTCTAAACCTATCTTTCACCCAACACTATCCAAAACCCTTACACTAATTGTATCTACAGAACTGTACCTGAACCCACCATTACTCTAACCCTAACACTCACCCTAACCGTAAACTTAACACTAAACTTAATCTTAAACATACATCTATCTGTAATTCTAAACCATATAACCCTAATTCTGAACCTTCTAATCTTTACAATAACCTGACCACTTATCCAAACCTTAACCCTAACCGTAACACTAACTCTAAACCTAACGCTAACCCTAAATCTTACCTTAAACCTAACTCTAACACTAACCCTAATACTAAACCTAACCCTAACTCTAATTCTAGCAGTAACTCTAACCCTAACCCTACACCTAACTGTAATCCTAACCCTAACCCTAACGCTTACACAAACCATAACCTAAACCATAACTCTAAATCTGAACCAACCCTAACCCTAACACTTTTCTAAGCCTAACACTAATTCTAACACTAACCATAAAACTAAATAAGCCTAAAAATAAGTCTAACCATTACCCTAAACCTAACACAAACCCAAACACTAAAACTAAACCTATCACTAAACATAACGCTTGTCCTAAACCTAACACTAACCATAACCCTAACCCTAACACAAATTGTAACCATAAACCTAAAAATAACCTAACACTAACACCTAAACCTAAACTAAACCTAAACCTAACACTTCCCATTACTCTAACCCTACTCTAAAAATTACAGTAATCCTAACACAAACCCTAACCCTAACACAAAATTAACCCTAAACCTAAGCCTAAACCTAAACTTAACTGTAAATATAAACCTAATACTATCGCTGACTCTAACAAAGACACCCTAAGCCAAAAACTAACCCTATGCTAAGTCTAATATTAACTGTAACCATAACACTAACCGAAATCCTAAAACTAAACCTAAAACCCTAATCCTAATCCTAAACCAATAACTAACCATAAACCTATCTCTAACAGTAACCATAACACTAAACCTAAAACTAACACTAACCATAACTCCAAACTTAAAACTTTCCCTAACCCTCACCCTAACCCTAATGTTAAAGCTAACACTAATTTTGAACCTAACCCTAACGCTAAACCTAACACCAACCCTGACCCTAACCCTAATTCTACACTTAACCATAACCCTATCCCTAACCCAAACCCTAACACTAATTACAAAACAAAAGCTAAAACTAGCCCTAACCCTGACCGTAACTTTAACTCTAATCTTAGCCATAACTCTACAAAAAAAATCTCTAACACTAACCCTAACACCAACACTAAACCTATCCCTAAATCTAACACTGTACTTAACCCTGACTATAACTCTATCATTAACATAACTTAAAACTAAACCTAATCATAATACTAACCCTCATATTAACTCTAACATAAACCCTAACCCCAAAATAACCCTAAACCTAACCCTATTACTAACACTAACCCTAACTTTAACCTAACACTAAACCTAAACCTAATTCAAATCCTAACCCTAACACTAATCCTAACCGTAACCCTTACACAAAACATAAACCAAACACTAACCTAATCATATCACTAACCTAACCCAATCCTAAACCTACACTTACCCTAACCCTAAACCTAACCCTAACAATTACCTAAACCTAATCATAACTCCACCACTAACACTAATTCTAAATATAACACTAATACTTTCACTAACCCTAAACATAACACTAAAACTAACACTAACCCTAAACCTTACACTAATTCTAACCCTAACTATAACACTAAACAAAACTCTAATATTAACACTAAACTTAACACTAAACCTAACCCTAACTTTAACCCTACGAGTAACCCTAACCCTGACTCTAACCCTAACCCTTACACTAACACTAACAAAGGATTATAACCAAAACCATAACACCAAATCTAAACTAACCCTAAACCTAACCCTTACCTAAAACTAACCCAAATCCAAACCCTAAATCTATCACTAACCTTAAGCTCAAACCTAACCCTAAATGTAATACTAACACTAATTCTAACCCTAACCCTAACCATAATACTAACTTTAACTGTAACCATAACCCTAACCATAACAAAAACCCAAACATTTTCTAGCACTAATATAATCCTAATATTAACTGACACACTAACCCTAATACTCACTGAACAGAAACTCTAACACTAACAATAGTACAAACCTTAAATCTAATTCTAACTCTAAAATTATATCTAAGCCTAACCAAAACCCTAACCCTAACATTAACTCTTACCCTAACACTAACACTAACTCTAAAACTAAACCTATCTCTAAACCTAAACCTAACCTTAACCTTAACCGTAACACTAAACCTAAACCGAATCCTAACCCAAACACTAACTGTATCCTAAACCTATATTTAACCTTAACACTATCCCTAACCATAAACCAAACACTAACCCCAACACTAACCCTAAACCTAAACCTAACACTACAAAGAATCCTAAACCTAACCCTACCACTAACCCTAAAGCTGAACCAATATTTAACCCTAACTGTTAAACTAACCCTAAGTCAAACCCTAACCATTACTCTAATACTATCTCAAACACCAATCCTAACCCAAATCCACTAATACTTACACTAACCCTTACAAAAACTCTAAACCTAATATTAACCCTAAAACTAATCCAAACTCTAACAATAACTAAAACACTTTCACTAACTCTAAACCTAACCCTAAAGTTATCACTAAACTGAACCCTAACGCTAACCCTAAACCTAACACTAATACTATACCTAACTTAAATATTAATCCTAACCCTAATGCTAAATCTAAACATAATACTAACCCTAAATATATCACTAACAGGAATCATAAATTTTAACCTAAATGTAACATTAACACAAACTCCAATCCTAACAATAACCCTAAAACCGAACTTAAACCTAACCCTTCCCCTAAAACTAACCCTAAATCTGATGCCAACCCTAACACTAAACCTAAACCTAACCCTAACCCTAAACCTATCCCTAAGGTTAACATTATCTCTAACTCTAACCCTAAACCTAACCCTAACACTAATCCTAACTCTAATCCTAACATTAACCCTGAACCTATCTCTAAACAAAACCTAAAATATAATCCTAATCTGAACACTAACCCTAAAAAACCCTAGCACTAAACCAAACCATAACCCTAATATTAACATTTACTATAATCATAAACCTAATACTAACCCAATACTGACAAAACTCTAATGTTCACCATAACCTTATGCTAACCTAACCCTCATTGTAAATCTAACCTAAACCTTACCCTAACACTAACCCTAAACTAACCATAACCTAAAGCTAATGATAAACCTTACAATAAACTTAAGCCTAACTCTAACACAAACCTTAACCCTTACCCTATCTCAACAGAAAGCTATCCTAAACCTAAAAATAACCTAAATTCTAAACATACTCATAACCCTCACCCTAACCATTACCCTAACACAAACCCTAACACTTACCCTAGAAACTAACCCAAATCCTATCCTTATCCCTAACCCTAACATTAATTCTAAACCTAACACTAACACACACTGTAACTGTATCCCTTACACTAGCCCTAATCCTAGCTCAAACTCTATCACTACTTACCCCAAACCTAACCCTGGCACTAATCCTAGGCCTAACTCTAACCCTTGTCCTAATTCTAAACATAATCCTAGCCCTTAACTTAACTCTAACACTATCCATTTTCCTAAAGATAAGCCTAACCCAAATGCTAACCCTAGGCCTAATCCTAGGCCTAACGCTAACACGATTGCTAACACTAACCCTATTTAGTACTCTAAACCTAACCCAAAACTTTACCTAACCCTATCAATTACCCAAAGCCAAACCCTAACACTATCCTTAAAGCTAATTCAAGACATAATGCTGAATCTTAACCTAAACAAAACCCTACTTTAACACTGACCATAAAAATACACCTAGATTTAAACTTGACCCTTTACCTAAACCAGCCCTTACACTAGACTTAGCCATAACCTAAGCCTAAAACTAACCACAATCATAAACCGAGACCTGACATCTGCCCCAGCCATAATCCTAGCTTTAAACCTAAAACAAACACTAGTCCTCATCTTTGGGTTATACCTAGTCTTAATCCTAACCCAAACACTAACTCTAGCCTTTTCTCTAATTTTAACCATCGCCCTAGACCTGAACTTAGGTATAAACCCATCCTTTCCCCTAACCATATCACTAACTCTAACCCTAACACTACCCATATCTCAACCTCTAACCATAGGCCTAACACTAATGCTAACCCTAGCACTAACCCTAGCCCTAATTAAGCCCTAACCCTAACTCTATCCATAACATTGGCCTAAGACTAACTATAACTCTCCCTCTAGTCTTATTTCTGCTTCTAACCCTGTCCATTACAATAAACTGAACACAAGCCCTTAACTTAGCCCTGACCCTATCACTAAACCTAATCCAAACCCTAACTCTATCACTAATCCTAATCCTAACCCTAACCCTAAATCTAACACTAACACTAATCAAAGCCCTAAACTTAACACTATGCTAAACCTAAACTTAACTGAAACCCTAACCCTTACCCTGTCCCTAACACTAAAACTAACGCTAACCCTTTTCCTAACACTAAAACCAACCCTAACCAAAAATATATCCCAAGATCTAACCATAAATCAAAACTGCTCCATAGCCCTAAACCTAGCGGAAATATTGAGCCTTACACTAGGTCATAGCCATAACCTAACCTGAAACTAGACCTAATTGCAACCCTAATTTTTACATTTGCCACAGCCCTAAAGCTAACACAAAACCTAGCCTAGCTCTAACCCTAGCTTTAACCCTAGGGTTAGCGTTATCTAAATCTAAATCTAGCTCTAACCATAATCCAAACCCTAGCCCTAACACTAGCAGTAACACCATCCCTTAACCTAGGCCAAACTCTAACCCAAAACCTACCCCAGTTCTAAATCTAATTCTTACCCTAACCCCAAAAGTAACTCTATTACTAGACCAAATTTAATCCTCAATCTACCTCAATCACTCTTCCAAAACCTAAACCTAACCCTGACTCTTATTCTGACCCTAACACAAACCATAGGTGTAAACCTAACCCTACCCTAAACCAACCTCTAACATTGGCACTACCTGTAACCCTGTAACTAAACCTTACCCTAAAACTAGACTTAGACCTAGAGATAGTTCTTTATTTAGTGGTAACTCTAGGCCTAGCCCTATATGAAAACTCAGTCCTAACCCTAATAATAAGCTAACCCAAACACTAATTCTACCACTAGACGAAACCCTAGTCCTAATACTGGCCCTAAAATTAAACTTAATTCATACTGAACACTGACCCTTACCCTAACACAAACCTTAGCTCTAAACCTTATTCTAAAAAAAAAGAAAAAAAAAAAACATAACCCTAACACTAGAACTAGCCATATCACTAACCCTGAAACTAGCCATCACCATAAGCCAAAACCTACCTCTAACTCTATCCATTACCCTAAACCTAACCCTAAAACTAATGCTAACCCTAGCCCTAAACCTCAAACTGACTCTAACCATAATACTCCTCCTGGTCGAAACACTAGCTCAATCCCAAACCTCTTTTTTATTGATTGTTCAAAACATTACAAAGCTCTTGACATATCATATTTCATACTTTAGATTCAAGTGGGTTATGAACTCCCATTTTTACCCTATATACAGATTGCAGAATCACATTGGTTATACATCCACATTTTTACAAAATGCCATTATAGTAAATGTTGTATTCTGCTACTTTTCCTATCCTCCACTATTCCCCCTCCCCTTCTCTCCCATCTTCTCTTTCTATCCCATCTGCTGTAATTTAATTCTCTCCTTTTTTTTCTTTTCCCTTACAACCTCCTATATTTAATTTTTTATAACAATGAGGGTCTCCTTTCATTTCCGTGCAATTTCCGTTTTTTTCTCCCTTTCCCTCCCACCTCATGTCTCTGTTTAATGTTAATCTTTTCCTCTTGCTCTTCCTCCTGCCCCTTTTCTTAGTTGCTCTCATTATATCAAAGAAGACATTAGGCCTTTGTATTTTACGGATTGGCTAGCCAGCTATTGCCCTTCTTGGACTATTCCCTGAAGACCTTAAAAGAGCATACTACAGAAATACTTCCACATCAATGTTTATAGCAGCACAATTCACAATAGCTTGTTGTGGAACCAACACAGATGCCCTTCAATAGATGAATGCATAAAAAAATGTAGCATTTATACAAAATGGAGTATATCACAGCAATAAAAAATGACAAAGTCATGGAATCTGCAGGGAAATGAATGGCATTATAGCAGATTATGCTAATTTCTAATCTTTAAGCTTACTCAAATCCAAACACTAACCCAAGGCCTAACTCTAAACCTAACCTTAACCCTAGCCATAATCCTAACCTTTACCTTCTCCCTAATCTTGGCTCTAAGCCTACATATTACCCTAGCTCTAACCCTAACCTTAATAATAACCCTAGCCCAAACACTACCTCTAACCATACCGATTAACCTAAGCCTAACCCTAACCCTGATGATAACCCTAGCTCTTACGCAAATGTACCCTAAACCTAACCCGAGACATAACCATACTTAATTCTTGCTATAGAGAGCTAACCCTTGCTCAAACCCTAACCATTACTTTACTCCTAAACCCAAACTTATTCCTAATCCAAAACTTAAGCCAAAATATAACCCTAACCCTAAACTTAACAGGACATCAAACCCTATCCAATACCCTAGACCTAATGATAACCGTAGACATAACCTTAACTCTAACCTTGACTTTAACCATAACTATAACTTAGACCTAACCCTACACCTAATATTTGACCTAGCACTAACCCTAGCTCAAACTGTAAACCATATCCTAAAACAAAACCTCAACCTAACCCTAGGCCTAAACCCAACTCTACTTCTAATACAAACCATAACCGTAGCACTAACCCTATCCATTATCCTAAGCACAACCATAACTGTAAGGCTATTTCTAGGCCCAACCTTAACCCTTTTGCTAACTCTAACCCTCTCAATTTTTCTACAACTAACATCAACCCTAAACTTAAGCCTATCATTACCCTATTCAAACCCTAAATCTAATTCAAGCTGTAGATGTAAACTCTAACCTAAACCAAACCTGAAACCTTATTCTAACCCTAATAATACCCTTAGCTTTAACCCTGACCCTTACCCCAAACCGAACCCTTACACTAGACCTAGCCATAAATCTAACCCTCAACCTATCCCTAACATAATCCTAGACCTGAAACTAGCCTTAGCCCTAATTTTTGGCATTCGCTACTATTTAATTCTAAAACAAACCCTACTCTCATTCTAGCACTAAACCTAGAATTATTACTAAATAAAACCATAACCCTAGCCCTTACTGAATTTTAAACTTTTACCTAGCCCTAAAACTAGCTATAACCCCAGTTCTGCGCCTAAACCTAACACTATCTCTAAAGCTTAACCTAAATCTAAAACTAGGCCAAACT
The DNA here is from genome assembly GCF_048772815.1 of Callospermophilus lateralis. Taxonomy (NCBI): domain Eukaryota; kingdom Metazoa; phylum Chordata; class Mammalia; order Rodentia; family Sciuridae; genus Callospermophilus; species Callospermophilus lateralis. The sequence continues at coordinate 2,516,944 of NC_135326.1, forward strand.
CTAATACAAATCCTAGATCTAATCTTAGCCCTAATTTAACCCTAGCCCTAAAACTAACTCTAACTCTCACCTTAGTCCTATTTCTAGTTCTAACCTATCCCTTACAATATCTCTATCACTTGCCTTTACATTAGCCCTAACTCTAGCTCTTGGCTAATCCTATATCTAACCCTAACTCTAAATCTAACACTAACCCTAAGCTAAACCTCTCACTAACACTCATAACACTAATGCAAATCCTGAAACTAGCCCTATCCTACACCTAGCCCTACAAAACAACTGAGCCATACCACTAACCCTAAAATTAAACATAAAACAAAACCCTAAGCCTTCACCTAACCCTAAACCTAGTTCTAATTCGAGTTCTACCTTTAACCCTAAAACAAACCCTGAACCTGACTCTTACCCTAAAATTAAACCTAGGTCTAAACATCACTCAAAACCTAAACCTAAACCTAACCTTGAATGTAGCCCTAACCATAATCCAAAAACTAGTTCAAATCACAACACTAGTTCTTACATTAACTGTAGCCCTAAACTTAGCCCTAAACTAACCCAAAATCTATCCCTAATCGGAGCCCTAACACTACCGTTAACCCTAAACATAACCCTAATCTAGCCCTAAGCCTTACACTAAACCTAACCTTAAACTTAACCCTTTATATAACCCAAAACGCAACCCTAAACCTAGCCTTTATCCTAACCAAAAACCTAGCTCTAAAATGAGCTGTAACCCTCTCCATTACCCCAATTCTAATCCAAAGCCTAATGCTCAACCAAGGATAACTCTAAACATATGTCTAATAGTAAACCTATAAATTAACCTAAACCTAACCTGAACCCTAAACCTAACCATATCCATAAACCTAATCTTAACCCTAATCATCTATATTCTAGATAATTATATATATATATATATATATATATATATATATATATATATATCTTTATATATAATCATATATATATATATATCTTTTACCATAACCGTAGACCTAAAATTAGCCCTATTCCTATTGAAGTCCCAACCCTAAAAAAAACTGTAGCCCTAATCTAACCCTTTTTCCTAAACCTAAAACTAACCATAGACCTAATGCTAATTTTAAAACTTGCTCAAGTTCTAAATCTAGCTATAACAACATACCTAACCATAACTGTAACCATAAAAAGAGCCATAAACCTAGGCTCAGCCTTAATACTAACCCTAGCTTAATCCTATCCCTAATAAAGCCCTAATTCTAAACCTAAATCTAACCCTAACACTAACTCTAACTCTTGCTCTAGCCCTATACACAGTTCTAACCCTATCCCTTGTGATAACTCAAACCCTAGGCCAAACCCTAGCCCTAATATTTGCTTCAGCCCTAAACTTAGATCTAACCCTAACTCTAAATCTAACCCTAACCCTAAGCCTAAACCACACCCTAAGATAAGCTCTAACCCTACTGCTAATTTGAAAAGTAGCCCTAAGCCTATCCCCAGCACTCAAGACTAACCGAGCAATAGTGCTGACCAAAACCTTAACCTAAACCAACCCTAACCCTACACCTAGACCTAGCCTTAGCCCTAATTTGAGTCCTACTCTAACTTTAGAACTAATAGTTACCCTGACTCTGACCTTAACACTCACACTTAACATATCACCCTATCTCTAAAACTAATCTTAAAACTAGACCTCAACCTAAACCTAACTCTGAAGCTAGCCCTAATTGTAATCCCAGTTCTTACATTGGCCCTAAACCTAACACAAAACCTAGCCCTAATTGAAGGCCTAACCCTAACCTTAACCCTAACAATAACCCTGGAACTAACCTTAACCCAACCCCTATTCCTAATCCCTGCTCTGTCCCTTTTAGTCAAACCCTCACCTTATTCCTACCCTAGTCCTAACCCTAATTCTATGCCTACTTGAAACCCTAACTCTATTACTAGACCAAAACGTAGCCCTCATTCTAGCTCTAAAATTAACCCAAACCCTAAACCTAACACTGACCCTTATTATAATGCTAACACTATATCTAGGTTTAAACCTGACCCTAATCCTTATTCAAAACCTAACAATAGCCCTACCAGTAACCCTAACCATAAATCTAACATGAACACTAGAACTAAACCTAAACCTAATCTTAAATATAGCCATAATCATAGACTTAGCCTTAAAAAATTCTTAACCTAAACCAAAAACTAACTCTTCTCCTAGATTTAATCCTAGTCCTCATTCTGGACTACCCTAAACCTGATCCTAATCTGAACCCTGAAACTTACCCTTAAAAACCCTAACTCTGAAAGTTATCCTACCCAAAAACTAACCCTAACACTAGACGAACTCTAAATCTATCCATAATTATAACTCTAGCTCTTATATTACTCATATACTTAACAGTAGCCCTAAACCTCACAGAAAACCTACCTCTAATTACAATCCTAAACCGAACCCTAAGCATAACGCTAACCCTAAACTTAATCCTAACCCTAACTCTAATAATCTTTCTAGTCCTAACCTAGATTAAACCCTAAACCTTGCCCTAAACATAACCCTAGTAAAAACTCTAAACCTCATCCTAACTTTAGCCCTAATCCTAACTCTAACCATACCCCAAACCCTAGCTCTAACTCTCTCTATTCCACTAACCATAATTCTAAAACTAATGCTTACCCTAGCCCCAAATATAACCCTAACACTAACCAAGCACAGACTGTAAGCCTAACCCTCACCCTACACCTAAACCTAGCTCAATCCCTAACATTTACCCTTAACCTAACCTTAACACTTACCCAAGACCTAACCCTAACCCTAAACCCAGGCATTATCTTAACCTTAACCCTAACTCAAACCCTAAATTGAACCCTACAAAATAGCCTAACCCTAAACTTAACCCTAATAACACTAGAAATAAAGCTAAATTTACCCCAACTCTAAACAGGAACCAAACCCTAGAACTAACAGTGAACCTAACTCTAAACATAAATCTCAGCTAGCACAATCACTAACCTTAATCCTAAACCTTAACCTAACGTTAATCTAAACCTAACCTTATCTTTGACATGACAACTAAACCTATTACCCTAACCCTAATGATAAACTTAGTACTTACTATTAAACTAACCATGATTTTAACCGTAGACCAAACCCTCAATTAATATTAGTCATAGCAAAAATTGTAGCTCAAACCCTAAACTCTAATCTAAACCTAATCCAAAGTGTAGCCCTTGCCCTAATCCTTGCGCTAAATCTAATTCTAGCATTAATTCTATCCATTATCCTAGTCCTAACCCTAGGTCTAACCTGATAAATTAACCTAACAATATCCATAACCCTAATGCTAACCATAGGCTTAAACCTAAACCTATCACAAACCTAACTATATCCATTACCCTAAACCTAACCTGAACCTTAAACCTAACATTATTTATTACCCTAACCCTAATTCTAATCTTAATGCTAATTTAAGCCTTAACCCTAAACCTTAACCTAACCCAAACCTGAAGCATGACGTTTACCCTAAAAATACCCCAGCTCTTAATCTGGCCCTTTCCCTAAACATAACACTTTAATTTAACCTTGCCATAACCTAACCCTAAAAATAACATTAAATATCAACCTAGTCCTGACATTAGTCCTAGCCCTAATTATTGTCCTAAACCTAAAACAAAGCCTAGCCCTAATCCTAGCCTTAAATCTAGCCTTCATCCTAGACCTAAATATAACCTTAGCCCTAACACTAAATCTCATCATAAAACTAGCCTTAACCCTAACCATAGCACTAAAACAAAACCGAGCAACATGCCTAACACTAACCTTAAACTAAACCAAACACTAGCACTATACCTAGATCTAACCCAAACCCTAATTTGAGTTCTAATCATAACCTTAAAAGTAATCCTGATCCTGACTTATATCCTAACACATATCCTAGCTCTAAACACCACCCTAAAGTTAAACTGAACCCTAACAGTAAACCTAGCCCTGATTTTAGTACTAACCATATGCCTAAATCTAAGGCTGACATGACTGATATCTCAACACCAACCCTAGCTTTAAATATCATTCTAATCTAAATCCTAACCCTAACACTTGACCTATCCCTACTCCTAAAACTAATTGTAACCCTAGTACTTATATTAGTCGATTTCCTACCCCTAGCCTTAAAACTCACACAGAAACTAGACCTAATCTCAGCCTTAAACCTAGCTTTAACCCTAACCATAAACCTAAACCTAGCTCTAACCTTATGCCTTACCCTGAGCAAAACCTTAAAACTAATAATAACCCTAGACCTATCCCTAATCCTTAGGCTAAACAAATCCTAACCCTATTAATAGTCCTAACTCTATATCTCATTTTAGCTCTAATTCTATCCAAACCCGAACCCTGACTTTTATTCTGACCATAACATAAACCCTAGGTCTTAACATGACCCTAACCATAAACCAAACCCTAACACTAGACCTACTTGTAAACTTATACGTAAACCTAATCCTACCGCTAGCTCTAGAGCTAAACCTAATCCTAAATCTAGCCTGAACTCTAGCTCTAGACCTAAACATAATCCTAGCCCTAGCCTTAACAAAAAAAAAAAAAAAAAAAAAACATTACTTAACCCAAACACTAACTCCACCCCTAGACCTAAACCTACTCCTAAATCTGGCTTTAAACCTAACTTAAACTCTAACCCAAACACTTACCCTTGCTTTAACACTAAACCTTCCTCTAGACCAGAAACTAACCAAAACCTTTTCCTAATTCTAGACACAGCCAAAGCCCTAATCCTAAAACTAGTCCTAATCATGCCCCCAGATCTTACATTACCCATAACCCTAACCCTAGACCTAAACATAACTCAAAACATAGAGCTAATTTTAGGACTAAACCTAGCCCTAAGCATTACTCTAACACTAATACTAGCCCTATACCTAACCCTAGCCCTCAGCTTAGTCCTAAGATCGCTCAAAGCAAAACCCTTGCACTAAACATAAACCAAGACCTATTTCTAACTTTTACACTAACCCTAGCCCAAATTTGAAACTTAACCTAGCACTAAACCTAGCTCTAAACCTACCTATTACCGTAACCCTAAAACTAAACTTACTGATAATCCTAGCCTGAACCCTAATATAAACCATAACCCTAACCAGAAAAACTAACCATTGACTTAACCCTAAAAGTAACTCAGCCTATCCTAACTCTTGATCAAACCATAAACATAAACATAACACAACCTCTAATCCTAAACCTATCACTAATTCTAACTCTAAACCAAATCTAAACCTAACATAACCTTATCCATTACCTTAACCCTAACACTAATGTTAATGTTAGCCCTGACTCTAACCCTAACCCTAAAACTACTGTAATCTTATCCCTAGACCTAACCATAGACCTAGCCCTAACCCTAGCTCAAAACTTAACCTTTATGCTAAACATAAGCCTAAACCTAACACTAACTCTAGTCATAACACTAGCTCTGACCCTAACTCTAGGCATATTTCTAACCATAACTCTAATTCTAACCTAGAGCTCTAATCCTATCAATTATCATAACCATAACCCTTAGGATAATTCTAACCCTAAGTCTAACCCTAGCCTTATCACTAACGCTAACTATATCAATTACCTATACCACACCTGAACCTTAAAGCAAACCATAACTATACTCCTAAACCTTACACTAATTATAATTTGTCATGTAAACCTAAATCTTTTTTTTTACTTTTTTAATTTTTTATTAGTTTTTGAAAACATTACAAAGTTCTTGACATATCATATTTGATACATTTGATTCAAGCGAATTATGAACTCCCATTTTTACCCTATATACATAATGCAGGTTCACATTGGTTACACATCCATTTTTTACCTACTACCATACTAGTGTATCCTGTATTCTGCTGCCTTTCCTAACCTCTACTATCCCCCTCCCCTCCCCTTTCCTCCCCTACCATCCCCTCCCTTCCTGTCTTCTCTCCCTACCCCATCTACTGTAATTGATTTCTCTCTCTTGTTTTGTTTTTTCCCTTTTTCCTCACTTCCTCTTATATGTAGTTTTGTGTAACAATGAGGGTCTCCTTCATTTAGCATGCAATTTCCCTTCTTTCTCTCTTTCCCTCACTCTCCCTCCTCTCATCCCTGTTTAGTGGTGATCTTCTCATGCTATTCCTCTCTATTCTGTTCTTAGTTGCTCTCCTTAATCTTTACCTAAGCCAAATTCTAATCCTAATATTTCCTGAGCTCTAAGCCTGAACCTTACCCTAAAGCTAACCCTTTCACTAGACATAGCCATAAGTCTAATCCTAAAACTATTTTTAACCATAACCCTAGACCTGATATTAGCCATAGCACTAATCCTAGCCCTGAATCTAATACAAACACTAGCCCTCATTCTATCCCTAAACCTAGTTTTAACCATAACCCCATCCCCAAAGCTAGCCCTAACCCTAACTCTATCAATAACCCTACATCTATACCTAGCTATAATGCTATTCTTTATCCTAAACTTAAACCTAACCCTATACCTATCACTAGGCCTAAGCTTAACACTAACCCTAGGCCTAATCCTAGTCCTAATTTAACCGTATTTCAAACCCTAACTCTAATTTTAGCCCTATTACTAACTCTCACCCTAGCCCTATCCCTAGTTCTAAACCTATCTCTTACAATAACTCTAACCCTGGACCTAACCCTTGCCCTATCCTTAATCCTAAATCTAACCTAACTATAAATGTAACCCTAACTCTAACTCTAAGACTAACACTAACACTAGCCCTAACCCTAATACTAATTGTAAAACTAGCCCTAACTCTAACCCTAGGACTAAAAAAAAAAAAAAAAAAAAAAAAAAAAAAAAAAAACCCGAGCAATAGACCTAACTCTAAAACTTAACTTAAACCGAACCCTAAACTACTATAAAAACTAATCTTAGCCCTAATTGAGTCTTAACCCTAACCATAAAACTAACCCTCACCCTGACTCATATCCTACCACTTATCCTAGCTCTAAACATGTCACTAACATTAATCCAAACCCTAAGAGTAAACCTAAAACTAATTCGAGTCCTAAATCAAATCCTAAAACTAAACCTGACCCTGACTACTATCCTAAAAATAACTCTAGCTCTGAATATTACCCTAACCTAAATCTAACACTAACACTAGAACTACCCTTAACCCTAACCCCAAAGCTAACCCTAATTGTAACCCTGGTTCTTACATTACCTGTTGCCATAAGCCTAGCCCTAACACTAACACAAAAACTAGCCTTAATCCGAGCCCTACGCCTAGCTTTAACCGTAACTTAAGCTCTAACCCTACCCCTAGCACTAGCTCTTACACCATCCTTAAATCTAAGCATAACCCTAACCCTAATGGTAACAATAGACTTATCTCTAGTTCTCAGGCTAATAATCTCTCACCATATTAATAGTCCTAACCCTGGCCCTCATTCTAGCTCTAAACCTATCCCAAACCTTAACTCAAACTATGACCCTTATTCTGACGATAACACTAACCTAGGTCTAAACCTGACCATAACATTAGACCAAACCATAACACTAGCCATACCAGTAACCTTATACCTAAACCAGATCCCATCACTAGTCCTAGACCTAAACCTAATCCTAAATGTAGAATTAACTCTAGCTCTAGACCTAAAAAAAACCCCTAGCCTTAGTGCTAACAATGGCCCTTAACTTAACCCTAACCAGACCCTACCACTAGCCCTAGACCTAAACCTAATCCTAAGTGTAGACTTAACTCTAGCTCTAGACCTAAACAAAAACCTAACCTTAGTGCTAACAATAACCCTTAACTTAATGTAAATAAACTTACCCTACCCTAGACATAAACCTAGTCCCAATTCTGGCTTCAAATTAAACTTTAATACTAACCTGAACACTGACATGGCCTTTAATACTAAACCGATCTCTAAACCTGACCCTAACCAAAACCCAAATTCTAACACTAGATATAGCCATAACCCTAATCATAAAAATAGCCCTAATCATAATCCTAGCACTTACATTACACATAGCCCTAACTCTACACCTTAACCCAAAACCTAGAGTGAATTCTAGGCCTAAATCTAGCCCTAAGCATAACTACAACCCTAACCCTAGCCCTAACCCTAACCCTAAACCTAACCCTAGCCTTAGGCTTAAACCTTACTCAATACCTAACCCTTACCATAAATGTAAACTTAGAACTATACGTTACTCTAAACCCTAACCTTAGCACTAACCCTGAACTTAAATATATACCTAAACCTAGCTATTAACCCTACACCTTACCTAACCCTACACCTAACTGTATTGATAACCCTAGACTTAACCCTAACTGGAAACCTAATCCTATACCGAAAACTAACAATAAGCCAAACTCTAAAACTAACATTTGCCATAGTTCTAATCCTTGCTCAAAACCTAACCTGTGCCCAAAAAATAAACATAACCATAGACTTAACATTAACTCGAGAACTAAATCTAACCCTAACCTTAACCCTAAACATAAACCTAAATCTAACCATATCCATTACACTAACCCTTATTCTAACCCTAATGATAACCCTAACCCTACCCAGAAGCCTAACCCTAATTATAAACCTACCATAATCCTGTCCCTAGACCTAAGGCTAAATCTAATAGTGCACCTAATAATACCACTAAAACTAGCTCAAACTCTAGCCCTTAACCTAAAGAAAACCCTAGCCGAAAACCTAACCACAGCACCATCCCTAATCCTAAGTGTAACCATAGCCCAAACCCTACCTCTAACTCTATCCATTACCCTATCCAAAACCCTAAACCTAATGCAAAACCTAGCCTTAACCCTAACCCTAACCCTAACTTTATCCCTAATCATGATTTTAACCTGAAGTTTCAAACTAGCCCTAACACTTACTCAATACCTGACCCTTACTTTTAACCTAACTGGAAGAAAATGATAAGCCTCACCCCAACCCTAAACTTAGCCCTAATCCTGCACTTAAAACTAGACTTAACCTGAGCTCTAAACCCACCCATCACCCTAACCCTAAACATAAATGCCATGCTAATTCTAGCCCTAACCCTAAACCTACAATAACCCTAAGTGTAAACCCAAGCCTAGACTGATCTATAAACCTTACCTTGCCGTAGTCCTAACCCTAGCTCAAAATCTAACAATTATGCTAAACTTTACACTAACCCTAGTTTCAAACCTAAACCTAAACCTAACCCTAACCCAATATCTAAACCTGTCCTTGACCTTAACCATAATAGTAACGCTAATTCTAAGACCTAATCCTAAATCTAACCCTATCATTAGCAGTAACCCTAGCTCAAAATCTAACCCATACCCTAAACTTAACCCTATCCTTAACACTAACCCTAACCCTAACCCTAAGTCTAGCCCTAATCCTAAACATAACCCTAGCTCTAAACCTAGCTCTAACCCTATCCATTTTCCTAATGATAACCATAAACCTAATGCTAACCCTAGGCCTAACCCTAACCCTATCCATTACCCTAAATCTAACCTGAACCCTAAACCTAACCTGAAGCCTAAACATAACCTTATCAACCACCCTAACCCTAACTCAAACCTAATGATAATTTGAGCCATAACCCTAAATCTCAACCTAAACCAAACCCAAAACATGAATCTATAATATTACCCCTAGCTCTCAACTTGAATCTCACCCTAAACCTAACTCTGAAACTAGTCCTAGCCATAAATTTTACCTGAAAACTATCCCTATTTATAACCCTAGACCTGATATTAACCCTAGCCCTAATTCTTGCCATAACCCTAAAACAAACGCTACCCCTCATCCTAGCCCTAAACCTAGCCTCGATCCTAATCCAACCCTAACTCTAGCAATATCCATAATTTTATCCCTTGCCATAGTTCTGAACCTGGCTATAACCCCATTCCTTCCCCAAAATCTAACCCTAACTCTAACACTAGACTTAACCCTTACACTAATATTAGACCTGATTCTAGCCCTAATTTAGCCCCAATCCTACCACTAGCACTAAGAATAACTCTAACTCTCGCCCTAGCCCTATTCCTAGATCTAACCCTGTCTCTTACCATAACCCTAACACTTGCCCTAACCTAATTACTAACATAGCCCTAGAATTACCCATAACTCTAAATTCAACCCTTACCCTAAGCCTAAACCTTGCATTAACACTAGCTCTAACACTAACACTAAACCTAAAACTAGCCCTAATCTAGTTTAAGCCCTAAAAAAAAAAATAAAAAATAAAGCCATAGCCCTAACCCTAACCCTTAACTGAAACCAAAATCTGACTCTACACTTATCTCTAAGCTTAGCCCTAATTCCAGTCTGAACTTAACCCTAAAACTAACCTTGAGCCTGACTCTGACTTAACACTAACGCTAACTCTAACATCACCCTAAAAGTATATCTAAACCTGAAACTAGTACTAGCCCTAACCATAAACCTAAAAGTAGCCCTAATCATAACTCTAGTTCTTACATTAGCCATAGCTCTAACCTAACCCATAATCTATCCCTAAACTGAAACCTACACCTCGTTTTAACCCTAACCCTAACCTTCGTCCTAAACATTACCCGAAACATAACCCTAACCCTTAATCTGGGCCTAACACTAAACCTAAACCTAGACTTTATCTTAACCATAATTCTAGCCCTAAATCTGGCTCTAACCCTATCCATTACCCTAAACATATCCCTAACCTTAATGATAACCCTAACCTTAAGTTTAACCATAATCCTAAACCTAGACCTGAAACTAAACTTATCCATCAACCTAGCCCTAACCATAGCTCAAACGCTTACACTTACCCTAAACCTAACCCTAAAACTAACTCTAGACCTAACCCTAACACTAACCCTAGCCCTAATCCTAACCATAATTTCAGACCTAAACCTATTACCCTAAGCCCAACCCAAACATAGCATAAACATAGATCTAATCCCACTTACTACCAAAACCCTAATTATAAAGATTATAATAACACTAGACCTAACACTAAACCTACACTAAATTTAACCCTACTCCTAAACCTAAAACTACACTAACTTTAACTGTAAACCTAACCCTATACCTAACTGTAAACCTAACCCTTGCCATAGTTCTAATCCTAGCTCAAACCCTAACAGTTATGCTAAATATAACATTATTCTAGTCCTAAACCTAAATCTAACTCTATTCATTTAGGCCTAATTATAAACCTATCATAACACTCACCTTATCCTTATCTAAACCAAACCTGAACACAAGGCCTAACTTTATCCATTACTCTAACCATAACTCTAAGCCTAACCCTAATGCTAATTTGAGCCCTAATATCTAAACAAAACCTAACCCGAACTCTGAGCAACACACTAACTCTAATAACACACCTACTTCTAAACTGACTCTTACCCTAAACATAACCCTTATACTAGACCTAGCCATAAACTAACCCGAAGAGTATCCCTAACAGTAATCCTAGACCTGACATTATCACTCTACTTAATTCTTGCCTTAAATCTAACACAAAACCGAGCCGTCATCCTAGCCCTAAACCTAGCCTTAATCCTAACCAAAAACTAACAGCAGCCCAAACCCTAGTTTCAACGCTCGCTCTAGTTCTGAACCAAGGTATAACCACATTCTGTCCCCTATACCTAACACTAACCCTAACCCTATTACTAACACTACCACTAGCCCTAAACCTAGGCCTAATCATAACACTAACCATAGCTCTACTCTTAGATCTATTATATTTCTAACTGTAACCCTAACTCTAACCCTAGCTTTGACCCTAACCATAACCCTAATCCTAACACTAACCCAAACTCTAGCTCTAAACCTACTTTTTACCCGAAGCCAAACTCTCACCCTAATGCTATCCTAGTTTTAACCCTAATTGTTAGCCTACTCCAAATATTAACTCTATTAGTAGTCCTAACCCTAGACCTCATTCTATCTCTAACCCTAACCCAACCCTAATCCTACGCCTGACACTTATTATGACCCTAACACTAACCCTAGGATAAACTAAACCAAACCCTAACACTAGCCCTACCAATAAACCTATACCTAAACCTTACCATAACACTAGCACTAGACCTAAACTTAATCCTAAATATAGCGATAACTCTAGCCCTAGTCCTAATAAAACACCTAACCCTAGCCCTAAAATAACTATTAACCTAATACAAAGAGTAATCCTAGCCCTAGACCTAATTCTAGTTCTAAGTCTGGCACTAAACATAAACCCAAAGCTAGCCCAGACACTAATGCTTAACCTAACACAAACCCTTGCTCTAAACCTTATCCTAACCCAAAATTAAACCTAACACTAGATATATCTATAACACTAACCCAAACAACTAGACATAACCATAACCCTAGCTCTTACATTACCCATATCCCTAAAACTAGCCATTAAACTCACTCAAAACCTAGCTTTAATACAAGCCCTATACCTAGACCTAAGCATACCCTTATCCCTAATCCTAGCACAAACCATAAACCTAATTCTTGCACTAGCCCTAACCCTAGCTCAAACTCCAACGCTTAATCTAAACATAACCCTAGCTCTAAACCTAACCAAAACCCTATCTCTAATCCAAAGTGTAACCATCATCCAAATCCTAGCTCTAACTTTATCCATTACCTTAAATATAACCCTAACCCTGAAGTTGACTCTAGCCCTAAACCTAACCTTAACCCTATCTCTAACCGTAGCCCTGATTCTAAACCTAACCTTCGCCCTAGCCCTAACCCTAGCTCAAACACTAACACTTTCTCTAAATTGAACCCTAACACAAACCCTAGGAGTAACACAAACCCTAGCCCTAAGCCTAACCTTAACCTAAGCCGTAACATAGCACTAAACCTATTCATTTGGTTTGTCTAAATAAAATGCTAACCCTAGCCCTCACCCTAATCCTATCCCTAACACTAACCCTATACCTTACTGTAAACTTAACCTGAACTGTAAACTTAACTCTATTACTCTATTCCCATCCAAAACCCTAATACTAATTTGAGCCCAAACCTCAAACTTTAACCCAAACCAAACACTAACCCATACTCTGACCCTAATAATAATAGCCTAGCTCTATCACTGACCCATACACTAAACTTAACCCTTACACTAGACCTAGCCATAAACCTATCCTTAACACTATCAAAAACCATAACCCTATACCTAACATTATTCCTATGCCTAATTCTAACTCTAACACTAACACAAACCCTAGCCTTCATCATAACCTAAACTTAGACTTAAACCTTACCCAAACCCTCACACTAGCCCTATCCCTAAATATAATCCTTGCCCAATACTGAACCTAGCTATATAACTCCATCCATTCCCCTAAAAATAACCCTAACCCTAACCCTAACCATTGGCCTAACCCTAACATAAATCATAGCACTAATCCTAGCCCTATTTGAACCCTAACCTTAAACCTACCCCTAATTCTAGCCCTAAGACTAACTTTAACTCACATCATAGCCCTATTTCTATTTATAACCCTATTCATTAACATAACCCTCACAATAGCTCTAAGCTGAGTCCTATCCCTAGCCATAGCCCTAATTTTAGATCTAACCATAACCTCAAATCTAAACCTAAACTTAAGCCTAAACTTTATTCTAAAACTAGTCTAACACTGTTGCTAATTCTAAAACTAGCCCTAATTGAAGACCTACGATAAAACAAAACCAAGCCTTTGCTCTAACACTAACCTTAACCTACACCGAACTCCATTGCATAAATAGCCATAACCCGAGCTCAAATTCGAGTCCAAAGTCTAAAACTAACCCTCACACTGACTCATATCCAAACACAAACCCTAGGTCTAAATATCACCCTAATTCTAAAACTAATGCTAACACAAGATCTAGCTGAGACTCTAACCCTAAAACTAACTCTAATCATAACCCCAGTTTTCACCTTGGCCTTAGCCAAACCCTAGCCCTAACTTTAACAAAAAATAGCCCTAACCCGATTGCTAACACAAGATTTAACCCTAAACCTAACCCTAAAACTAGCCCTAAACCAAACCCTAAACTTAGCCCTAACCCTAGCACTAATCATATCTAATCTCAAAGCCAAAACCTATTCATAATGCTAACTCTAGTCCTATTCCTAATTATTAGCCAAACCAAAACCATAAGCCTATTAATAGTCCTAACACTAGCCCTCTAGATCTAACCCTAACACAAAACCTCACCCTAACTGACCCTAAACTACTTATAGGTGTAAACCTGACTTTAAACCAAAACTGAAAGCTAAAACTAGCCCTACCAGTAAACTTATACCTAAACCTAAACCTAAAACTAGCTTCTGACCTAAACCTCATCCTAAATCTAGCTATTACTCTAGCCCTTGAGCTAAATAAAAACTTAATGCTAGTCCTAACAATAACCTTTAACCTAAACCAAACATTTAACACTAACACTAGAGCTAACCCTAGTCCTATTCTGGCTTTCACCCTAACCCTAATTTTAACCTGAACACTGGCCTTAACACTAACATTAAATCTAGCTCTAAATTTGACCCTAACCCAAAAGCTAAACCTAACACTAGAGCTAGCAATAACCCTAACTGTTAAACTAGCTCTAATCAGAACCCTAGAACTTACATTACACAAAGCACTTACCAGAGGCCTAAACTTAACACAAAATTTAAATAATCCTACCCCTTATCAAGGCCTAAACCTACCCTAATCATAACCCTCAAACTAACCCTAATCTTGGTCTTAACCCTAACCCTCACCTTAGTTCTACCCTAGCTCAAAGCCTAAACCTTAGCCTAAACATAACCCTAGCACTATCCCTAAACATAACGTTAACTGTAGTCATAATCCTAACCTTAATAATAGACCCAACACTAGCCCTAACCTAAGCCATTACCCTAACTCTAACCCTAACCCTAATGATGACCTTATGCCTAACCCTAACTGAAACTCTAACTCAAATCATAAACCTAACATTAGACCTACACCTAAACCTAAACCTTGCCATTGCCTAAACAGTACCTGAAAAAATAACTCTTACCCTAAATGCAACAGTAAACATAGCCGTAAAACTAAACTTAAATCTAAACCTAACCTTAACCATAAAGCTACCCTTACATCTAACCCAATCTATTACCCTGATCCTAATTCTAGAGCTAATGAAAACCCTAACCCTAACCCTAAACTTAATCCTGACAATAACACTAAACATAACCCTCAACCTAGACCTAACACTAGCTCAAAACCTAACCTTTACCCTAAACATAACCCTAACCCTCTGCTAAGCTAGGGTTAATTGCCCTAACCCAGAAACTAACCTAACTCTAGCCCTAATCCTACCCTAACATTAGCCCTAACCATAGCTCTAAACCTATATATTATCTTTATGATAACCCTAATCCTAAATCTAACCCTAGGCATAACCCTAATCCTTTTACTAACTCTAAAGCTCTCCATTGCCCTAAACCTACTCTGAAATCTAAACCTAACTTAATCAATTATCCTAACCCTAGAACTAACCCTAATGCTCATTTAAAGCCTATCCATAAAACTTAACCTAAAACAAACCCTAACACTGATCCTGACCCTAAAAATACATCTAGCTCTAAAACACACCCTTCCCCTAAGCCTAACACTCATACTAGACATAGACACAAACCTAACCCTAAATTTACCTCAAACTTTTACAATAGACCTGATATTAGCCCAAGCCTTAATTATGAACCTAAACCTAAAACAAACCCTATCCCTCATCCTAGCCCTAAACTGAGCCTTAATCATAACCCTAACCCAAATCCTAGCCTAACACTAATTCTGACCCTCCCCCTACCTCTAAACATAGTTATAACATTATACCTTACTCTAAATTTAACTATAACCCTACCCATAACACTATACATAAGCTGAAAAACTAACCCTACCCTATTCCTAGACTTAACTTAGCCCTATCCCTAAAACTAACCAAAACCCTAGGCTTAAGACAAACTCTAACACTCACCCTAGCCTTAGCCCTAGTTCTAACCCTATCTGTTACCCCAGCCATAACCCTAGCTCTAACCCTTGCCCTATAATTAGACCAAGCCTTAAGCCTAAAAATGACACTAAATCCAAATGTAACCCCAACCCAAAGCCTAAGCCAAACACTGACACTAGCCCTAACCCAAACATTAATCTTATAACTAGCCCAAAACCTAACCTTAGGACTAAAACAAAACAAAGGAACAGCCCTAACCGAAAACTTTATCTTAACTCAAACCCTAACAATACAGTAAGACGTATGCCTAGCCCAAATTTGAGTCATAAACCTAACTTTATAATTTACCCAGACCCTGACTCATATACTAACAATTTCCCAAGCTCTAAAGACCACCCTAACTTTAAACCAAACCCTAACGTTAACCCTAGCCATAATTCAAGTCATACCCATTACCTTAAAGCTAACCCTGAACCTGACTGATATGTGAACAATCACCCTAGCTCTAAACACAGCCCTCACCTCAAACCAAACACTCACAGTAACTCTAGCTCTTATTTGAGTCCTAATCCTAAACCTAAAACTAACAATGATGCTGACTCATATTCTAACAATAACCCTAGCTCTAAATATTACCCTAACCTTAAACCTAAACCTAACACTACACCTATCCCTAACCCTAACCCTAAAACTAGCCCTAATTTTAAAACTGGCTCTTACATTAGCAATCCTTAAAATCTATCCCTAACCCTAACACAAAAACTAGCCTTAATCTGAGCTTTAAACTTATATTTAACCCTAACCATAACCCTAACTCTACCATTAACCATTACTCTAAGGTATCCCTTAACCTGAGAAAAACCCTAAACCTAATAGTAACCCTATACTTATCTCTAATCCTTAGGCTAACCAAAACCCTAACCATATTAATAGTCCTAAACCTAGCCCTCATTCTAGATTTAACCTTTTCTAAAACCCTAACACTTACCCTGACCCTTATTTAGGCCCTAACGCTAACCATAGGTCTAAAACTGACCCTAACCCTAGACCAAACAGTAACATACGTCCAAAACTGGCCCTACACCTAAACCAAAACCTAAGTCTTGCCTTAACTCTAGCCCTAGACTTAAACAAAAACCTTGCCCTAGCTCTAACAATAATCAATTACGTAACTCAAACACTAACCCTATCCCTAGACCTAAACATTGTCTTAATTCTGGCTGTAACCTAACACTAACTCTAACCCAGACACTGACCCTGCCTATAGAGTAAACCTGTCTCTAAAACTGACCCTACCCAGAAATCTGAACCTAACACTATGCCTAGGATAACCTTAACCCTACAACTAGCCCTCAACATAACCCTAGCTCTTACGTTACCCATAGTCCTAACCCTAGGCTTTAACCTAACGCAAAACTTAGAGCTAATCCTAGGCCTAAATCAAGCTTAAGCAGAACCCTAAACCTAATCCTAGCTCTAACCCTAACCTAACTCTCATCTTAGTCCAAATCCCAGCTCAAAGTCTAAACGTTATTATCAACACAATCTTACACATATCCCTAAATCTAACCCTAACCCTAGTCCTAATCCTAACCTTAACCCTAGCCCTAAACCTAGCTCTAAACATATGCCTTTCTCTAAATTTAAAACTAAACTTATTGATAATTCTAAACTTAATACTAAACCTAAACCTAATTGGAAAACTAACCCTAGACCTAACCTTAAACCTCACACTTGCCATAGACCGAACCCTAGCTAAAACCCTAACTCTTAATATAAACCTAAACATAACCATAGCCCTAACTCTAAGCCAAAACCTCAATGTTACGGTAAAAATAACACTAAATCTACATCTAAACTTATACATTACTCTAACCCTAATCATATCCGTAATGATGTCCCTAACCCTAATCTTAACCCTAACCCTAATAGAACTATAATCTTATCCCTAGAAATAATTATAAACTTAACCCTAACCCTAGTCGTACCCCTAGCTCAAAACCTAACCCTTATGCTAAACATTAACCTAAGTGTAACCCTAGTTTTAACCCTAGCCCTAATCCTAATTCAAGATTTATTCTTAACCATAAAACTAACCCTAAAATTGTTCTAATTCTAATCATTATACTAAACATAACCCATTACCTTAATATGAACCCTAGGCCTGGCCTTTACCCTATTGCTAACCTAACACTACCAATTACGCTAAACCTAAAGTTAAAACTAAAAAAAAAAAAAAAAAAAAAAAAAAAAAAATTCTTTCATTACCCTAATCCACACCCTAGTTCTAATTCATGCCCTAATCCTAAAAACTAACCTCAAACAAACTGTAAAACTGACCCTGATTCTAATAAATCTCCTAGCTCTAAGGATGATTTTACACTAAACGTAACCTTTACACTAGACCTAGCCATAACACTAATCCTAAAACTATCCTAAATCCTAAGGTTAGACCTGACATTATCTGTAGCCCTAATCCTAGCCCTAAAAATAACACAAACCCAAGGCCTTATTCTAGCCATAAAACTAGCCTTAATCCTAACCCTAAACCTAATTTTAGACCTAACCCAAGAACTAACCCTAGCCCTAATCTTAGCACTAATTTGGCCATTTTCATGATCCTCGCCTAAACCTAGCCCTATGACTAACTCTAACTCTCACCCTAGCCCCATCCCTAGTTGAAACCCTATTCCTTATTGGAACCCTAATCCTAGCCCTAAACCCAGCTCTAACCCCAGCCCTATCATTAGCTCTAACTCTAAACTATATCTAAATTTGATTCTAAATCAAAACCTAACCCTAAGTCTAACCATAACCCTAACCTTAACACTAAACCTAACTTTAACCCTAGCTCTAAAACAAAACCAAGTGATAGCCCTAACCCTAACCCTTAACCTAAACCAGCACTTAAAACTAACCCTAACCTTAGCTCTAATTCTAATTTTAAACTGAAAACTAGAACTAACACTGACCCTGACTCTGAACATAATACTAACCCTAGTCTAAAAATCACCCTAACCCTAACACTAACCCTAAAACTAGATCTACCACTAACTGTAACCTTTTATTTAACCCTAATTGCAACCTTGGTACTTACATTAGCCATACACCTAACCCTAGCACTAACTTAACCCCAAACGTAGCCATAATTCAAGCCCTAACTCGAGCTTTAACCCTAATCCTAATCCTAATTTTAGCCCTAACATTAAAATAAACCAGAGCTGTCATCCTAGCCCCAAACCTAGCCTTAAACATTACCCTAACCCTAATCATAGCCCTAACCCTAATTCTAACCTTCACCTTACCTCTAAACCAAGCTCTAATGTCATTCCTCACCCTAAACTAAACCCTTACCCTATATTTAACCCTAACTTTAGGCCTAAGATAAAACTAAACTTTCCCTAATCCTAGCCCTAATTTAACCCTCTCTCTCTAACTCTAAACCTTACCCTAGCCCTAAGACTAAATCTAACTCTCGCACTAGACCTACCCCTACTTCTAACCCTATCCATTTTTGTAATCCTAAACCCAGCCCTTACCCTAGCTGTTAACCTAGCCATAACCATTGCCAAACCCTTATTCCTAGTCCTAACCCTTGATCTAAGCCTAATTCTAAATCTAACCCTAACCCTAAATCTAAGCCTATATTAACACTAGTCCTAGCCCTAATGCTAATCATAAAACTAGCCTTAAACTAACCCTTGCAGTAAAACAAAACCAAGCAATAGCACTAACACTAACCTTAACTTAAACCAAAACTTAACACTACACCTAGACCTAATACTAGCGTTTATTTGAGTCCTAATCTTAACCTTAATACTAAACCTAAATCTGACTCATATTCTAACACTCATCCTAGCAGTAAACATCACCCTAACCCTTGAACCAAAACCTTACAGTAACTGTAGCCTTAATTCAAGTCCTAACACTAACCCTAAAACTAAAACTTACCCTGATTATTAATGTAACACTTACACTATCTCTAAATTTCACGCTAACCTTAAACCTAATCTTAACACTAGATGTTTAACCCCTAACTATAACCCTAAAACTAACCCTAAAAACCATCGTTCTTACATTAGCTGTTGCTCTGTCCCTAGCCATAACACTAAGGAAAAACTAGCTCTAATCTGAGCGTTAAACCTAGCTTTCACCCTAACCTCAGCCCTAACCTTAGCTCTAACCCTATCACTTACCCTATGCCAAATCCTAAACCTAATACTAATCCTCATCCTAATTTAATTCTTAACGTAACCCAAACCCTAAGCCTATTAGTAGTCCTAACCCTAGTCCTCAATCGACCTCTAACCCTAACCCAAACCCTGACCATAACCCTGACCCTTATTCGGACCCCAAAACTAATCATCACTCTAAACCTGAACCTAAACCTAAACCGAACCCTAACACTAACCTACTGGTGACCTTATACCTAATCCTAATTCTAATACTAGCCCTATAGCTAAACCTAATTCTTATCTATCCATAACTCTAGTCATATACCTAAAGAAAAACCTAGCTCTAGCCAAAATCTAACTCTTTACCTAGTCTTAACCCTAATCCTAATTCTGGCTTTCCCATTAATCATAAACCTATATTGAACACTGACTCTGACACTAACACTAACCCTAGCTCTAAAGATTACCCTAACTCTAAACCTAACCCTAAAACTATACTTAGCACTAACATTAACTGTAAAACTAGCCCTAATCATTAGAAAGTTCTTACATTTACCATCGCCCGAACTTATTGCAAAACCTAGCCCTAACCCAAACACTACCCTAGCTTTAACTCTAAAGCTAACCATACCCCTAACCTTTTTCCTAACCCTAAACCTAGGCCTAACCCTAGACCTAATCCTAAGCATAACACTGGCCCTATCACTAGATCTAACCCTATACATTACCCTAATGATATCCCTAATTCTTCTGCTAACCCTAGGCTGAACCCTAGTCCTATTTATAACTTAACTCTATCTATTACCCTATATCTAACCTGAACTCTAAACCTAAAAGTGTCATTAACCTATTTCTAACTGTAATGACAACTCAAGCCTCAAACCTAAATCTTAATCTAATAAAACCCTAATCCTGACCCTGACTGTAATAATACCCATAGCTCTAAACCTGACCCTAACAAAAAACCTGACCCTTAAAATAGACCTACATACAAATGTAACCCTAAAACTCTCCCAAACTTTAACCCGAGACCTGACATTAGCCCTAGCTCTAATCTTAGTCCTAATCCTAACACAAACCTTATCTCACATTCTAGCCCTAAACCTCAGCTTAATTATAAATCTATCATAACCATAACCCTAAATCTAATCCTCACCTTAGTCCTAAAAGTACCTATAATCCCATCCCTTACCCTAAACCAAACCCTAAAACTAACACAAACCCTGGCCCTCATCTAAGCCCTAAAACTAGCCTTAATTTTAACCCAAACACTCACAATATTCTTATACCTAATTTTAAGGGCTAGGATTAGAGCTTAGGCTAATGTCAGGTCTAGAGTTATGGCTAGGAAGAGTGTTTACTTTAGGTTTACTGCAAGGTCTAATGGAAAGTTAGGTTTGAATAAATGTCAGGTTTAGAGCTAGGTATAGTTTTATGGTCAGAGTATGGTTTAGGGTTTCGTTTAGGTTAAGGTTTAGGGTTAGGCTCAAATTAAACTAGGGTTAGGGTTAAAGTTATGGATAGTTTTAGGTTTAAGGTTCAGGTTAGGTTTAGAGTAATAGATAGGGTTAGTGTTAGCGATAGGATTAAGGTTAGGCCTAGGGTTATGTTCATGTTTAAGATAAAGGATAGGGTTAGTGCTAGTGTTAGGACTTGTGTTAATGTTAAGATTTGGTTAGGTTTACAGATAGGCCTAGGGTTAGTGTTAGTGTTAGGTTTAGCAGAAGTGTTAGGGTGTGAGCTAGGGTAAGGTCTAGGGTGAGGGTTAGAGTTGATTCAAGGCTATGGTTAAGATTGGGGTTAGGGTAATGGCTTGGTTAGCATTAGGGTTATAGGGTTATATAAGGTAATGGATAGAGTTTGTGCTAGGGTTTGTGCTATGGTTACAGTTAGGATTAGGGGTAGTTTTAAGGTTATGCTGTGGGTAAAGATTAGAGTTTGAGTAGGTTAAGGTTAGTGTTAGTGACAGGGTTAGGGTTACATATGGGTCTATGTTTAGGGCTAGGATTAGGGCTAGGTTGTGTGTGAGTTTTAGGGTTAGTGTTTGGTGTATGGGTAACGTAAGAGCTAGAGTTATGGTTATGGGTAGGTTCAGAGTTTTTCTAGTTTTAGGGTTAGTTTTTTATTTAGGATCAGTTTTAAACCTAGGGTTTCTGATAAGGTAAATGTCTATGGTTAGGGATAGAATTAGGGTTATTTTTATGGTTAGGTCTACTGTAAGTGTTAGCTTTCTGGTAAGTGTCAAGTTTAGAGCTAGATACATTATTAAGGTCAGGGTATGGCTTATCATTCAGTTTGGTTAAGGTTTAGGTTTAGGGCTTTAATTAGCATTAGGTTTAGAGTTAGTGTTAGGGTAATGAATAGGCTTAGGATTAGGGTAAATATTAGTTTTAGGGTAATGGATAGGTTTATAGATTGTGACAGTGTTAGGTTTAAGACTATGGTAGAATTAGGGTTAGAATTATTTATTGGTAATGGATAGAACTTTGATTATGGCTATGGTTAAAGTTAGAATTAGCCTTACAGTTAAGTTAGTGTTTGGGATAGGGCTGGGGTTATGATTAGGGTAAAGTTTAGACTTTGATGTAGGGTTAGGTCTAAGGGGAGAGTTAGGGTTAGTGTTAAGCCTAAGGTTAGTTTAGGGTTACACTTAGGGCTAGGTTTAGGCCTAGGATTAGGGCTAGGTTTTGTGTTATTTTAAGCCTAGGGTTAGGGCAATGAGTAGTTAAGAATTAGGGTTATGTTTAGGGCTAGTTTTACGATTAGGGTTATGGCTAGGTGCAGTGTTAGGATTAGGTTTTGAGTTAGAATGAGCTTTGGAGCCAGTTTTATGTTAGGGTCAGGGTCAGTGTTCATGTTAGAGTGAATGTTGAAGTTAGTGCCAGAATTAAGACTAGGGTTAGGTCTAGAATTGGCGTTGGTTTTGTTGTTATGTTAATGGTGACTTTTAGTGCTAGGGCAAGGTTGTGGTTCAGGCCTAGGGCTAGAGTTATGGTTCAATTTAACATTAGGTTTAGGTCTAGGACTAGTGTTAGGTTTAGGTTTCGTTATAGAATTACAGGTAGGGCTAATGTTAGTTTTCAGGTTTGGGTCAGGGTTAGGTTTAAACCTATGGTTAGGGTTAGGGTCAGTTTAAGTTTCAGGATTTGGGTTAAGTTTTTGTTTTGGTTAGAACTAGAATAAGTTCTGGAGTTAGGATTAGTAATATGGTTAGTGTTTGGGTTAGGCTGTGGATTAAGGTTAGGCTTGATATTAGCATTAGGTTTATGATTTGGTTTAAGGTAAAAATTAGGATAAGGGCTAGGATTAGGAATGGGTTAGGGACTGACTTATGGCTAGGGTTTGTGTTGGGGTTAAAACTAGAGTTATTGCTTGGATTAGGGCCAGGTTTTGAGTTAAGTTAGGGCTAGGGTTATGGCTATAGGTAATGTGCAAAATAGGATTAGGATTTGGACCAGTTTTTGAGATAGTTTTATGGCTAGGTCAATTGTTACAATTAGGGTTAGTGTTAGAGTGTTGTTTAGAGGTATAGTTTGTGTTAGGGTCAGGGTCAGTATTTAGGTTAGCATTAGCTTTAGGGTTAAAACCAGAAGTATCACTAAAGTTAGGTCTAGGGGTAGGGCTACTGTTTAGGTTAGGTTAAGGTTTATTATTAGGGCTAGGGCTAGGTTTTTATTTATGTCTAGGGCTAGCGATATGTCTAGATTAAGGATTAGGTTTAGGTCTAGGGCTAGTGTTAGGGTTAGGTTTAGGAATAGGTTTGTTTCTAGTGCTAGTTTTAGTATTCTGTATAGTGTTATGGTTATGTTTAGACCTATGTTTACCATTAGTGTCTGAGTAAGTGTCAGTTTTGAGTTATGGTTAGAGCTAGAATGAGGGCTAGAGTTAGGACTAGTAATAGGATTAAGGTTAGGAATAGGGTTAGCATTAGGGTTAGGTTTGTCTTAGGTTAAGTGATAGGGTTAGACCTAGGGTTAGTGCTACATTTAGGGTAGGGTTAAGGCTAGTGTTAGGATTAGGTTTAGTGTTAAAGCTAGAGTTAGATTTCAGATTATGGTTAGATTTAAGGCTAGGTATAGAATCACAGCCATGTTTGCACTAGAGTTATGATTTATTTTAGTTATAAGTTTGAGGTTAGGACTAGGTCTATTGTTGGGATTAGGTTTAACATTAGAATGATCTTTAGAGCTAGCGTTAGTATTAGGGTCAAAATTAAGTTTAGGGTAGGTTTAGGGTTAGGGTTTGGGCTCGAATTAGGGTACAGGTTAGGGCTAGGTATAGGGTTAGGTTTTGGTTTAGGTTAAGTTTTAAAGTTAGTGTATTGCTCTTTTTTTTTGTTTTGTTTTGTTGTTGTTATGGTTAAGGCTAGTTTTAAGAAGAGCTTTAGGTTTAGGACTAGTGTTTGGGTTATTTTTACTCTGAGGCTTAGAGTTAGATTTAGAGTTAGGATTAGATCTAAGGTTAGGTCAAGGACTAAGAATATGCATAGCATTAGTTCTAGGTTTATAGCTACAATTAGGGTCATGATAAAAATAGGGTTAGAACTAGGGATACGTCTAGGGTGAGAATGAGAGTTAGTTTTAGGGATAGGCTTAGGGTTTATTTGTTATAGCGCTTAATTAGGTCTAAGAATAGAGCTAGTTATGTTTATGTTTAGGCCTAGGGTTAGTTTTGTGCTTAGGGTTTGGTTTAATGAAAATAATGGTGTTAGAGCTAGATTTAGGGCTAGGACGAAAGTTAAAATTAGAGTTAGGACTAGGGTTTTATTAGAGTTTTATTAAGGCTTGGTTAAGGGCTAATATGAGGGCGAGGGTTTGTATTTTGATTAGGGGTAGGATTAGTATTAGGAAAAATGTAAGTTCAAGGGTTATGGTCAGAGAAGGTTTTAGGGTTAGGTTAATGGTTATGTTTAGTGTAAATGTTAGATTTATGGTAAATGTCAAATTTATAGCTAGGGGTATTATCAGGGTCTAGATCATATTTAGGGTTTTGTTTAGGGTACAGGGCTCAAATTAGCATTAGGGTTTGGGTTAGGGTAATGATAGGCTTAAGTTTATGTTTCAGGTTAGGTTTAGCATAATAGATAGTGTTACAGTTAGGCATAGGTTTAGATTTAGGATTAAGGTTAGCCTTAGAATTAGGGCTTTGTTTATGGTAATTGGTAGGGTTACAGCTACGTTTAGGGCTAGGGTTATGGATAGGGTTAAGGCTAGGGTTATGGATATGTTTAGGGCTAGAGTTAGGGTTACAGTTAGGGTTAGGGAGATGTTTTGTGTTAATATTAGGGCGAGGATTAGAGCTAGGGCAAATGTCAGGTCTATGGTTATGTTAGAATTAGTTTTTGGGTTAGGTTTATGATTAGGCCAAGTATAAGGGTTAGGTTTAGCAGTAGGGTCAGGGTTAGAGCTAAGTATAATATTATGCGATGGGTCAGAGTTAGGGTTAGGTTAAGTTTAAGATAATTTCTAAAATTAGCATTAGGTTTAGGGTTAGGGTAATGAAATGGTTAGGTTATGGGTTCAGGTTAGGTCTAGGTTAATAAATAAGGTTAGGTTTAGTGATAAGTTTAGGGTTAGACCTAGGTTTACCCATAGATTTATGGTTATGGGTAGGGTTAGAACTAGTGATAAGCTAGAATTATGGTTAGAAATATGGCTATGATTAGCATAAGGTTAAGGCAAGGCTTTGGGTTACAGTTAGGTTTAAATCTAGGGTCTCAAATAAGGACTAGCTTTTGGGTTTGCTTAGGGTTAGGGTTAGGGCTATGGCTAATGTATGAACTACTCTTACAATTAGTGCCAGTTTTAGGGTTAGGGTTAGGGTGATGTTTAGAGAAAGGGTCATATTTAGGATCAATGCCATGGTCAGGCTTACTTTTAGTGTTAGGTTTAGGACTCAAACTATGGCTAAAGTTAGTGATAGGTGTAGGGTTAGGTTTTGGTTTAGGTTTGGGTTAAGGGTTATGGGTAAGCTATGGCTCAGTGTTTTTTTTTTTTTATTTTCAGGGATACTGCTAGGGTTAAAGCTAGATTTTGGATTACCTTCAGGGTTAGGGCTAGTTTTAGAGTAAAGTTTTGGCTTAGGATTAGATTTAGATTTAAAGTTAGGGTTGATCTAGTGTTAGCAGTAGTGTTAGGGTTATGGTAAGAAATATTTTTAGAACTAGTATACGTCTAAGGTGAGAATTAGAGTTATTCTTAGGAGTAGGCTTAGAATGAGGTTTAGGGTTAGGGCTAAATTAGGGCTATTATTAGGACTAGGGTTAGTGTTAGGTTTAAGCCTAGGGATTGGGATAGGTTTAGGGTTAACACTGGGTTTAGGGTTAAGTTTAGAGGAATAGGTGAGGTTGTAGCTAGGTCTAGGGCTAGGTCTAGTTAGAATTAGGATTAGGCCTATGGTTATGTTTCAGTTTAGGATTAAGGCTGGGATTAGGAATAGGATGAGGTGTAGGTTTTCTGATATGTTTAGGGCTAGGACTTGGGCTAGGGATAATATTAACTCTTGGGTTATGATTAAGGATAGTTTTAGGGTTATTTTATGGCTAAGTCTAGTGTAAGGGTTAGGTTTATGTTAAAGATCAGATTTAGAGCTAGAATTATTAGTTTCACGGTCAGGGTAAGGGTTAGCATTTGATTTACATTAAGGTTAAGGGGTTAGTGCTCAAATTAGCATTAGGGTTAGGTTTGAAATCAAGGTAATGGAACAGTTTACTTTAGGTTTTAGTTAAGCTTTAAGGTAATGTATTTTTTAGGTTTAATAATCAGGTTAGGGTAAGCATTAGGGTTGGGATTATAATTAGTTCAGTGGATACATTTAGAGATAGGGTAAGGGCTAGGTTATTGTTTGGATTAAGTCTAGGGTTAGGGTTAGGTTTAGGCATAGGGCTAGGGTTTTGTTTAGTGTAAGTGATAGGGATAGGATAAGTGTTAATTTAGGGTAGAGGTTATGGTTAGTTTAGGATAAAGGTTAGTGTTTGAGCTAGGCTTAGGGCTAGTGCGAGGGTTAGGTTTAGGTTTACTTCTGAGTTCAAGATTATGGTTAGAGTTAAGTTTAGTGTTAGGGATAGGGTAATAATTAGGGTTAGAGTTAGGGTTAGGATAATGAATGTGGTTAGAGCTAAATTTTGGGCTAGGGTTAAGGTTAGGATAAGGGCTAGGTTTCGGGTTAAGATTTAGGATAGGACTAGAGTTATGTTTAGTGTAAGGGTTAGGCTTGCAGCTAGGGTAAGGCCTAAGGAGAGGTTTAGGGTTAGAGTTAGGATTAGGGTTAGTGCAAGGCTGAGGTTTATGCTTAGAGCTAAGATTATGCCTAGGATTAGCTCTAGGTTTTGTTTAGGTTTAGGGCTAGGGTTAGAAGTATAAGTAATGTAAAAGCTAGGGTTATGTTTAGGGCTAGTTTTAGGTTTAGGGTTCTAGCTAGTTCTGGTGTTAGGTCTAGGTTTTGGGTTAGTTTACGTTTTAAAGCTAGTTTAATTTTAAGGATCAGGGTCAGTGTTCTGAAAAGGGTTATGTTTAGAGTTAGAGACACAATTAAGACTAAGTTTAGGTCTAGTGATAGGGTAAGTGTTTTGTTTAGGTTAAGGGTTATTGTCAGAGCTAGTGCTAGAATTTTTGTAGATCTAGGGCTAGAGATATAGCTATATTTAGGATTACCTTTGAGTGTACGACTACTGTTAGGCTTAGGTATAATTATAGCGTTACTGGTAGGTCTAGTGTCCCCTTTTGGTTTAGGTTTAGGGTCAGGTTTAGACCTAGGGAAACTTGTAGGGTCAGATGAGTGTCAGGATTAGGTTTAAAGGTATAATGGGTGCTAGGGTTAAGACTAGTATTGTGGTTAGAGTTGAAGTTTGGCTAAAGATTAGAATTAGGACTAGGGTTAGTATTTGGGTTAGGGTTTGGCTTAGGGTAAGGGATAGGTTTAGAGCTAGAGTAAGGACTAGGGTTAGGGTTAGGTTTAGTTCTAGTGTTAGGGTTAAGATTAGGGTTAAAGCTAGGTTTAGGGTTCGGATCCAAGTAGTTTAGGGTTAGCTTTAATGCTAGGGTTAGGACAATGACAAATGTACCAACTAGGGTTATAATTAAGGTTAGATTTAGGGTTACAGTTTAGGCTAGGTCTAGTTTAAGGGTTAATTTAAGTTAGGGTGATTGTTAGAGCTAGGATTAGTGTTAGATTAAGCATCAGGGTAACAGTAATTTTTATAGTTAGGGTGAGCGCTAGGTGTAAGGTTTGGATTTGGTTAGGTTAAGGGTTTGGGTTAGGGATATGGCTTGATTTTGTTTTATGGCTAGGGGCAGGGCTGGGGTAAGTTTTTTGATTAACATGATCGGTAGGTGTAGTGTTAGGGTTTGGTATAGCTTATGTTTACAGTTAAATTTAGAGTTAGATATAGATTTAGAGTTAGCTTTAGATCTAGAGTTAGGATAGGGCTAAATATAGAATTAGGGCTAGGGCTAGGGCAAGATCTTATGGCTATGGTTAGGGTTAGGATAGGATTAAGTTAGGGCTAGGATTAGCACTAGGCTTAGTGTTAATATTAGGGATAGGGTTAGGGCAGGGGTAGGTTTAGGGTTATGGTTAGGTTTATGATAAGGGATGAGGTTATATGTAGGTTTAGGGCTAGGGTAAAGGTTAAAATTAGGGTTAGGGCTTAGCTTATGATTTGGGTTAGGATTAAGGCTACGTGCAGGGCTAGGATTATGGCTAGGGCTAATTTCAGGTCTATTGTTATGGTTAAATATAGTTAAATTTTAATTTTATGCCTAAGCCTTTTGTAAGTGTAAGGTTTAGGGTTAGGGTCATGTTTAGAGCTTAGGGTATCATTAGAGTCATGGTCAGAATTAGTATTTTGAATAGGTTATGGTTAAAATTGGGACTCGAATTAGCATTAAGGTTAGGATCAGCATAATAATAGAGTTAGGTTTAGGTTTTAGGTTAGATTTATTGTAACGGATAGGGTGAAGATTAGGGATAGGGTTAGGTTTAGGCCTAGGGTTAGCATTAGGGCAAGGGTTATGGTTAGGGTAATGGATAGGGTTAGAGATATGGTTACAGCTAAGTTTATGGTTACAATTAGTGATAGGTTTAGAGTTAGGTTTAGGGATAAAGCTAGGATTAGTGCTCAGAAAAGGGCTTGAATTTCTGTTAAATTAGGTCTAGGGTTAGGGTTATGGCTAATGTAAGTACTAGGGTTATAATTAGGGATGATTTTTGTATAAACAGTTTGAATTAAGTGTAGTGTTAGGTTTAGGGTTATGGTTAGAGTAATGTTTAGACCTAGGGTTAGTGTTAAGGTCAGTGTCAGGGTGAGGGTTACTTTTAGGGGGTTCAGCTGTAAGACTCAAATTACTTCTAGGGTTAGGCTAGGTGTAGAATTAGGGATGGTATAAGTTAAGGATTAGGGTTAGGTCTATGGTTTAATCTTTGTTTTAGAGCTAGGGCTAGGGTTAGGGCTAGTTTTAGCATTTTCTTTAGGGTTAGGGCTAGGGTAGGGTTAGGCTTAGTCTTATTGTTAGGGTTAGATTTAGAGTTAGGTTTAGATCTACGGTTATGGCCAGGGATATAAATAGGACTAGGGTTAGACCTACAGTTCAGGCTAGGATTAGGCTTCCAGCAAAGTATAGGTTAGAACTAGAGTTAGGTCTAGGATGAGACTTAGAGTTAGTCTTTGGGCTAGGGTTAGGGTTAGGTTTAGGGATAGTGCTAAATTAGGTGTGGAGATTAGGGCTATGGTTAGTGTTAGGTTTAGGCCTAGGGTAGGGTTATGGTTATAATTAGGGCTATGTTTTAGGACTAGATAAGGACTGGGGTTTGGTGCTAGAGTTAGGGTTAAAGTCAGGTTTGGGTTATGATTAGGGACAGTTTTAGGATAGGTTTATGACTAAGTCTAGTATAAGTGATAGGTATAGGGTAATAGTCAGGTTTATACTAGGGGAATTATTAATTTAGTGTCAGTGTGGGCTTTGGTTCAGGTTTGAGTTTAGGAGTAGGCCTCAAATTAACACTAGTGTTAGCATTAGGGTAATGATAAGGTTAGGTTTAGGGTTCTGTTTGGGTTTAGGGAAATTCACAGTTTGGGCTAGTGATAGGTTTAGGTTAGGCCTAAGACTACATTAGTGTAAGGTTAGTGTTTAGGGTAATGGATACAGTTAGAGTTAAGGTTATATATAGTTTTTATGATTAGGATAACTCTTGAGCTAGGGTTAGGGTGAGAGTCAGATTAGGGTTAATTTTAGGGTTATGTTTAGTGTAAGGGTTAGGTTCTGAGCTATGTTTAGGCTAGACTGGGAGTTAGTGTCAGGGTTAGATCTAGGGATAGGATTATCATAGGTTTTGGGTTCAAGTTAGGGTTAAAGTTAGACCTGGGATTAGTGGTAGGGTCAGTATAAGGGTCAGCATTAGGGTTAGATTTGGGGTAGGGTGAGAGCTAGAATGGGAGCTAGGTTTAGACCTATTAATAGAGTTAGGGTTTTGGTTAGCCTAAGGATAAGGGATAAGTCTAAGGTTACCCTTATGTTTAGGGTTTTGCTTAGGTTAACAGATTTGTTTAGAGATAGGTTTAGGGCTATTGTTAGGGTTAAATTTAGGGTTAAATCTAGGTTTATGGCTGAGATTAGGGCTAGTGTTTGTTTAGGGATAGAGATAGAATTAGGGCATGGCTAATGTAAAAACTAGGATTAAATTTAGGTTAGTTTTAGTGTTATAGGTAGGTTTTGTGTGAGGGTTAGGGTAAGTTTAGGGTGATATTTAGAGCTAGGTTTTGTGTTAGGATAAGACTAAGGTCAGGATTTGTTTTAGGGTTAGAAATTTGACTTGAACTATGAATAACCCTACCAATAATTAGAGTCCTATTCCTAACATTCAGTTTAAGATGAGGGCTGTGTTTAGAGCTAGGTTGAGTGTTAGGATATGAGTAAGGGTCAGTGTTAGTTTTAAAAATTAGTGTTAGAACTCAAATTAGGTTTAGGGATAGGTATACATTTAGTGTTAGATTTTTGGTTTAAAGTTAATTTTTTTAGGGTTAGAATATTGCTTGGTTTTAGTCCTAGGTTTAGATTTAGGAATAGTGTAAGTGTTAAACTTAGGCTTAGGGTTTCGGTTAGATTTGAAGTTAAGGTTAGATCTAGGGTTAGGACTGGGACTAAGGATAGGGCAAAGGTTAGGGCTAGGGATAGCGTTATTGTAAAAGATAGAGTTATAACTAGGGATAGGTATTGCGTGAGAGTTAGAGTGAGACTTAGGGTTAGGTTCAGGGCCAAATAAGTGCAAGGATTAGGGCTAGGTTTTTGTTTGGCTTAAGCCTAGAGTTAGGGTTAATTTCAGGGTAAAGCTTACAGTAACAGATGATATTATTACTAGGTATAGAGATAGGGTGAGGGTTTCAATTTGGGTTAGGGGTAGGGTTAGGGTTAGAGTTATGATTAAAGATAGGTATAGAGCTAAGATGAGGGCTTAGGTGTTTTTTAGGTTTAGGACTAGGATTAGGGCTAGGGTTAATTTTATTTCCAAAATTATGGTAAAAGTTAGTTTTAGGGTCAGTATTATGGCTATATATAGGGTAAGGGTTAGGTGTAGGTTTATGTTCATGTTTATATCTGGGAGTTTTTTAGGGTTAAGGTCAGTGTTAGGGTTTGGGATAGATTAAGGTTTAAACTTAGGACTTGAATAAATAAGTGTTAGGGTTATGGTAATGATTGGCTTAGATTTAGTTTCAAGTTAGGTTCGGGAAAATAGATTGGGTTAAGATCAGAGATAGGTTCAGGTTTTTGCCTAAAGTTAGCATTAGGGTTATGATTTGGGTTAAGGTAATAGATAAAATTAGAGATAGGCTTAGGGCTAGGTTATAGTTTCAAATAGGGCTAGGGTTAAAGTAGGATTAGGGCTAGGTTTTGGGTTAAGTTAGGGTTAGGGTTAAAGCTAACATAAGTACTAGGGTGATTTTTAGGGCTGGTTTTAGGGTATTAGGGCTAGAGTTAGTGTTAGGGTTAGGATTAGGGTTAGGGTGGTATTTAGAATTAGTAGTGTTAGGGTCAGTGTCAGGTTTAGGGTTAGTTTAAGGGTTTGGCTTACAACCTATATTAAGGCTAGTGTTAGGGCTGGGTTTAAAGTTAGGGTTTGTTTTAGGTTAAGGTTTAGGGTTATATGTATAGCTAGTTTTTGTTTTAGGTCTACGGCTAGGATTAGGGCTAGTTTTAGGCTTATTGTTATGGTTTGTGCTAGTGTTAGGGTTTGGCTTATTTTTTGAGTTAGGGCTGGGTTTGGAGTTATTTTTTGTTTAAGGTTAGTGCTAGGGCCAAAGATAGGGCAAAGGTTAGGCCTAGGGTTAGGGTTATGGTAAGGGATAGGGTTAGAAAAAGTTAAAGGTCTAATGTGAGAGTTAGTCTTAGGACCAGGGTTAGAGATAGGGCTAAGATTAGAACTAAGGTTAGTGTCAGCTTTAGGAATAGAGATTTGGTTAGGATTGTAATTAAGGATATCATTAGTGCTAGTATAAGGGTTAGGGTTTGTGTTAGGGTTAGGGCTAGAATCATGGCTAGGGCTAATGTCAGGTCTAGGGTTGCATTTAGGGATAGTTTTAGGAAAAGGTTTATGGCTAGGTCTTTTGTAGGGCTTAGCTATAGGGTAAGATTCAGTTTTAGAGTTAGGGAAATTATTAGAACCAGGGTCAGTGTTAGGGCTTAGTTTAGGTTTGAGTTTAGGGTTATGCCTCGCATTAGAGTTAGGATTAGGTTAGGGTAAAGATAGGGGTAGGATTAGGGTTCAGGTTAGGTTTAGGGTAATTGATAGTTTTTGGGATTGATAGAATTAGGGTTAATCTTTGGGATAGCATTAGGATAATGATTATGTTTAGGGTACTAGATACAGTTAGAGTTAATTTAGGACGAGGGTTATAGTTAGAGTTAATTTCGGACTAGGTTATACATTATGTCTTAAGTTAGCGTTAGACTGAAAGATAGGTTTAGTTTAAGTTTATGGCTTGGATGATGGTTTGGTTTAGAACTAGGGTTAGAATTATGGCTAGGGCTAATGTCAGGTCTAGCACTATATTTAAGGGTAGTTGTAGGATTTGGTAATTAGTAGGTCTACTGTAAGGGTTAGGTTTAGGGTAAAGGTTGGATTAGAGGTAGGTGTATTATTATGGTCAGGGTCAGGATTAGGGATTGGTTTTGGTTAAGATTTAGGGTTAAACTCAAATTAGTATTAAGTTTAGAGTAATAAATCTGGTTAGGGTTAGGGTTCAGGTTATGTTTAGGTTTTGAATAGCGTTAGAGATAGCTATACAGTTAGGTTTAGTCCTATTGTTAGGGTAAAAAATTGGATTTTAGCTAGGGTTAGGGCTATGTTTATTGTTAGGATTAGGGTTAGTGTTAAGCCTAGGGTGAGGGTTAGGGTTAGAGGAGGTCTAGGGTAAATATTAGATTTAGGGCTACACTTAGCATTAGGGTTAGGTTTAGAGTTATGATAATGTATAGAGTTCAAGCTAGAGTTTGGCCTATGTTTACAGTTAAATTTAGGGTTACAGTTAGGGTTAGGTTTAGGGCTATGTTAATGTTTAGGGTTAGGATTAGGGCTCAGTTCAGAGGTAGTGTTAGGGTTAGTGTTACTTTGTTCAAATTTCTTTCATACAATCCAGGATTCATCTTTAACTAACCTTACTCTATTTCCCAGGTTTAGGCCTTTTGGATCAACGTATTGTTGTCCAGAACAGTTAATTTCATTTCACCTCATTTTGACCTATACGAGTAAATGTAAATTGACTTTGAAATCAAACAGGGTTTATTCTAGCTGCTTGAAACTACACACACACCCTCAATTCTTTGTGGGAAGACTTGTGAATTTACGCCTAAGCTGAAGCATGCAAAACATCTTTATTCGAGAGCCCTTCAGGAGAAATCAGAGAATATGCATGCACTAAAATTTCTTCCATAATTATTTTGTCAGATTTGTTTAAGACTGAGTAACCTTCATTATTTAGCTTTCCCCACAAAGCTCTCCAAGTGTGTGACTTCTAGGATCAATGGTTCTCTAATCAGGTTAGAGTTAGTGTTAGGTTTAGGGTTAGGGCTAGGTTTAGATGTAGTGTTGTGGTGAGAGTAAGTTTTGTACATATTTCTATGATACTTGGAAGGAATCATCTTTTACCTAGCCTTATTATGCTCCTTAACTTTAGCCCTTCTCATTTTAATGGTTCGTAAAAGGGACACTCTGTGTTTTAAGGTTTCACTTCATATTGACCTATAAAGGTAAATGAAAATGAAGTTTGAAATCAAACCTGGATGGTGATAGCTGCTTGAAACTTCAAACATTGAATCAGTTCTCTGTTAGAACTCTCTGATTAATTTCCTGTAAATGTTTCCCCAAGATGAAGATTGTAAAAGCAACTTTATCCGAGAGCCCGTTAGCAGAAAACAGAGAAATAAGCATGAACTGAAATACCACCTGTATTATTTGGTCATATTTCTATGACACTAAATAGGATTCATCTGACAGCTTAGCCCACTAGACTCCACACGTTTGGGAATTCCAGGATGAACAGTTTTATAAACTTGTTAGTGTTTGTGTTAAGGATAGTGTTAGGACTAATGTTAGTTCTAGTATTAGGGTTAGAGTTAGTTTTGTTCAAATTTTTTTGATACTTGGCAGGATTCACTTTTTTCCTAGCCTTACTATACTCCATATGTTTGCACCTCCTAGGTTCAATGTTTCATTGTAAGGAATAGTTTGTATTTTAAAGTTTCAGTTCAATTTGTCCTATTCAGGTAAATGGAAATGGAGCTGGAAATGTAAACATTGGTTCTAGCTGCTTGAAACTTCACCCTCCATCAATTCTCTGTGAGCAATTTCTGTTTGTTCTGTGACAGTAGTCTTGAGCTGTAGTGTGTAAAAACAACTTTATACAAGAGTCCTTTAGGAGGTAAAAGAAAAATATTCATGTACTGATATACTCCATCAACTTTTGGGACATATTTATTTGATACTGTGCAGCATTCATCCCTTAGCTTTCCCCACTAGGCTGCATAAGTTTGGAAATTTTATGGTCAAAGGTTTCATAAAAAAGGGTTAGTGGAAGAGTTAAGGTTAGAGCTAGTGTTAGAGTTAGAGTTAGTTTTATTCAAAATTTTTTGGTACTTGGAAAAATTTACCTTTTAGTTTGATTTACTCTGTTCCCCAGGTTTAGGCCTTCTCTGTTCACAGTTTTGCTGTCAGGAATATTAAGTATTTTAAGATTTCACTTCATTTGGACCTATACTGGAAAGTGAATGGAGTTGAAAAACAAACAGGATTTGTGCTAGCTGCTTGAAACTTCACACACTCCATCAGTTCTC
The DNA here is from genome assembly GCF_048772815.1 of Callospermophilus lateralis. Classification (NCBI taxonomy): domain Eukaryota; kingdom Metazoa; phylum Chordata; class Mammalia; order Rodentia; family Sciuridae; genus Callospermophilus; species Callospermophilus lateralis. The sequence goes on from NC_135326.1 coordinate 2,552,397, forward strand.
TGTAGGGACTCTGGTATGTTCTTTTTAAAAGTAGACCTATGCTTAAGCATGCAAAAACAACTTAGAGTGCTTTAGGAGAAAACAGGAAAATATGAATGCACTGAAATAACTCCCATAATTATTTGGTCAGATTTTTTTTTGATGTTCTGTAGAACTCATCAATTAGCTTGCCCCACAAGGTTCCCCAAGGGCAGAAATTATAGGATCAATGGTTCTCTAATCAGGTTAGGGTTAATGTTAGGTTTATGGTTATGACTAGGTCTAGGGTTAGAGGTAAAGTAGGGTGAGACTAAGTTTTGTTCAAATTTGTTTGATACTGGGCTGAAGTCATCTTTTATCTAGCCTTGTATGCTCCCAAGGTATTTTCTTCTCTATTCAATGGTTTACTAGCATGAACATATTGTATTAAAGGTTTCACTTCATTTTGTCACCTATGGGTAAATGGAAATGGAGGTGGAAATCAAACAGGCAGCTCTTCCCCTAAACCTAACCCTGAATCTTACAATAAACATAGCCCTAGTCCTAGGCCTAAGCCTAACACTAAGCATTGAAATATTCCTAGCCCTAATTTAGCCCTAACCCTAACCCAAACTCTAGTGCAAAGACTAACTCAAACTCTTGCCATCACATCCCTATCCCAAGTTATATCACATCCTTTACCATAACCAAAACACTAGTTCTAATCTTAGCTCTATCACTAGCCATAGCCCTAACGCTAGAATTAACCATAAATTTAAATATACTTCTAAGTATAAACTCATTGTATTAGTTGCTATAACACTAAAGCTAATCATAAAACTACCCTTAAAATTAGCTTTAGCCATAAAACAAAACTGAGCCATAGAACTAAGCCTAACCCTTAACCAAAACCAAATCCTAACCCTACATCTAGCCCTAAGCCTATCCCTAATTTGAGTCCTATCCCTAACCACAAAGTGAACCATGACCTTGACTCGGACCCTAACAGTAACCCTAGTTAAAAACAATACCCTAAACCGCAACCTAATCTGAAAAGTAGTCCCAGTCCTAAATGTAAACCTAAAACTAGCCCTAATTGTAACCTTAGTTCTTACACTACCATATTCATAAGAGAACTAATGTAAAGTAAAACATAGCCCTAATCCAAGACCCAACTTTAGCTTTAAACCTATATCAAACCCTAAACCTAGACCAAACACTTACCCTAAACTTAAGCCTAACTTACTCCTTGCACTAAACTTAAACCTCACCCTACCCCTAGCCCTAACTCTAACTTTAAACCTAGCCCAAACACAAGCTCCAACCCTATCCATTACCCAAACCCTGTCCCAAATCCTAATGCTAATCCTCTGCCTGACCCTTGCACTATCATTAAACCTAACCGATCCAATACCCTAACCCTAACCTGAACCCTATGCCTAAAATTATCATTACCCTTAAACTTAATTCTAAATAAAGCCCTAATACTAACACTAAATCTAACCCTACCCATAACCCTAACCCTGAAACTAACACTAATACTAACAATAACCCTAAAAGTAACACTAAACCTAAACCAAATGCTACCCTACCAAAAAACCTAATTCTAAACCTAATTCTAAAACTAACACTAACCCTATCCCTAACCCTAACCATAACCCTAACTCTAAATATAACACTAACCCTAACACTAAATCTCAACATAACACTAACCCTAACACAAACACTACTGTAATCATTACCATAATCCTAACCCTAACACTAACTCTGACACAATCTTAACCTTAATGCTAACCCAAACAATAAGGCTAAACCTAACACTAACACTAAACGTAAACCTAATGCTAACCTTAACACTAAACCTAACCGGAACCCAACCTGAACACTAACACTAAACCTAAACCAAAATCTAACAAAAACCCTAACCATAACTTAACCCTAACACTAACCTTAACCGTAAACCTAAAGCTAATCCTAATCATTATCCCAACTCTAACACTTAGCACAACCCTGACACAAACCCTAATGCTAAACATAACAGAAACCCTAACCCTAACCCTAAACCTAAACCTAATATTAATACTAACCCAATACCTAACACAAACACTAATTCTAACCCTAACCATAACACTAAAACTAACTTTATTCCTAACTCTAACAATAATTTTAACAAAAACCTAAACCTAACTTAACCATAACCGTAACACAAAACCTAATCCTAACCTAAACATAACTCTAACACAAATCCTAAACCTCCCTCTAACACTAACCCTTAGCCTAATTCTAACACTAACTCTCGCGAATTTAAACACAAACCCTATCCCAAAAATAACCATAACGCTAAGATAACCGAATGATAACCCTTACCTAACACTAACCCTAATTCTAAACCAAACACTTACACTAACACTAACCATAAACATATTTCTCAGCTGAACCAAAAACCTAACAATACCACTAAGCTTAACCCTCACTGAAAGACTGTACCTAAACATAATACTAAGGCTAAAACTAAACCTATTCCAAATCCTAACAGAAATTTTAACCCTAATCCTAACTTTAACACTAACATGAACAAAAATTTAATCTTAACTCTAACACTAAACCTAGTCCTACTCCTAACAACAACCATAACCCTAACCCTAAACCTAACACTCACTCTTGGCCTAAGCCTAAACCTGACACTCACCCGAGGCCTAACCCTAAACCTAACATTAATGCTAACCCTAACACTAACACTAAGCCTAAACCTAACTAACCCAACCCAAACACTAACGCTAACACTAAACTAAACTCTAACACTAACACAGTCCCTAACCGTAACCAAACGATAAACCTATACCTAACACTAAACCAAAGACTAAACATAACACGAACCCTAACCCTAACCCTAAAACTACCCTAAACCTAACCCTGACACTAAAACTAATCTTAACACTAACCCGAACCCTTACCTATCCTAAACAAATCCTAACCCTAATGGCAATCCTAACCTTAACCATAACCTTAAACATAATGCTAATCATAATCCTAAAAAAAACCCTAAGCCTAACCATACTACTAACACTAACATTAACCCTAATTTTACACTAATTCTAACCATAACCCTAAACCTAACTCTAAATCGTAACAAAACCCTAACCCTAAATCTAAACCTAACATGCAATTTAACCCTAACCTTAACTCTAAACCTAACCCTAACCCTCACTGTAACACAAACCCTAACTCTAACCATAACACTTACCTTACCCTAACCTTACCCTAACCATAACCTAACACTAACCCTAACCCTAAATCTAACCCAATCACTAACCCTAATTCTTAATACTAAACCTACCCTAAACCTGACCCTAACTGTAACACTTACTGTAACTATAAACCTAACCACATCACTGAAACTAATCCTTATCCTAACCTTAAGACTAACCCTAATCCTAACCCTATCACATATCCTAACTGCAACCATAACACCAACCCCAACTCTAACCCTAAACTTAACCACAACATTAACCCTATCATTAACCCTAAACCTACAACTATACCTTACACTAACCTGATCCCTAAACCTAAATCTAACATGAACTCTAGTCCTAAAACTAACAGTAACCAAAACACTAACCCTAACACTGACCTTAACCTTTTTCCGAACCCTACCCTAAGTCTAAAACTAATCCTAAATCTAACACTAAATTTAATCCTAAACCTAACAAAACCCCTCACCCTTATGCTAATGGTAAATGAAACACTAACCCTAACACTAAATCTTTAACTACCTATTAAACTAACCCAAACACTAAAGCTAAACATAACCCTAACCCAAACATTATTTCTAACCCTAATCCTAATCCTAAACATGAACTTAAAAGTAACAGTAACCCTAACCCTAACATGAACCATAATCATAACCCTAATCCTAACCTAACCCTAACCCTAATTTTACCCATAACACTAATCTAATTCCTAACACTAACCTAATTCATAAAATAACCTAATCTTAACCCTAATCCTAACTAACTCTAACCCTAACACTGAACCTAAAACTTACCCTATTTCTACCCTTAACCCTGAAACTATCCATAAATCTAAATCTAAACCTATCCATAAGTCTAAATCTAAACCTAACTCAAAATAATCCTAACTGTAATGCTAACCCTAAAATTAACCCTAACACAAAACCTGACTATAACCATTTCTAACAAAAACCTTAACCCTAACCTTTAATCTAGTATAAAACTAACCATAAACCTAACCCCAACACTAAACCTAACACTAACCAAAACACTAACTTTAATACCAACAGTAACCCTAACCCTAACCCTATTACACAAAACCTCACCCTAACACTAACACTAAAGCTAACCCTAACCATAACACTAACATTTACTCTAACCCTAACCTAACACAATACCTAACACTAACTCTAACATAAACCTAACACTAACACTAATAATAACTCTAATTCAAATTGTAACCATAACCCTAAAATTTACATTACCCCTAACCATAACATTAACACATATCCTAACCTAAACCTAACAGTAACCCTAAATCAAACCCTAAACCTAATTGTAACCTTAGCCCTAAACTTAACCCTAACCCTAACACTAATTTGAAACGTAACCTTAAACTTAACACTAATCCTACCTTTAACCCTAACACTTACCTAACCCTAAACCTCAACCAAATCATAAGAGTAACCCCAACCCTAACACTAACACTAACCCTAATGCCAACCATAACCCTCTCATTAACCCTAACACTATCACTAATTATTTACCTAAACCTAACCAAAACCCTAACACTAATCCTAACCCTAACTAAAATCCTAATCCTTTAAGTAACAACAACCCTACCTGTAACCCTAAAACTAAACCTAAACCTAACACTAACCTAATTCTAAGTCTAATCCTAACCATAATTATAACCCTAACCCTAAACTTAACACAAAACGTATCCATAATATTAACGCTAACACAAAACATAACCCTAAAGCTAACTCTAACCCTAACTTTAACCCTAACCCTAAACCTAAACCTAATACAAAAAAAATCCCTAACTCTAATTCAAAATCTATCCCTAACCCTAACACTAAACCTAATACAAAAAATATTTCTAACTCTAATTCAAAATCTATCCCTAACCCTAACACTAAACCTAAACCTAACCATAACCCTAAACCTAACACTAAACAACCCATAAACCTCACCCTAACCCTTACCCTAATACTAACTCTAAACCAAACCATAGCCCTAACACTAAACCCCAAAATAATTATAAAAAACCCTAAAAATAAACCTAAACCAAAACCTAATACTAACCTTAACCCTAATTGTTAACCTATCTCAAAACCTACTCCTAACCTTAGCACTGAACCTAATCCCAAACCTAACCCTAACATAAACCGTATCTAACCTGATAACCCTGAACCTAACCTAACCATACTCCTAACCATAGCCCTAACCCTAACCCTAACCCTATCTCTAACATAAAAATTACAATTACCCTAACGCTAACACTAAACCTAACCCCAACCCTAACCCTATCACTAAAGCTAACCCTAAACCTAATTCTAACATTAGCCCTAAACCTAACACTAATTTTAACACTTACCCTAAAAAGAAACCTAACCCTAAACTGCAAGGTAACCCTAACCCTAAACTTCACACTAACCCTAACCCCTACCCTAACCCTAACCCTAACCCTAACAAAAAACTTCAACCTAACTCTTACATTAAACTAACCCTAACACTAAACCTTAACTTAACACTAAACCTAACCCTAACCCTAACACTATCCCTAACTCTAACTCTTACACAAACCGTAATATTAACACGAATCCTATCCCAAACCCCAATTCTAACTATAACCCTCATGGTTACAGTACCTGTAATCCTAACACAAATCCTAACCCTAACACTAACCATAAATCTAACCCTACCCTAACATTATCCCTAACCCTAACACTAACTGCAATCCTAACGTTAACACTAAAACAAACACTAACTTTAATCCCAAACTTTACCTAAAAAGAACGTAAACATAAATTTATAAGTAACTCTAAAAGTAACCCTAACTCTAACTCTAACCAAAACCATAACCCTCTCACTAAACCTAACCCTAACACTAACCCTAAGAATAAACCTAACACTAACCCTAACCTTCAACAAAACCCTTGCCCTAAAACTAACCCTAATTCTAATCATAACTCTAAACCTAACCCTAACACTAAAAATAACCCTAAACCTAACCTGAAACAAAACACTAAACCTAGCACTAAAACTAACGCTAATCCCAAACCTAACCCTAAACCTCACACTAACCCAAAACCTAAACCTAACCCTAATCCTTACCCAAAAACTAATTGTAACCCTCACCCTTGGACTAACACTAAACCTAACCCTAACCATAAACAGTACCCTAAAACTAAACCTAACTCTTAACCTAACACTAACCCTAACCCTATCTGTAACTCTATACCTAACCATAAGAATAATCATAGCCCTAAACCTAATCATAAACCTAACCCTAACCCTAACCCAAACCCTAATGCTAACACTAACCTTAAGCCGACACCTAATCTAAAACTAATTCTAACCCAAACCTTAACACTAACACTAAACCTAAACCTAACACTAAACCTAAAATTTACCATAACACTAAACCTTATCCTAAATCTAAACCTAACCCTAAGCCTATCACTAACAATAACCCTAACTGTAACGCTACCAAAAACACTAACTATAACCTGAACTCTAAACCTAACACTAACACTAAATTTAACCCTATCTCTAAAACTAACACTAACCCGAAACCTGCTTCTAACACTAATCCTAAAACTGTACCTAACCCTAACACTATTTTTAATCCTAATTCTAATCCTAAACCTAACCATAACACTAACATTAACATGAAACCTAAACCTACACTAATCCTAACTCTAATCTTGACCCAAACAATAACATTAAACCTAACCCTAAACCTACTACTAACACAAATCCTAACAATAACACAAACCCCAACCAAATCCTAACACAAACCCTAAACTTAAAATTTTTAACACTAACTCTAAATTTAACCCTAACACTTACCTCTACACTAACCCTAACACTAACACTAACACTAAACCTAACTCTAACCCAAAAAATAATATTAAATCTAACCCTAAACTTAATACTAAAACTAACCCTAACCCTAAACCTAACACAAAACCTAACCCTAACAAAAACTAAAAACTGAACCCTAACACTAATCTTAATCCTACACCTAACTGTAAAACTAGCCATAAAAATAACCCAAAACCTAACCCTAACACTAACCATAATCGTAAAAATACCCTAATCTTAACCTGAACCCTAACACCAAATCTAACTCTAAATCAAACACTAACACTAACATAAACCTAAAACTAACACTAAATCTAATACTAACCTCAACACTAACCCAAACACAAAACCTAATGCTAACTCTAAAACTAGCCCTATCCGTAAATCTAACCCTAACAATAATACTAATCATAACTCTAACCATAAACCTAACACCTAATTCTACCCTTATATTAAACCATACACCTAATGCTAACGCTAACCCTAACCCCACACCTAATCTTAATCGTAACCTTAAAACGAACCTTAACATAAAATTAACACAAACCCTAACACTAAACGTAACACTTACCCTACCCCTAAGCCTAAACTAACAAAGACCCCAAACCTAACCCTAAACTTTATCATAACCCTAACCCTAAACCTAACCCTAACTCTAACCCTAACACTAACACAAATCCTAATTCTAACCCTTATTTAATCCTAATACTAAAACTAACCTTAACCCTAAACCTACAATAACCCAAACCCTAAACCAAATCCTAACTCTAATTCTAACCATAATTCTGAGACAAAAACTAACCCCAAAAACTCACCCTAAATGTAACTCTAACCGAAACTAACCTAAAACTAACAATAAACATAACTGTAACCCTATCCTAAACACTAATTTTAAACGTAAACCTAACCCTATCCCTAACATATCCCTAATCCTACCCTAATTCTAAACCTAAGAAAAACCAAATACGAACCCTACACCTAAATTTAAAAATATCACTAACTCTAAAAACCCTTAAAACTAACCCTAAACTTTACCAATAATCTCACACTAAACCTTACTGTAATACTATAACTGTCCCTAACTCTAACCAAAACACTAATGTAACCCTAAGCCTAACACAAACTGTAATTCAAACCATAACCCTAACCCTAACTTAAACCTAACCATAACCTTTACCTATGCCTACCCTAACCCTAAACCTAAACGTAACATTAAATCTAACACTAATCCAAATTCACACTTACTCTTATCCCTTCACTAATCCTATCACAAATCTTAACCCTAAACCTAATTTAAAACCTAACAATAACCTAAAAGTTAACACTAACTTTAACCCTAAACCTAAGACTAATTCTAATTCTAACTGTAACCCTAAACCAACCCAAGCCTAAGCCTAACACTCACTCTACAGAAAACCCTAAGACTAACTCTAATGCTAAACCTAAATGTAAGACTAACCTTAAGCCTTACCATAAACTTAATTCTAAATGTAACGCTAACCCTAAACTTAACCCTTACCTAAACAGAACCCTAACTCTACCAATAATGCTAACAATAATCCCAATCCTTATTCTAAAACAAACTCTAACTCTAACCTTCACCCTAACTCTTACCCAAAAAACTAAAACTACACTAACCAAATTCTAACTTTATCACTTAACCTAACTATAATTCTAACACAAATACTAAAGATAACCCTTACCCTTACCATAAACTTAACACTAATCCTTATCGTAAATCATAACCTAAACCTAACTTTCACATCTAGCATGAACCCTAACTCTAATTCTAATCCTAACCTAACCATAACCATAACTCTATCCTAACACTAAACCAAATCCTAACCCTAAACTTTACCCTAACACTAATCCTATCTCTAACCATAACACAATGCTATGGTTAGAGATAGGGTTAAATGCTAAATCCAACCCTAATTCTAACCCTCACCCTAAAATTAAAGCTAACATTAACCCTAATCCTAAAAATAAAATAAACCCTAAACCTAATCCTAAACCAAGCCAAAACCTAACATTAACCTTCACCATAACACTATCCCTAACCCTAACACTAAAAAGAAAACATAAACCAAATCCTAACTTTAACATAACTCTTAACCTAACACTAACCCCAAACCTACCCTAACCCTAACACCAATCCTAACCCTAAACCTAAAGCTAACCCTAATCCTTATACTAACCCTAAACATCACCGTAACCTTAATCCTAAAATTAACGCTAAACCGAACTCTAACCCTTACCCAAACACCAGTCTTAACACTAACCCTGACACTAAAATAACACTAACCCTAACCCTAATCCTAACACTAACCCTAACCCTAACACTAACCGTAACCCTAACACTAACCCTAACCCTAACACTAATCCTAACCCTATCTCTAACCATAACCATAACCTTAAAAATGAAATTTACCCTAAACATCACCATAACCCTAAACCTAACCCTAACACAAAACTAACCCTAATCCTAATCCTAATAATTATCCTAACCCTAACCTTAATCCTAACCTCCAAAATCTCCCCAAACCTAACCCTAAACATAACCTTTATCATAACTCTAACCCTAACCAAACCCCAATCCTAATCCTAAAGTAACCCTAACCCTAACCCAAACTTTATCCCTAACACCAAACCAAACCCTAACCACAACCCTTACACTAACCATACCAGTAACACTTACCATATTTTAAAAAATAACCCTAACCATAAAATGAACCATAATACTAACCTTGACTATTCCTAACCCTAACACTAAATCTGAATCTAAAATTAACCCAAACACTACTACTAAACCTTACCCTAACCCTAACACTAACATTAACCCTTGTTGACAGCCACAGCTGAAGGGGCCCCAGCAAACTTTCAGACTGTCAGCTGATGATTGGCTCACAGCGGCCCCAGCATCATCTAGCTAATTGGCTCCTCTGCAGTGATGCTCATTCAGCTGTTTTCTTGCTATTTCAGGCCACGGAGCTGCTCATTGGGGGACTTTTTTGGCTCTGCCCACAAGACCCAAAAAATCGGCCTCAAGAGCAGGAGGATTGTGGAGGTGGAGAGGCTGTTGGTTGTGAGGGAGGCTTGTTGGAAGCCGGTGGTGGCAGTTGGGCTCTGAGGGTTTTTCCTGAGGAGCTGTTTTGTTTGGCGTGTGTGGTTCTAAAAATAAAGTTAGTTTCTTTTGACATGTGGCTCCTGAATTGTGCCTGGTCAGACTGTGGTATTTGGTGGCTCCCATGGGAGGGACTGAGGGTAAGTAAACTGCTCGCTTCTGAGGGCAGGGTGAGAGGATGGGTAGCCATTTTAAAATTCCTCTTTTTTTTTTGCTTCACTTTTGTTTTAAGTTGCCTGTCCCTGGAGATTGGTGAGATGGAAGAAAAACCACTCACATCTGAGGAAAAACTATTTACTTCTGAGGAACAGATAAGGAGAAAGGATGGAAGCACATGTCAGGAGGATAGAAAGCCTATAATGAATTTTGTTGTTCCCTGTTTATTTCATTCTGACTCAGTTTTGTTTGGCGTCATCTTGTTGGATGGTATTATAGTAGAAATACGGGAAATGAAATTAGTAAAAACAAACTGAAAGAGTTTAAGTAAATTGTTAGAGGAAGGAGGCATCTCAGTGAAATCAAGAAAAGTCAGGGCATACGTTGATACAATGCAAACTGTAGCCCATGGCTTTTTAAGAAGGAGTTGTTAAATATATAACAATGGAACCATCATGGAGATGATTTAAAAAGAATAGAAAATAATAGCCCAGGGACTCTGCCAGTTGGCACATTGCCATTATGGACATTCGTATCTGGTTTGCTTATTCCAAAGCCTTAAATTCAGACAAAGATAGAGAAAAGAGAAGACACATTGATTCAAATAAAAGAGAAGGTCTCTCCAACTAGTCAGACAGAAAAAAAATATTCAAGTAAATGAGAAAGTCTCTCGAAATAATCAGACAGAGGAAGAAAGTTTAAAGCAGAAAAAGTCATCAGGGGAAAAGTTTCAACAGGAGACTGCTACTAACACCTTTCTATCACCAGAGACCATAAGTGTCCAACAAACAGTGCCACCTCTAGAGGAGACTGCTACTAACACCTTTCTATCACCAGATGGCGTAAGTGTCCAACCAATGGCGCCACCTCCATATGCTGGGAGGCCACCAAATCCCGCAGTTGATAGTTGGGATCCTGAGACAGGATCTCAAATATTAACATGCCCTGTATTTGAGGCAGGAGGGCAATGAATTTACCGTGCTTTAAGTTTCAAAACAGTGAAGCAGCTAAAAAAGACTGTAACAACCTATGGTCCTCAAGCACACTTCACTGTAAACTTGTTCGAGTCCATTAAAAACTTGAACATGACTCCAGCAGATTGGGCTAATATGTGTAAAGCTTTGCTAAATGGAGGACAATATCTGTTATGGAAGGTTGCCAATGAGGAAATTTGCAAGGAGAGGCCTAGGCAAAATGCAGCATCTGGTTATCCTCAGAGAAATCTAGATATGTTGTTAGGAAAGAGACCTTATGAGGATCAGCAGTAACAAATTGCTTATGATCCTGGTGTATATTCATAAATTGCTGCAGATGCAGTTAAGGCATGGAAGAGTTTACAAGAACATGGAAGTTTACAAGGTCAATTATCTAAGGTAATACAAGGGGCTAATGAACCTTAAGCTCTATTTGTAGATAGGCTTATTCAAACAGCTACCAGAATTTTGGGAATACAGAACAAGCAATTCCATTACTAAAACAACTTGCTTATGAGCAAGTGAATCGTTGGTGCAGAGAAGTCATGGAAACATGAAGATTTAAACACATATATTAAATTATGTAGAGATATTATTGAACAAGAGCAAGTCGTGGCAGCTGCAGTAAAACAGGCTTTAGATGCCAGGCCAAGAACATGCTACAATTATGAACAAACAAGAAATTTTAATAGGAATTGCCCCAAAAGAGGGGGGTTTAACAAAACTAGGTATCAAAGAAGTAGAATAACGGGTATTTGCCCATGATGTCATAGAGAGAGACATTGGGCTAATGAATGCCATTCTCAAACCACCATACAGTGTACTCCATTATCAAAAAACAAACAAGGACCAGGTGTTTATCCACGATATCATGGAGAAAAGCATCAGGCTCCATTGCCAAAAAATGGACAGGAGGGCCCAATGTTCCAGGGCCCAAAACCACAAATATGCGGAGCACTGGTGGAACCCAGCAACCCCATCAGGGTAATGCCCAGAACACATTGTCCATCAGAACCCTCATCAGACAAAACAGAGTGAGTGCAGGATTGGACATCTATGCCTCCACCAGATCAGTACTAACTCCAGAGATGGGAGTTCAAATCATTCCCACAGTGGTAAAAGGACCTTTTCTCAAAGGAACAGTAGGCTTATTATGGGACACAGCTCTTCTACTCTAAAAGGACTTATGATAAGTCCTGGGGTAATTGATCCCGATTATGAAGGTGAAATAAAAATTATAGCCAGTTCTCCAAAGGGTATAACAGTAATTTCACCAGGAGATAGAATAGCACAGTTACTAATAATAACCAGCCTACATGATAAATTTTCCTGTCGTACTTTAGAAAGAGGTTCCAAGGGATTAGGTTCCACAGGTGTAGATTGGGCTATGCTTTTTTTAAATTTAGATTCTCGCCCCATGCTAAAACTAAATATTCAAGGACATGAATTTAATGGGCTACTGGATACAGGTGCAGACCTTAGCATCTTCTCTCGTCAAGAATGGCCAAAACATTGGCCATTATAACAAGCCACCCAAAAGCTTTGAGGCCTAGGAGTGGCAACTAATCTCCATAGAAGTGCAATGGTATTAGATTGGAAGGATCCTGAAGGATGTGAAGGAAATATACAGCCATATGTATTGGATCATCTTCCCGTAAATCTATGGGGACAAGATGTCCTAGATCAATTAGACTTGACGGTAACAAATAATATCAATCAAAATGCACCCATTATTATGGGTAGACAAGGTTTTAAGAAAGGTAAAAGATTTGAAAAACAAGAACAAGGTATAGCAGTACCAGTACAAATAGATGAAGGAAGAGACAGACATGGGTTAGAATTTCAGAAAGGACCACTGAGACAATAAAAATTACTTGGAAATCAGAAAGACGAGTATGGGTTCCTCACTGGCCCCTGACTAAAGAAAAGATAAAAGGAGCCCATGATCTGGTCAAAAAACAATTAGCAGAAGGACATATACAACCTTCTGTATCTCCGCATAATACTCCCATGGTTGTCATCAAAAAGAAATCTGGTAAATGGGGATTATTGCAAGATTTAAGAGCCATTAATAATGAGATGGTTATTATGGGACCTGCTCAATTGGGGATTCCTCAATTGTCTGCTTTGCCAAAAGCTTGGTATGTTTTAGTTAGAGATGTTAAAGATTTTTTTTTAATTTCAATTCATCTTAAGGATAGTCCACGTTTTGCATTTACTATCCCTGCACTGAATAATGAAGGTCCTGTTCAGAGATATGAATGCAAAGTACTCCCTCAAGGGATGACTAACAGCCCATCTATGTGTCAAATTTATGTTAACAAAGTAATCAAGCCACTTAGAAATCAAAATTATGAACTACAAATATGTCACTATATGGATAATGTACTATTAGCACACAAAGCTAAAAAAATATTGCTAGAATGTTATGCCACACTTACAAACTTATTACAAAATAATCTAGAGATAGCAATAGATAAAGTACTATTAAATTTTCCAATTAATTATTTAGAAGTTCTATTATTTTCAACCACGGTCTATCCACCAAAAATTCAAATGCGAGTATATTAACTTCCTCTACTGTTTTCTCTTTGCTCTCCACTATACAAAGTCTAATCTGGGACAGAAAATATCCATTCTTTATAGGACATATCAGGCACATACAGGATTGCCTGGAGCCCTTAGTTTGGGCAATGATTTAGCAGATAAAACTACACATGACATACATATTTTATCTACACTAGAAGAAGCTGTAAATTTTCATAAAAAGTTGATGTCAATGCTAATACTTTACAAAAGCATTTTAAAACAGCTAAGGAAAAAGGTAGTCAAATAATAAAACAATGTCAAAATTGTGTGACCTTTTTACCACAAGTTAATCTTGGAGTCAATCCTAGAGAATTTACACCTAACCATATTCAGCAGATGGATGTCACACACTTGCCAGATTTTGGAAAATTAAAATATTTGCATTTTCCAGTTGATACTTCTTCTGGATTTTTGATGGGCTCCCTTCGTGCCACAGAAAAAACTAAAGATGTTATAGCTCATTGCTTACAAAACTTTGCCACTGTGGGCATTCCAAAACAGTTAAAAACAGATAATGCCCCTGGAAATACTTCTACCACTTTTAAACAATTTTGCTCATCATTTCACATTACTTATTTAACAGAAATCCCATACAATCCACAGGGACAAGGCACAGTTGAAAGAGCTCATCAAACTATTAAAATGTACTTATTAAAGCAAAAAGAAGGAATTGGGAAGAGGTATATATTCCCCAAAGAAAAACTTAAAATAACCCTTTTTACTCTAAACTTTTTAAATTTGGATTCATCAGGGCTTATTGCTGCAGAATGGCATATGTGTCCAAAAAATGTACATAAGCCCAACGTACTTTGGAAGGATATTCTAACAGAACAATGGAAAGGTCCTGACCCAGTAATTGTCTGGAATTGGGGGTCTGTTTGTGTGTTTCCACAGGAAAAACAGCAGCCAATTTGGATTCTGGAGAGATTAACTAAAGTACTGACCCAGTGATTGTCTGGAGTCGAGGGTCTGTTTGTGCTTTTCCACAGGGAGAACAGCAGCCGGTTTGGATTCCAGAAAGATTAACTAAAGCGATCTCTAAACACCAAAAAGAAGATGATTTTGCTCAAATCCATAACAGCTGATATCGAGAACTCCAGTTTGGCTATCCTTACATCTGGGACAGAACCAGGATGCTTTTTTTCAAAGTCTATTTTATTATTGCCCTTTCCCACATCATGAAGTTATATTTTGTTTTTTATCTCATACAGACCAAGGTTAACATTTTACTGATCAGTTCTATTTTTTGACTACAGAGTTTTTAAACATTGCAATGGAGATTTCACCTGTAAAAAGTTATAAGGCCTTTACTATTATATTATGTTGAATGTATTATATTATGTGTGCACACTTGTGTTTTGTGTTACTTGTTTGAATGTACATATGTTCATATATCATATATGATGAGTGCTCATAAAAAAAATGGATCCAAATATTTTTTTCACATGATTTAAATGGTTTAATTTAAATTGGGTAAACAACTGTTGAGGATTGTTTTAATGTGTGAACAAAAAGGATGTTAACAGATCTGTTGGTTTACTTTCATCTTTCCTTTTTATTATATTTAATAATTCTCTTCAAGATAATGTAAATTGTTAAGAAAATTGTTTTTTTTTTTTTTAGTGCCCTCTGGAGTGTTAAATAATTTTTTCTTTAGCCATTATTGCCAGAAATCCTATCATCCCAGTGCCAGTGAAGACAAATATAAAACCAATCTATACCTTCTATACCTTCTGCAATAGCCATCACTGAACTTCTTGCAGAACTTGCCTGGACTATGTATCACTTGTATGCATTGTGAACTGACTTGTATGCATTGTGAATTACATGTTAGTGCAGCAACTTGTGGAAGTGTTGGGGTATTTACGCTGATGTTGTCATTGGTGGTACAATTTTTCCAAAAGAAGCCGTCAATTTGCTTGGTGTGTTTTCCTCCCTTTTGCTTGTCATGATCGTTCAGCGAAAATTTGGGGGCCAACAGAGGTGAGGCAAAGAGCCTCTACCCCTGCTGGTACAAAGACCTCTCCACAGGTGTGGCTGTATACTGGACTGGTAGTCAGTGAAGGGTAAGATTCAATTGCAATGGTACGAACCTAAGACAGGAGGTTGAAGCCTTGAGGTCAGCTAATCCGATACCAGGTAAGAGCCATATGTACTATTGGACAACCTAAGGCAGGCACGGTCCCTAAGCCACATGATTGTTATTTAAACAGAGAGGTGGAAATTTTGAGATCCACAGCTGAAGGGGCCCAGCAAACTTTCAGACTGCCAGCTGATGATTGGCTCACAGCGGCCCCAGCAACATCTAGCTAATTGGCTCCTCTGCAATGATGCTCATTCAGCTGTTTTCTTGCTCTTTCAGGCCACGGAGCTGCTCATTGGGGGCTTTTTTGGCTCTACCCACAAGACCCAAAAAATCGGCCTCAAGAACAGGAGGATTGTGGGAGGTGGAGAGGCTGTTGGTTGTGAGGGAGGCTTGTTGGAAGCCGGTGGTGGCAGTTGGGCTCTGAGGGTTTTTTCCTGAGGAGCTGTTTTGTTTGGCATGTGTGGTTCTAAAAATAAAGTTCATTTCCTTTGACAAGTGGATCCTGAATTGTGCCCAGCCAGACTGCTGTAAACCCTAACTCTAACACGAACCCTCACTCCAACTCTAACCTCAAACATAACCCTGAACCTACCCCTTACACTAAGTGAAACCCTGTCACTAACACTTACCCTAACTTTTACCTAAACCTCACCCTAAACCTAAAGCTAACACTAATACTAACCATAACCATAATCCTAACACTAACCTAACACTAACACTAAACCTAACCCTAAATCTAACCCTCACCCTAAACTTAACAATAATCTTAACTCTAACCCAAACACGAATCCTAACCCTACCCTCTAACCCTAACCCTAACACAAAACTTAAACCCAATACTAACCTTAAACTAACCCTAACCCTATCCCTGACCCTAACTCTAAACCTAACCCTAAAGTTAAACCTAACCCTGACACTAACCGTAAGCCTCACCCTAACCTTAATTCAAAACCTAACACTAATCCTAGCCATAATCCTAACACTAACCCTTAACCTAACTCTTGCCTTAACCAAAACACTAAACTTTAACGTAACCCCAACTCTAACAGAAATACTAACCCTAACACTAAACCTAATACTAACATGACCTCTGACCCTAAACCTAACCCAAACACTATTCCTATATTTAACTCTAACTTTAACCCAAGCACTAATCTAACCTTAACACTAAGTCTAACAGTAACACTAACCGTAACAATAACCCTAACCCTAACAATAACATGACCCCCAAACCTAATCCAAAACACTAATTCTAACCATTGCCCTAAACCTATCTTTAACCCTAACCCTAACTTTAACCCTTAACCTAAACCTAAAACTAACACAAACCATAACCCTTGCACTAACACAAACTGTAATCCTAACCCTAAACCTAATTTAACCCAAACCAAACCCTAATTCCAACCATAATACTAATTATAAACCTAACCAAAAACTTAACAATATCTCTAACCCTAACCCTAAGCCTAAACTAAACCTAAACCTCAAACTAACTCTTACACTAATTCTAACATTTATCATAACCCTAACTATAACCCTAAATGTAACCCCTACACAAACCCTAATGCTAAAAGTTACACTAACCTAAACCCTAATACTAACACTAAACATAATCCCAACACAAACACTAACACTAACACTAAATCTAACCATAACCCTAAACCTAAACCTAAATTTTACCCTAACCGTAACCGTAATCCTTACCCTAATGTTAATCCTAAAACTAATTCTAACACAAATTCTACCATAACCCTAACCCAAACCTTAAAACTAACCCTAACACTTATAATAATTTTAATTTAACCTAACCCTAATCCTAAACATAAACCTTATCATAACAATATTTCTAAACCTTACCGTAAACCTAAAGCTATTTCTAAACCTAACACTAATCCGAAAAGTAACATTTAACCTAAGTATAACACTAACCCTGACGCTAAAACTAACCCTAACCATAAACATAAACCATGAACCTAAAGCTAATACATTCCCTAACCTTAACCCTAACAGGAACCCTAAACATAACCCTACCCATAAACTAACCTTAAATCTAAACTCTAATATTAACTCTAATACTAATCATTATCCAAAACCTAACACTAACCCTAACCCTAAACCTAAATCGGACGCTAATCCTATCCCTAACACTAATCCTAAAATTAACGATAACCATAACACTAACCCTAACTCTAACCTTATCCTTACACTATCCCTTTCAGTAATTTTAACCATAACCATAACCCTAAATCTGATGTTACCCTAACCCTACATTTAACCATAGCCCTAACACATTCCATAACCCAAAAAATAACACTAAACATAACC
This sequence comes from Callospermophilus lateralis, assembly GCF_048772815.1. Taxonomy (NCBI): domain Eukaryota; kingdom Metazoa; phylum Chordata; class Mammalia; order Rodentia; family Sciuridae; genus Callospermophilus; species Callospermophilus lateralis. The sequence goes on from NC_135326.1 coordinate 2,570,712, forward strand.
TAACACTTACCCTATCTTTTATCTAACACTAACCGTAACCCCAAACTTACCCTATCACTAACACTAACACTAACACTAACCCTAAATGTAAAATAATCCTAATCATAACAGTAACACTAACACTTACCATGACACTAACTTTAACCATATCCCTAACCCTAACCCAAATTAAACACTAACCCTAACCCTAACTTTACCCTGACACTAAATCTAATTTTATTTCTAAAATAAATTCTTGCACTACCATAACCCTAAACCTAGCCATTACACATACCCAAACCTAACCCTAACTCTCACCCTAACACTTACACTAAAACTAACCCTAACCTTAACATTAACCCTAACCCCAACAATAACACAATAACTAACTCTAACACTAACCCTAATTGAACCCTATAACAAGCCCTAAAACTAATCCTAACTCTAATTCTAACACTAACCATAACCCCAACAATAAACCAGTTACTAACCATAACCCTAAAGCTAACACTAACCCTACTATGTAACATAACCCAAACCATAACAGTAACACTAAAAATAACATGAACTCTAACCATAACACTAACCCTATCCAAAACTAACACTAACCCTAAACCTAAGCCTTAAGCTAAACCTAACACTAACCCTAAACCTAAGCCTTAACCCAAAGCTAACACTAACTCTATTCCTTACCCTTACTTTAAACCTAACACTAACACTAACCCTTAACCTAAAACAATACCTCAACTACCCATAACCCTAAAAATAACCCTAACAAAAAACCCTATGCCTAACTCTAACCTTCTTTCTAATTATAACCAAAACTCTAATTTTAACTCAAACCCTAAAACAAAACTTAAACCTAAACCTGACATTACATCTTTCTTACCCTAATACTAACCTTAACACTAAACTTAACCTAAATTCTTACCCTGATTCGAAAACTAACCCTATCATAACCAGAACACTAACCCTAAACCAAAAATTAATCTTAACCATAAACATAATAACTCTAACCCTAAATCTAATCCTAACTCTAACCCTAAGTGTAACATAAACCTTAACCCTAATTCTAAACTGAAATCTAAAATTAACCCTATTCCTATCCCTTACCCTAACAATATCCCTACCCTTAACACAAACACTTACACTAACACTGAACCTAATCCTAAACCTAACCCTACCTCTAACACTCACCCTAATTCTTACCATAATAAAAAACCTTAACTCTAACACTAACACTAATTCAAACCCTTACCCGAACACTACCCAAACCTACAAGTAACCTGAAAAGTAACCCAAAACTTAACCCTAAGCCTCACTCTAACCATAACCCTAAACATAAACCATAACACAAAACTTATCTCTCACAGGAACAGTAATCCTAAAATTAACCCTAACCCTAACTCTAAAACTAAATTGAAATCTAATCCAAACCCTAACCCTAACCCTAGGACCAAACCAAAACATAACCCTCACCTTAACCCTAAAATGAACCCTAAACCTAACCCTATCTCTAACAGTAACCCAAACCCTAATCTTAGCCCTAACCCTAAATCTATCCCTAACAATAACATTCTCCATAAACCTAGCTCTAACACTAACACTAAAGCTAACACTAGGGCTGGGGATGTGTCTCAAGTGGTAGCGCTCTCACCTGGCATGTGTGCGGCCCGGGTTCGATTCTCAGCACCACGTACAAACAAAAATGATGTGTCTGCCGATAACTAAAAAATAAATATTAAAAAATTCTCTCTTTCTCTTTCTCTCTCCCCTCTCTCACTCTCTCTTTAAAAAAATAAATAAATAAAAGCAATTTTATTTAAAAAAAAAGCTAAAACTAAAACTGATCCTAACTCTATCCCTGAAAGTAATCCTGATTCTAACCCTTACACTAACCCTAAAAAATAACCCTAAAAGCAACACCAACTTTAACATTATCCCTAACCCTGATACTAACACTAACCCTAACACTAACACTAAGTCAATCACTAACCCTAACCATTAGCCTAACCCTCAACTTAAGAGTAACCCTATTCCTAAACTTTACTTTAATTCTAATACTAACACTTACCCTAAACCTAATGCTAACACTTACCCTTACCCAAAGCATAAGACTAACTCTAAAGGTAACCCTAATCTTAACTGTAACCATAAATCTTACCCTAATCCAAAACCTAACACTAACTGTAACCCTGAACCTAAACATAAACCTAACACTAACCCTAACAATAAACTTTATCCTAACAATAAACCGAACCCTACCACTAACATTAACCCTAACCCTAAACCTTACCCTAACCTTAAGCTTAACCTGAATACTAACCCTAACTTTAACACTAACCCTAACCCTAACTATAATCATAACCCTATCCCTAAACTTAAGGTAACCATAACTCTAACTCTAACCCTAACACAAACCCTATCCTAACCCTAAACCTAAACCTGTCCTATCCCTAACCCTTACCCTAATACAAACCCTAACCCCGACCCTGAACTTAACCCTAACACTCATCTAATCCTAACCCTACACATAACACCAACACTAAAGTTACCTTTAACCATAGTATAACCCAAAATCAAACACTAATGCTAACCCTAACCCTAACTGTAACACTAACCCTAACCCTTGCCCTAACCTTAACCCTACCTCTAAACTTATCCCTTTCCCTAAGCCAAATTATCATCCTAATGCTACTCTAGTCCTAACCATAATTCTTCACCTCCTCAAATGCTATCTCTATTACTAGTCCTAAACATAGCTCTCATTCTAGCTCTAACCCTTACCCTAACCCTGTCTTTCATTCTGACCCTAACACAAACCTTAGTTCTAGAATTGACCCTAACCCTAAATTAAATCCTAACACTAACTCTAATGGTAAACCTATACCTAAAACCTAACAGTGGCAGTAGTACAAGACAAACTTAATTTTAAATAGAGTTATAAATCTATTTCTAGCCCTAAACAAAAACCTAACACCACCCCCCAAAAATAACCTTTAACTTAACGTAAGGACTAAACCTGTCACAAGATCAAACCCTAGTCCTAATTGTGGCTCTAACCTAAAACTACCCCTAACCACACAATGACCCTTAATCTAATATAAATCATAGTCTAAACCTTGTCCTAAACCAAAAACTAATCCTAACACTAGACTTGTTTATTACCCTTACCCTAAAACTAGTCTTAACCATATCCCTTGCTCTTACATTAACCAAGCCTCAAGTTAGCTCTAAATATCAAACAAAACCTAGCACTTACCCTAGCACTAAACCTAGCCCTAATCATAACCCTAACCATTAATTTAGACATAACCCTAATAGTAACCCTTGTCCTAGCTCTAACTGTACCTCAAACTCTAATTCTTAGCCTAAAGGCAACGCTAACCGTAAGCTAACTCTATCATTGACTCAAAACCTAACCCTCACTCTAGCCCTATTCCTACCCCAAGTGCCTACACTTACCCTAACCCTAACTTTAAATTTAGCCCTAGGCCTAACTCTAACCCTAATCTTAATCCTAACCTTAACACTAGCACTAACCTTAGGTCTAACCCTATCCATTACCTTACAGAAATGTTTAACCCATATGCTAACCCTAGGCCTAATGGTAACCCTATTATTAACAGTAATCCTATCCATTACTCTAAACCTAACGGGAACCATAAATCTAATTCTATCCATTACCCCAACCGTAACCCGAACCCACTGCTAATTCAAGCATTAAACCTAAAATTTAACCTAGATCAAATGCTACCGGATCCTGACCTAGTAATACACCTAGCTCTAAACTTTTGCCCCATACTTTAACCTTACAATAGACATAGCCATAACCTAACACTAATACTAATACTTACCATAAACGTAGACTTGACATAGCCCTAGCCCTAATCCTAGCTGTAGCCCTAACACAAACCCTCAGCCTAGACCTAAACCTAGACTTAATCTTAACCCAAAACGTAACCTTAGTGCTAACCCTAATTCTAACCCTTGCCCTAGCACTAAAGATAGCTATAACCCTATAACTTTCTCTAATCGTATTCCTAACTCTAACACTAAGCCTAAGCCTAACACTAATCCCAGCACTAATCCTAGCCCGAATTTAGCCCTAAGGCTAAACTTACTCCAAATATTAGCCCAAAGACTAACTCAAATTCTGAATCTAGCCCTATTTCTAGTTCTAACCATATATGTTAGATAACCCAAAAACTAGCCCTAAACTTAGCCCTAACCCTAGCCATAGCCCAAACCTAGATTTAACCATAACTATAAATCTATGCCTAAACTTCACACTAGCATTAGCCTAATACTATTGCTAATCAGAAATCTACCCCTAACACTAGGCCTAATTTTAAAACAAAACTGAGCCATAGCTCTATTTCTAACCCTACCTAACCTTACTGCTAGAAACGACATTAGCCTTATACCTATACCTAATCCAAGTTCTAAGCCCAGGCTCAATCCTTACCTTGATCTTAACCCAAGCCCTATCCATAATTTTATCACTTTTCTTAGCACTAAGCATAGCTGTAACATCATTCCTTACCCTAACACTAACACTAACCCTAACTCCTAGCCCTAAATTTAGGCCTAAACATAACACTAAACCTAGCACTAATCCTAGCCATAATTTAGGCCTAACAATAAATGTAAACCAATCCCTATCCCTAAGACAAATTCAAACTCTCACTTTAGCATTATCCCTATTTCTAAAACTATTTCTTACCATTACCCCAAATCTAGCCCTATCGCTAGTCCAACCTTAGTTCTACCTTTGCCTTGTTCTGAAACCTGGATCAAACCCTAACCTTAAGCCTAAGTCTCACCCTAATATTAACCCTAACAGCAATGGTAAATGGAAAACTAGCCCTAACCCTAACCTAGCAATAAAATAAAACAGAGCCATAAGCCTAACCCTAAACCTTAACCTAAACCAACCACTAACCCTAAACCTAGTCATAAAACTTGCCATATTTTGAGTGTGAAATTCAAACCTAGAAATAACCCTGACCTTGACTCACATCCTGAAACTAACCCTATCTCTTTACATTGCACTAACTCTAACCCTAGAAATGGCCCTAATCAGAAACCAAGTTTTTTCATTAGCCATAGCCCTAAAGCTAACACAAATCATAAAGCTAATCAAAGCTCTAACCCTAGGTTTAACCCTAAGACTAACCCTAACCCTAACTTTAACACTAGCCCTAAACATATCCTTAAACCTAATCATACCTCTAATCCCATCCCTTTTTCTAAGCCAAAACATCAGCCTGATGTTACCTAGTCTTAAAACTAACTTAGCCTACCCCAATCCCCAATCTATTACTATTTCTAACCCTAGCCCTCATTCTAGCTGTAACTGTAACCCAAACCCTTACCCTTAATTTGACTCTAACATTAAACCTAGAAATAAACCTCACACACTAATCTTAAACTGGACCCTACCCCTACCCCTACCAGTAAACCTGTACCTAAACCTAACAGTAACACTAGCACTAGACCAAATCTTATTCTAAATATAGTAATAAATCTAGCCCTAAACAAAACTTTGCACTAGCTCTAAAAATAACCCTTAATGTAACCTAAATATTAACCCTATCCCTAGACCCAACCCTAGTCCTAATTCTGGGGCTAATCCGAACCCTAACACTAAGCCTAACCTTATCCCTAAACTAGGCATAAACACCACACAAACCTAGCCTTATCCTAGTTTTTCACCTAGCCTAATTATAACTGTAAACATAACCCTATCCCTTACTCTAACCCTAACCATCTTCCTAGTCCTAACCTTAGCTCATACCCTAACACTTACCCTAAACTTCACCCTAGCCTTAATCCTAATCTTAACCCTAGAACTAACCGTAGCTCTAACCCTTTTCATTACCCTAAAAAAAAGCCTAACTCAAATGCTAACCCTAGGACTAATGATAATCCTATTGCTAACTCTAATCCTATATATTACTCTAAAATTAACCGGAAACATAATTCTAATTCTATCCATTACTCTAACCGTAATCTGAACCAACCACTAATTCAAGCATTAACCCTAAATCTTAACCTAAACAAAAGCCTACCCGGACCTTGACCCTTATAATACACCTAGCTCTAAATTTGACCCTTACCCTACACCTAAACCTTACAAAAAACATAGCCATAACCTAACACTAAAACAAATACTAAACATAAACCTCGTCCTGACATTAGCGCTAGCCCTAAACCTAGCCTTAATCAAAACCCGAACCTTACTCTAGCCCTAACCCTAATTCCAACTCTCACCCTATCCCTAAACCTAGCTGTATCCAATCCCTTTTCCTAAGACTTAACCCTGTCACTAACACTAACCCTAACCCTAAACCTAACCCTAATGCTAACCGTAAACCTAGTGCTAATCATAGCCCTAATTTAGTCCTAACCTTAAACCTATCCTTAATCCTAGACATAATACTAACTCTAACACTCACCCTAGCCTTATTTCTAGTTTGAACCCTATGTGTTATTCATAATTTTAACATGAGCCCTAACTTTAGCCCTAACAATAGCCCTAGCCCTAAGCATAGCCCTAGCCCTAAACCTAGATCAAACCATAACAATTAATATAAGATTTAACCTCACCTTACTTCTAGCCCTAAAACTATTGCTATTCTTAGAACTACCCCTAATCCTAGCCCTAGCTCTAAAACAAAACTGAGACATAGCTCCAACCCTAAACCTAACCTAAACGTAACCCTAGAACTGACATTAGCCCTATCCTTAATTCTTACCCTAACTCTAACACAAATCCTAACCCTACACCTAGACTTAATTCTCGCTTTATTTCGAGTCCTATCCCTTATCCTAAAAGTAACACTGATCCTGACACTGACCCTAACACTAACCCTATCTCCTACCATCCCCCTAAATCTAAACCTAATATAAACACTAGACCTAGTCCTAATGCTAACCCTAATACTATCCCTAACCATAACCCTAGTTCTAACATTAGCCGTAGTTCTACACTAGCCCTAACCTAACCCAAAGCTTAGCCCTAACCTGAATGTTAACTCTAGATTTAATCATAGTCCTAACCCTATTCTTATCCCTAACACTTAACCTAAACCTAACCCTAAACCTAAACCTTGTCATAATCCGAAACCTAAACCAAACAATAGCTCTATTCCTAACCATAACACTAACCCTCAACCTAGATATAATTTTATTTATTACCCTACCCATTACCTTAACCTAATTCTAATCCTAGGCCTAACCTAACCATAGCCCTAACCTAAATATGATACTAGTCCTAACTGTAGCTCTAATCCTATCCATTACCTGAACCATATCTTTAACCAAATTCTATCCCTTGGCCTAACTCTAACTCTATGCCTTACCCTAACCCTGTTCATTATACTAAACCTAATCTAAACCTGACACCTAACTATATAAATTACCCTAAAACTAATGCTAATTTTACCCCTAACCCTAAACCTTAACTCACACCCTAACCCTGACTCTGACCATAATAATACACCTAGTTGTAAATCTGACCCTAATCCTCAACCTAACCCTTTAAATAGACATGGCCATAAATCTAAACCTAAAAAATCCCTAACCATTATTCTAGAACTGATATTAAAACTAGACCCAATTTTAATCCTAAACCTAACACAAACTCTACCCCTAATCCTAGCCCTAAGCCTTGTCTTAATCATTATTCTAACCTTAACAGAAGACCTAACCCTAATTTTAGCCCATGCCCTAGTTGTAACATCATACTTTACCCTAACCATAACACTAACCCTAACCCTATACTTAACTCTAGGCCAACACAAAACCTAGGGATAATCCTAGCCATAATTTAAACCTAATTCTAAACCTAACCCTATCCCTAGCCATAGTACTAACTCTAACTCTTGCCCTACCCCTATCCAAAGTTCAAAACCTATCCCTTACCATAACCAAAACCTAGCCCTAACCCTAGCCCCAACCCTAACTGTAACCATCACGTTAGCCCTAAACCTGGTTGTAATCCCTAACCTTAAGTCCAAACATTTACCCTAACACTAGCCCTAAACCTAATGCTAATTGGAAAACTAGCCTTAACCCTACCCTAGCCCTAAAACAAAACTGAACCATAATCGTAACCTTGACCTTTAAGCTAAATCAAACACTAACCTTACACCGGTTTGAGTCCTGAACCTAACCATAGAAAAAATCCTGACCCTTAGTCGGACCCTAACAGTATGCCTAGCTCTAAACATTGCCATAACGCTAACGTTAGAACTAGCCCTAATCAGAAAACTTGTTCTTTAATTAACAGTAGCCTTAAGACTAACACAAACCCTAGCCCTAATTTGAGCCCTGACTCTAACCGTAACCCTAAACGTACCTCTAACCCTATGCTTTACCCTAAGCCAAACCCTCTCCCTAATTATTCTCTAGTCTTAAACTTAATCTTTAGCCTACGCCAATCCCTAACTCTATTACTAGTCCTAAAACTAGCCCTAATTGTAGCTTTAACCCTAATTCTAACCCTGACCCTTAATCTGAGCCTAACCCTAACTCTAGATCTAAACCTGATCCTATCCTTAAACCGAACCCTAATCTACCTCTACCGGTAAACCTATAACTAACCTAAAAGTAACACTAGAACAAGACCAAACCTAATCCTAAATATAGTGATAAATCTAGCCCTAGCTCCATAAAAAAAACAAAAAACCTAGCACTATCCCTAACAATAACCCTTAACCTAACGTGAAGATTAAACATATCATTAGACCAAAAGCTAGTCCTAACTGTGGCCCTAACCATAATACTAACCCTAACCCAACAATGACCCTTAACTTAATAGAAATCCTAGTGTTAAACCTTTTCCTAAACCAAACCCTAACCCTAACATACACATAACCTTAACCCTGACCTTAAAAATAGCCATAGTCTTATCCCTAGCTCTTACATTACCCATAGCCCTAATGTTAGCCCTAAACAACACACAAAACCTAGCTCTTATCATAGTCCTAAACCTAGCCCTAATCATAACACTAACCATAACCTTAGAATAACACTAACCATAACCTTAGACCTAACCCTAATTCTGAACCTTGTTCTAGCCCTAACTCTAGCTCAAATTTAATGCTTAGTCTAAATATAACACTAAGCCTAGAACTAACCCTAGCCCTGACTCAAAACCTAACCCTTGCCCTATCCCTAACACTAGCTCCAATGCCTACACTTACCCTAAACCTAATCTTAAGTGTAGTCTACTCCTAGAATGAGCTCTAACCCTTTCCATAACCATAAAGATGAGCATAAGCCAAATGCTATCCCTAGGCCTAAAGATAATCCTATTGCTAACAATGACCCTATCCAGAACCATAAACCTAATCTTATCCATTACACTATCCAGGAACCTAACCCTAAAGCTATTTCAATCCTTAACCTTAAAACTTAACCTAAACTAAACCCTACCAAGACCCCGATCGTAATATTATACCTAGCTCTAAATCTGACCCCTACCATAAAACTAACCCTTATAATAGACATAGCTATAACCTAACACTAAAACTAGTACTAAACATAAACCTAGAAGAAACATTAGCCCTATCTCTAGTCCTAGCCCTAACCCTATCACAAACCCTGAGCTTAACACTAAAACTAGAATAAATTCTAAACCAAAACCTAATCTTACTCCTAACCCTAATTGTATCCCTCACCATAGACTTAAAGCTAGCTATAACCCTATCCCTTCCAGTAAACCTAATCCTAACCCTTACACTAACTCCAACGCTAACCCTAGGCCTCTCTCTAATAATAACTCTAGTGCTAATCCTAGTCCTAATTTAGCCATAACAATAAACCTAACCCTAACCTTAGCCCAAAGACTAACTCAAACTCTCGCCTTAGCCCTCTTCCTAGTTCTAACTCTATCAATTACCATTACCCTAACAATACCCCTAAACTTAGCCTTAACCCTAGCCATAGCCCTAAACCTAGATCTAATCATAACAATAAATCTAAGCCTAAACTTTATCCTAAAACTAGCCCTAACACTATCACTAATCATAAAACTAGCTCTAAATCTAGGTCTAGTTCTAAAACAAAACTGAGCCAATGACCTATCCCTAACCCTAGCCTAACCTTAGCTCTAGAACTGAAATTACCCCTAACCATAGGCCTAATTCTATTTCTAAGCCTAGACTTAATCCTAACCCTAATTTCAACCCTAGACCTAACCCTAATTTTATCACTTGTCCTAGCAATAAACATAGCTGTAACATCATGCCTTACTCTAACCCTAATGCTAAAACTAACCCTAGTCCAAAACCTAGGCCCAAATCTAACACTAACCCTAGTACTATTCCTAGCCCTAATTTAGCCCTAAAAGTAAACCTAATCCTATCCATATCCCTAAGATTAACTTTAAATCTCGCCCTAGCCTTATCGCTAGTTCTGAAATTATTACTTATCATAACACAAATGCTAGCCCTATCCCTAGCCCCAAAGTTAGCCCTAACCTTCACTCAAGGCATAAACGTGCATCTAAAACTAAAATTAAGTATAAAGTTCAACCTAACACTAGTCATAACACTAATGTAAATTGGAAAACTAGCCCTAAATCTAACCTAACCCTAAAACAAAACTGAGCCATAACCCTAAACTTGTCCTAACACGAAATCTAAGCCAAACTGTGTCTCTAATTTTATCCAAAATTCTAGCCTTATCACTAGCTCTAATCTTATACATTACCCTAACCATTAACCTAACCAAATTCTAATCCTAGGCATAACCCTAACCATTGCTCTAACCTAACCGTAACCCTAGTCCTAAGTGTAGCTCTAATCCAATCTATTGCCCTAAAAATAACCATAACCGAATTCTATCCCTAGGCGTAAACCTGACACTATTCCTAACCCTAAACCTGTTTATTACCCTAAATCTAAACTTAGCCCTAAATTTAACCATACCCAAAACCCTAACCCTAACACTAACCCTAAAGCTAATTTGAGCCCTAAGCCTAATCTTAAGATAAAACATAGCGTATACCTGACTCTGACCCTAAAAATACCCCTAGCTGTTAACCTGCATCTAACCTTCAATTAACACTTACAATAGATGTGGCCATTATCCTTACCCTAAAACTATTCCTAACCAAAACCCTATTCCTGACATTAGCCTTATCTTTAATCCTATCCCTATCCCTAATACCCGTCCTAGCCCTAATCCTATCTCTAAAGCCTAGCCTTAATCCTAACCCTAACATTAACCCTAACCCGAACCCTAATTTTATGCTTTGCCCTAGCCCTGTATGTAGGTGTAACATCATGCCTTTCTCTAACCTTAATGCTAACCCTAAACCTATCGCTAAACCTTGCCTAAATCTATCACAAACCATAGCTCTAATCTAGCCCTAATTTAGCTCTAACCCTAAACCTAACACTATCCCTAGCCCTAAGACTAACTCTAACTATCGCCTTATACCTATCTATAATTCTAAACATATCCGTTACAAAAACCCAAACCCTTTCCCTTTCTCTAGCCCCAATTTTAGCCCTAACATTCACCCTAGCCCTAAACCTGGATATAACCCTAACCTTTAGCCTAAAGCTCACTCTAACACTAGCCCTAACCCTAATGCTATTTGGAAAACTAGTGCTAACAGTACCTCAGCCCTAAGAAAATAGAGCAATAACCCTGATCCTAACCCTTAACCTAAACAAAACCTTAACCCTACAGCTAGCCCTAAACTTAGCCCTAATTTGAGTCCTACCTTTAACCTAGAAGTAACTCTGACCCTTACTCAAACCCTAACAGTAAACCTAGCGCTAAACATTGATCTAATGCTAACACTAGAACTAGTCCTAAACAGAATCTTAATTCTTTCATTAGCTGTAGTCCTAATGCTAATACAAATCCTAGCCATATTTCAAGATCTAAACCTATGTTTACCTCTAAATTTAACCCTAATCCTAACTCTACTTCTAAACCTATACTTACCCTAAGCCAAACCCTTACCCTAATGCTACTCTACTCCTAACCACAATCCTTAGCAAACCTCAAATCATATCTCTAATACTAGTCCTTACCCTAGCCCTCATTCTAACTCTTACCTTACTTCTAACCCTGACCCTTATTCTGAACCTAAGACTAACCCCAGGTCTAAATGTAACACTAACCATAAAGCAAACTAAAACCCTACCCCTACCAGTAAACCTATACCAAAATCTCACAGTAACACTAACACTAGACCAACTCTAATCCCAAATAGAGTTATAAATCTAGCCTTAGCCCTAACCAAAATCCTAGCAGTAGCCCTAACAATAACTGTTAACCTAACATAAAGACAAACTCTATGCCCAGACCCAACGTTAGTCCTAAATCTGGCCCTCACCCTAAACCTAACCTTAAACCAAACAATGAAAATTACCTTAAAACAAATCCAAGCTCTAAATCTTATTCTAACCCAAAACCTATCTAGAACACTAGACTTATACATAACCCTAACCATAAAACTATCCATAGTCCTTTCCATTGCTCTTACATTACCCATAGCCCTAATTCTAGCCATAAACCTCACACAAAACATAACCTTATCCTAACCTTAAAACTAGCCCTTATTGTAACCCTAACTCAAAGCCTAGACCTAACCCTAACCCTCGCTCCATCCCCAATTCTAGCTCAAACTCTAACCTTAATCTAAAAATAAGCCTAAACCTAACCCTAACCTTAGCCCCGAATCTGACCCTAACCCTCACAGTAGACCTAATCCTAGCTCAAAAGCTAACACTTACCCCAAACCTAAAACTGACACTAACCCTAGGCCTAACTCTGACCCTAGTCCTAATTCTAACCTTAAACCTAACTCTGACCTTAGCTCAAACGCCATCCATTACTATAAAGATAAGCCTAAAACAAATGCTAACCCTAGGTCTATCACTAACACTATTACTAACACTAACCCCATTCAGTACTCTGAACCTTACCTGAACTTTCAACCTAACCCTATCAATTATCCTAACCCAAACCCTAACCCTATACCTAATGCTAATTCAAGCATTAACCCTAAATCTTTACCTAAAAAAAAACCTACTCCAATACTGACCCTAAAAATTAACCTAGTTTTAAACCTGACCCTTATCCTAAACCTAACCCTTACACTAGACCCAGTCATAGTCTAATTCTTAAACTAACCACAACCATGAAACCAGACCTGACCTTAGTCCCAGCCCTAGTGCTAGCCCTAACCCTAACATAAACACTAGTTTTCATTTTAGGCCTTTACCTAGCCTAAATCCTAACCCAAACCCTAACTCTAGCCCTATCTCTAATTTTAATCCTTGACCTAGACCTAACTTAGGAATTTCTCCATCCTTTCCTCTAACCCTAGCACTAGCAGTAACTATAAAACTAACCATATCTCTAGTCCTAACCATAGGCCTAACCCTAACACTAAACCTAGCACTAATTGTAGCCCTAATTTAGGCCAAACCCTAATGATAACCCTAACCTTGGCCTAAGACTAACTCTAACCCTCCCCCTAGCCCTATATCTAGTTCTAAACCTATCCATTACAATAAACCTAACACAAGCCCTAACCTTAGCCCAAACTCTAGCCCTAGACCCTACCCTAGATCTAACCATAACTCTACATTTGACCCTGAACCTAAGCCTTATCCTCAACCTACCACTAGATCTTACAATATCACTAATCCTAAAAGTAGCTGTAACCCTAGCCTTATCCCTTAAACAAAACCGAGCAATTGTCCTAACCCTAAATGTTAACCTATACCAAACCCTAACCCTTAATCTAGCGAGAACCTTCAAGCACTAATTCATGTCTCTGACCCTGACTTATATTCTAACACTAAACTTAATTCCAAATATCACACTAATCTTAAACATAGTGCTAACACTAGATGTAGACCAAATACTAACTCTAATCATAACCTTAGTTCTTATATTAGCCATAGCCCTAACTCTATCCCTAAACCTAACAGGAAATATATCCCTAATTTGAGTCCTAACCCTTGATGTAAACCTAAACCTAAACCTAGCCCTAGCTCTAATGCTAACCCTAGCCCTAACCCTAGCTCCAACACTATCACTTACACTAAGAAAAAACCTATCCATAATAGTAACCTTACTACTAATCCTAATCCATAGCCTAATCCAAACCCTAACCCTAACCTTATTACAAGTCGTAACCCTAGCCCTCAATGTAGCCTCACCCTAACTCAAATCATTACCCTAACACAAACACTCAGTCTAAACACTAACCCTAAACCAAACCTTAAAATAGCGCTACCAGTAAACTTATACCTAAACGTAAGGCTAAAACTAGCCCTAGATCTAAGCCTAATGCTAAATATAGCCATAACTCTAGTCATAGACCAAAAAAACCCAGAGCCCTAGCCCTAAAATAATCCTTAACCTAAAGCAAACACTAAACCTATCCCTACACCTAAACCCATTTCTAATTCTGGCTTTCACCCAAAACCTAACTCTAACCTGAAAACTGACCCTAACTCTAAAATTAAATTTAGCTCTAAACCTGAACCTAACACAAAACCTAAACCAAACACTAGACATAGCCATAACCCTAACCCTAAAACTATCTCCAATTAGAACCCTAGATCTTACATTACACATAGCCTTAATCATGAGACTAAACTTAACACATAACCTAGCCCTGTTCTGAGGCCCAATTCTACCCTAAGCATAATCATAATCCTACATGTAGCACTAACCTTAAATTTCTCCTTAGACATAACCCTAGCTAAAAGCCTAACCCTTAGCCTAAACATAACCCTAGCTCTATTTGTAAACATAAAACCAACACTAGCCCTAATCCTATAGTTAACCATAGTATTAACTGAAGCTCTAAACCTAACATTACCATAATCCTAAACCTAACACTAATAATAACCCTAGCCCTAACCCTAATCCTATCCCTAATCCTAATCATAAATCTAACCCTCGACTTAACCCTAAACCTAAACCTTGCCATAAACTTAACCCTAAACCTTACCATAAATCAAAACTAAACCTATCCCTGAACCTAAATTTAACAATAACCTAAACTTAACCCTAAACCTAATCTTATGTCTAATCCAATACATTACTCTAAAACTAACCCTAACCCTAATGAAAACCCTAGCCCTTACCCCAACCCTAATCATATCCATAACCATTACCTAGACCAAACACTAAACCTAAAACTCCCCCTATCCCTAAATGTAGATTAAACCCTAACCCTTACATTAACCCTAACCCTAGACCTAGCCATAATCATAATCCTACCTCTAGCCCTAACCCTAATATTAAACTTAGCCCTAATCCTAGCCCTAATATAGCCTTATTCCAAACCCTTACCTTTACCCTAGAATCAAGACTCACTATAATTTTCACACAGATCTATTCATACTTCTAACCCTATACCTTAACCTAAACCCAACCCAAGCACTTACCCTAGTCATAAACCTTGCCCTAGCACTAATACTAGATTGAAACCTATCTCTAAAACTAATCCTATTTCTTACCGTAAACCTAATGCAAGCCCTAAGCCTAGTCATACTGCTTAGCCCTAGCACTAACCTATCTCTATAACTAACCCTAATCTGAGGCCTCAGCCTAATCCTGAAATTAGCTCTAACCCTAATGCTATTTCTAAAATGAGCCCTAAACCTAGCCCTAGGCTAAAACAAAACTGAGCCATACCCCTAATACTAACCCTTAACCTAGACCAAACCCTAACCCTACACCAGCCCTAACCCTAGCCCTAATTTGAAATTTAACCCTAACCCTAAACCCAACCATGACCCTGACTCACATCCAAAAACTAAACCTAGCTCTAAATATCACCCTAGCCTTAAACCTAACTTTAACACTAGGCCTAGCCCTATATGTAAGCCTGAATCTAACCCTAATTGTAACTCTATTTCTTACAATAGCTATAGTCATAACATTAGCCCTTACCCTAATATAAAACTAGCCCTAATCCAAGCCCTAACACGAGCTTTATTCCTAATCCTAACTCTAACCCTAGTCCTAACCTTAGCTCTATCCCTACCGCTTACCCTAAGACAAAATCCTTACCTTATGCTAAGAGAATTCTTAGCACTAATCTCTAGCATAACAAAAACCTAACTCTATAACTAGTCCTAAACCTAGCATTCATTCTAGTTCTAACCATAACTGAAACCCTAACCATATCTCTGACCATTATTCTTACTATAACACTAATCTCACCTCTAAATCTAAACCTGACCCTCAACTGAAATCTAACACTAGCATTACTGGTAACCTTAAAACTAAACCTAACACTAAAACTAGCCAGAGAACTAGACCTAATTCTAAATCTAGCCATAACTAAAGTCTAGACCTAAAGACAAACCAGACCTAGCCTTAATAATAACCCCTAACTTAACCGAAACTCTAACCCTACCTCTAGAATAAACCCTAGTCCTAATTCTGGCTTGAACCACAATCATTACGCTACCTGAACACTGTCCCTGAAACTAACACTAAACTTAGATCTGAACTTCATTCTAACCCTAAAACTAATTCTAAAACTACACCTAGCCCTAACATTAACCATAAACTAGTCTTAATTATTACACTAGTTCTTACATTAGCCATAGCTCTAACCTACAACAAACCTAGCCCTAATCCAAGCCCTACCTTAGCTTTAACCCCAAAGCTAATCCTAAAAATAACCCTAGTCCTAAATATAAACATAAGACTAACCCTAAACCTAATCCTAACCATAACCCTAGCCCTAACATCTAGCTCCAAACCTACTAATTACCGTAAGAAAACTATAATCCTAATGGTAACCCTAGGCTGTACGCTAATTCTAGCACTATCCTTAATTTTATTTATTAACCTAAGCCTAACCTGAACTATTAACCTAACTGTGTCATTACCTGATCCCTATGTATAAGAATAATTTGATCCCTAAACCTAAACCTTAACCTAACCCCAACCCTAAAGTTGACACTGACTCTAATAATACCCATAGCTGTAAACTTGACCTGAACAAGAAACCTAAACTTAACTAACAATAGACCTAGTCATAAACCTAACCCTAAAATTTTTTCCTAATCATATCCTAGACCTGATATTAGCCCTAGCTCTAATCTAGCCTCAACCCTAATACAATACTTTGCCCACATCCTAGCAAGGAATGTCACCTTAATCATAACCCTAACCCTAATGTTAACACTAACCTTAACCCAATTCTCACCCTAGTTTTAGAACTAGCTATATTCCCATTACTTTTCCTAAGCCTAACCTAACCCAAATCCTAACACTAACCCTAGCCCTAACCCTAAGCCTAACACTAACACTAACCCTAGCCTTAATCCAAGCCCTATTTAGCCCTATCCCTAACCCTAACCCTTGTCCTAAGACTAACTCTAACTTTTACACTAGACCTATACCTAATTCTAACCCTATCCGTTACCATCACCATATACCTAGCCTTAAACATAGCCCTAACCTAGCCGTATACTTAGCTCTATAAAAAAACCTAGATTTAAACCTAACTATAAGTTAAACCCTAACCCGAAGACGAAACCTAATTATAATTCTACACTTATCCCTAATCCTTAACCTAAGCATAAACCTCACACTTCCACTAGTCCTAACACTAAAACTAATCTTAAAACAAGTCCTAACCCTGCCCCAGACCTAAAACAAAAGCAAGTCATAGCCCTAACCTTAACACTTAATCTAAAACAAATCCTAACCCTACACCCAGCCCTATCCCTATCCCTAATTATAGTCTAAACCTTACCCGAAAACTAACCCTGACCCTGACTCTGACCCTAAAACTAACCCTGGCTCTAAACATCATCATCACCGTTTAGAGCCAGGGTTAGTGTTACAGAATTTACTCTAAACCTATAACTAGCTGTAACAACAAACCTACTTCATACATTAACAGTAGCCTTAACTCTAAGCACTACTGTAACCCAAACCTAGCATTAATCTTAGTCCTAAATCTAACTTTTAACCTAAACTTCAACGTAACCCTAACCCAAACACTAGCCTTAATCCTATACATAACTGTAGGCCTAACCTTAGGGTTAACCCTATTCATAAACCTAATGATAACCCTAATCTTTATGATAACCCTAACCCTAACCATTACCATATACATTAAACTGAACCAAACCTAAACCATAAACCTAACGCTGTCATTACCCTAACCCTAAATCTAATACTAATTCGAGCCCTGCACGTAAATGCTAACTTAACCCAAACCCTAATCCTGACCCTGATTCTAAAAATAAGCCTAGATCTAAACCTGAAACTAACCAAAAACCTAAACCTTACAATGGACCAAGCAAGAAACCTAACACTATATCTATCCCTAACTGTAACCAAAGATTTGACATTAGCCATAACCCTAGTACTATCCCTAACCCTAAAACAAATTCTAGTCCTCATTGTATCCCTAAACATAGGCTTAATCATAACCCTAACCATAACCAAATTCTAACCCTAATAGTATCCCTCATTCTTTCCCCAACCCTAGCTATAACCACATTTCTTACCCTTAATTAAACACTAACTCTAACATTAAACCTACTGGTAACCCTCCCCTTATCCTTAGCCCTAGCACTAACATTAGATCAAAATCTAACTCTAAATCTAACCTAGCTCAATACCTAAAAATAATCCTAAAACTAGCCCTAACCCTAGCCCTAACATAAACTTAGCCATAGTTTAGTCCTATCCTTAAACCCAAACCTAACCCTAGCCTTAAGAATGACTCTCTCATACTAATCCTATTACTCATTCTATCCCTACGCCTTACTGTAACCCTAACCCTAGCCCTAATCCTAGTGCTAACCCTTTCAAAATCTTTATCCCTAGCACTAACCTCAGGCAAAATGTAACTATAAAACTAGCCTTAACCCAAAGCCTAAACCTAAACCTAACACTAGCCCAAACCATAACACTAATCTAAAATGAGCCCTAATGCTAACCCTAGCCCCCCCCCAAAAAAAACAGAGCCATAGCTCAAACCCCATGCATTAAAGTAAACCAAACCCTAACCTTGCACCTAGACCTTAAACTAGACTTATTTGAGTTGGATGCCGAACCCTAAAATTAAAACTGAACCTGACACCCTACCCTAAAACTTCTATCTCTAAAAATCACCTTAACATTAAACTTTACCCCAACACTAAACCTAGCACTAAAACCTTACAACTAGTACTAATTTTACCTAATACTTACATTAGCTGTAACCCAAACCCTAGCCCTAACATAACACAGAACCTAGCCCTAATTAGAGCCCTAACCCTAGTTTTAAACCTAACCTAACCCTAACACTAGCCCTAATCGTAACCATAACTTTAGCCTTAAAATTACCTTTAACTCTATCCATTAACCTAACCATAACCCAAACCATAATAATAACCCTTGACCTAAAAATAACCGCATCCTGAATCCTAACACTTCCATTACTCTTAACCTAACCAGAATCCTAAATCTAACCCTGTCATTACCCTAATCCTAATCCTAAAACTAATTCAGGCCCAAAATAAAAACCTTAACCTTTCTCAAACCCTAATATTAACCCAAACCCTAATCCCTAAACTTAACTCAAATTTTTATCCTAAAAAGAACCACAGCTATAAATGTCAATTTAACCTTAAACCTAACCCTAGCACTCAAATTATCTTTAACCCTAACCCTAAAACTAACCCTAATGGTAATCTTATTTCTTACATTATCTGTTGCCCTAATCCTAGCCCTGACCCTAACACAAAAACTAGCCCTAAATTGACCCCTAAACTTAGCTTTAATTCTAACTCTAATAGTTGACCCCTAAACTTAGCTTTAACTCTAACCTTGACCCTAATAACACCCCTAGCTCTAAACTTGACCATAATCCAACACCTAACCATTAGACTAGACGTAGCCATAAATCTAACCCTAAAACTATCTTTAAACATAATTGTTGTCCTAAAATTAGCCCTACCCCTAATCCTAGACCTAACCCTAAAAACACACCTCATTCTATTCCTAAACCTAGTCTTAAATATTACCTTATCTGTAGCCATACACCTAAAGCTAATTCTCACTCTCAACCTAGCTCTAAACCTAGTTATAATGTCATCCTTTACTCTAAATTTAAACCTAACCCTAACCCTAACCCTAGGCTTAAGGTTAACACAAAACCTATCTCTAATTCTAGCCCTAATTTAGCTTTATCTCTAACAATTTCCTAACCCTAGCCCTAAGATAACTCTAATTCTTGCCCTAGCCCTAACTCTAGTTCGATCCCAGTCTGCTACCATAAACCTAACATTAGCCCTAACACTTGCCCTAAAGTTAGTCCCAGCGCTTACCATAACTATAAATCTAACCTTAAGCCTAAGCCTAAGCCTAACACTAACATTGCCCTAAACCTAATGAAAATTGTAAAACTAGCCCTAACCCAATTCTAGCAGTAAACCAAAATGGAGCAATAGCGCTAACCCCAGTCCTTAATTTAAACCAAATATTTACACTACATTTAAACCTAAACCTAGCCCTAATTTTAGTCCTAAGCCTCACCTTAAAACTAACCCTTACCCTGACTCATATCCTAACACTCACCCTAGATGTAAACACTGCCCTAAATTCAAACTGAACACTAACATTAACAATGGCCCTAATTCAATTCTTAAAACGAACTCTAAAATTAACCCTTACCCTGAAATTTATGCTAAAAAGAACCATAGCTATAATTGTCAATTTAACCTTAAACCTAACCCTAGCACTCAAATTACCTTTAACCCTAACCCTAGAACTAAACCAAATGGTAATCTTATTTCTTACATTATCTGTTGCCCTAATCCTAGCCCTGACCCTAACACAAAAACTAGCCCTAAATTGACCCCTAAACTTAGCTTTAACTCTAACTCTAATCCTAAACATAGCCCTAAACCTAGATCTAAATCAATCCGTTACCCTAAGTAAAACCCTAAACCTAAAAGTATTCATAGACCTATCTCTAGTCTTTAGACTATCCAAAACCCTAACTATTAATAGTCCTAGCCCTAGCCTTTGTTTTAAATCTAACACTACACCAAACCTTATTTCTAATACTGATGCTTATTCTAACCCTAACACTAAACCTAGGTGTAACCCTAACACCAATTCTAACCCCAAATTTAGCATAATTCTATCCCTAGTCCTAACTCTGAACCTAACTCTCAGGCTAGGCTTAACCATAGCTCAGAACATAAATCTTATGCTAAACATTACCCAAAACCTAATCCTAGGTCTAATCATCACTTTAACCTTAACATAAGAGCAATTTTAATAATAATCTTAGCCCTAAACTTAACTCAAACTGTATCCATTACCATAAACATAACCCATACCAAAATGCTAGCCATAGACTTAACCCTAACGCTATCACTTTCCCCAAAACAATCAATTACCCTAACCTACCCTGAACCCCAGACCTAATCAAATTATTACACTAACCCTAACCCGGATGTTAATTTGAGCCCTAATTCTAACATCAGAACTAAACCAATCCCTAATTGTAACCATGACCCTAACAATTTCCCTAGCTATAAACATGATTCTAACCCTACCTTATCCTTACACTAGACATAGCCATAAACCTCATCCAAAAACTATTTTTAACCTTAATCCTAGATGTAATATTAATCCTAGCCATAATCCTAGCCCTAACTCAAAAACAAACCCTAGATCTTATCCTAGCCCGAAACATAGCCTTAACTTTATGCCTAATCTAAAACGTAGGCCTAACCATTACAATAACCATAGCCCTAATCTTAGCTGTAATTTAGCCTTATCCCTAACCCTAACCCTAAACCTAGCCCAAAGACTAACTCTAACTCTCACACTAACACTAACCCTGGTTCCAACCCTTTCCCTTAA
This sequence comes from Callospermophilus lateralis, assembly GCF_048772815.1. Taxonomy (NCBI): domain Eukaryota; kingdom Metazoa; phylum Chordata; class Mammalia; order Rodentia; family Sciuridae; genus Callospermophilus; species Callospermophilus lateralis. Next base: position 2,592,579 of record NC_135326.1, read on the forward strand.
TAGTACCCTTAACCTAGACTTAACCCTTGGTCTAACCCTAGCCCTATTCATGGCCCTGGCCATAACCCTAGATCTTACCCTAACTCTAAATCAACCCTAAATCAAAACGTAACACTAGCCCTAACGCTAATGCTAATCCTAAAACTAGCCATAACACTAGCCCTAGCCCGAAAACAAAACTGAAACATAGCCATAACACTAACCCTTATCCTAAAGCAAACCTAACCTTACACCTAGCCCTAGCCATATCCTAATTCTAGTCCTAAAACAAACCCAAAACTAAACTTGACTTTTATCCTAACACTAACCCTGGCTCTAAACATCATCTAATCCTTTACCTAACACTAGATGTAGCCCTAACATACCCTATTACTAGCACTAATCACAACCCTACTTTATACATTAGCCACAGCCTTAACTCTAGCCTTAACCTAACCCAAAACCTAGTTTTAATCCAAGTAGTAAACCTAGCTTGAACCCTGAACTTACAACTAACCCTAATTCAAAACTAGCCGTAATCCTATGCATAATCTTACCTCTAACCTTAGGTCTAAACCTATCCATTATGCTAACTATAACCCTAATTCTTTAACTAACCCTAGGCCTAACCCTATCTCTATCCATTACACTAATCGAAACTTAAACCCTAAAAATCACCCTGTAATTAATCTAAACCTATACCCTAACCTAACCCAAAACCTAACACTGAAACAAACTCTAGAAATAATCCTAGACATAAACCTGAATCTTACCCTAAACCTAAACCTTATACTGGACCAAGCCATAAACCTAACAGTAAATCTAGCTCTAACTATATCCCTACACCTGACATTAGCCCTAGCCCTAATACTATTTCTAACCCTAAAACAAACACTAAACCTTATCCTAGCCATTAACCAAGCTTGAATCATAACACTAATCCTATCTCTAGTCCTAACCCTAATACTAATCTTGCCATAGCCCTAAACCTAGCCAAAACCACATCACTTACCCTTAACATAACCCTAAATCTAACCCTAACCCTAACCCTTTACATCACAATTGCTCTATCTTTTGCCCTAGCTTTAACACTAGATCAAAACCTAACTTTAACCCTAACTCAATGCCTAGGCCTAAAACTAGATGTAAACCTGACACTAATTCTAAAACTAGCTCTAACTCTAGCCCGAACACTAACCTTAGCCATAATTTAGCCCTATTCCTAAAACTAACCCTAACCCTATCCCTAAAAATAACTCTAACTCTCACAGTGACCCTATCACTCATTCTAATCTTATTCCTTTTCATAAACCTAACCATATCTCAAAACCTAGTCCAAACCTTTGCCTTATCCTTAGCCCTAGAATTAACCTTAGATTAAAAACCTAACTCTAATTTTAACCCTAAACTGAAGCCTAAGCCTAATTCTAACACTAGCCCTAACCCTAAACCTAATCCTAAAAATTTTAGTAGCACTAACCCTAGTCATAAAACCAAACTGAGCAAAAGCTTTAACCATAACCGTTAACATAAACCAAGCCCTAACCCTACTCCTAGGCCTAATTACAGACCTAATTCGACTTTTAAGCCATACCCTAGAATTAACGCTGACCCATACTCTGACCAAAACACTAACCCAAGGTCTAAACATCACCCTAAACCTAAATCTAAACCTGACAGTAAACCTAGCCCTAAAACACTAACATTAGCAGTAATCATAACCCTAGTACTTAAACTAGCCTTAAACAAACCCTAGAACTAACTTAACCAAAAACCTAGCCCTAATCATAACCATAAACCTAGCCCTAAACTGAATTCTAACTTTATCCATTACCATAACCATAACCCTAACCCTGATGCTAATTCAATCCCTAACATTAAACCTTCATCTATCCCAAACCCTAACCCAGCACTTGACCCTTAAAATACCCCTAGCTCTAATCTTGAAGCAATCCCCAAACCTAATCTTTCCATTAGATGTACCCATAAAACTAATTCTAAAATTATCTTTATTCATAATTCTGGACCTGAAATCAGCCCTAGCACTAATCCTAGCCCTAACCCTAAAAAAAAATCCCTAGCCCTCATTTTAGGCCTAAAATTAGGTTTATTCATAACCCTAACCCTAACCACAGCCCTAACCCTAATTATAACCCTCACCCTAACACTAAACATAGTGATAAAGACATCCATTTCCACAAAATTTGCCTTAATGCTAAACCTAAACTCTAAATGGTAAATCTAAACTCTAATCCTAATCCTAAACATAACACTAACCCTAACCCTAGGTTGAAACTGAACTCTAAATCTAGACCTAATCCTACACCTAATTTAGCATATCTCTAACTCTATCCCTAATCCTAGCCCTAAGACTAACTCTCGCTCTAGCCCTATCCCTAGGTCTAACCCCATTCCTTATCATAACCTTAAACCTAGCCATAACCCTTGCATATCCTACTTCTATCTCTAACCCTAGTTATAACCCTAATTCCAAATTTAACCCTAAAACTAAGCCTTAGCCTAAAACACTAGCCCTAAACCTAACCATAGGACTAAAACAAATCTGAGCATTAGACCTAACTCTGAACCTTAACTTAAATCAAAACAATAAACTACTAATAGACCTAACCATAGCCCTAGTTCGAGCCCTAACCCTAACCTTAAAACCAACCCTGATGCTGTCTCATATCCAAACACTCACCCTAGATCTAAACATTTTCCTCAAATTGAACTGAACCCTAACAGTAAACCTAGCCCTAATTTGCATTCTAACTCTAACCCTAGAATTAAGCCTGACACTGACTCCTATTCTAATATAAACCCTAGCTAAAAATAACACCCTAACCTTAAACCTAACCCTAACACTAAACCAAACTCATACACTAATAATAAAACTAACTCTAATGGTAACCCTAGTTCTTACATTAGCCATTGCCCTAACCCTAGCCCTAAACCTAACACAAAACCTAGGCATAATTGGATCCCTAAACCTAGCCATAACCCTAAGGTTAACAATAAATATAGCCCTAATCTTAGCTCTAAATCAATTCCTTACTTAAGCAAAATCTTAAATCCAAGGGTAACCCTACATGTATCCTTAATCCTTAGGCTAGTCAAAACAATAACCTTATTAATAGTTCTTACCCTTCACCTTATTATTAATCTAACCTTATCCAAAACCCTAAAACTAACCATTAACTTACAGAACTTACCATAATCCTAGGTATAATCTTTACCGTAACCCTAAGCAAAAAACTACTATAATCCTATCCCTAGATCTAATCCTTAACCTAACACTCAGGCTAGCCCTAACCATAGCTCAGAACCTAACCCTTACACTAAACATAACCTTAACAAAACCCTAGTTCTAACCCTCACCCTAACCCTAAATCAAGACTTAATTCTAATCATAAACCTAGCCCTAAACTTAAGTCTAACTGAATCATTAACCTAAACATAACCCTTACCCTAATGCTAACCCTAGGCCAAACCATAAACTTCTCACTATCCCCAAACTTATCAATTTCCCTAAACCTACTCTGAACCCTAGACCTAATCCAATCATTACCATAACCCTAACTCTAAAGATAATTTGAGCCCTTAACTAAACTCAAACCTAAATCTAACCGTAACACTGACACTGACTCTAATAATTTCCCTAGCTCTAAACTTTACTCTTACCCTATACCAAACTTTTACACTAGAACTAGCCATAAAACTAACCCCAAAACTATCCCTAAGCATAAATCTTGACCTGATATTAGTCCTTGCTAATACTAACTATATACTTTATTGGAACCCTAATCCTTGCCCAAATCATAGGTCTAAAACTAGTCTTATTCATAGCCCTAGCAACAACACTAAATCTAACTCTAGCAATAAATCTATCCCTAACCCTTAGCCTAAACCTAAAACTAACACTAGACCTAATCCAAAGGTTATTCCTAAAACTAGCACTAACTCTAGACCTAAAACCAAACGAAGTCATAGAACTAACACTAACCTTTAATAGAAACTAAATCCTACCCTACACTTAGCCATAACTGTAGCCATAATTAGAGTTTTGAGATAAACCCTAAAATTAACCCTGAATCTGATTCTGATCTTAACAATAACCCTTGGTCTAAACATCAGCCTAGCCCTATATGTAAACCTAACAAGAGACTAGCCCTAAATCTAAATCTAAAATCAGCCCTAATTGCAATCCAGGTACTTACATTAGCCGTTACCTTAAACCTAGCCTTAACTATACGGTAAACTTAGCCTTATTCCAAGTACTATCCCTAGATTTACCCCAAACCTTACCCTGTCACTAATCATAACTATAACCCTAGCTGTAACCCTAGATTTAACCCTAACCTTAACCCTAAGCGAAACCCTATTAATGATAATAAAAATAACCCTAGCGGTAACCCTTTATCTAACACTATCCATTACCCTAACCCTATTGCTCAATTGCACCCTTAACCTTACCATATCCCTAATCCTAACCCTATCCATGACCTTAAACCTTACCTGAAACCTAAACATAACACTATCTTTACCCTAATTCTAAGTGTAAGGCTAATTCGAGCCCTAACATTAAACATTAACATATCCAAAACACTAATCTCGACCCTGACCCTAAGAGTATGCTTACCTCTAAACCTGATACTACCTCTAAACCTAACTCTTACACAAGATGTCATAAACCTAAACCTAAAATTATTTTTAACCTTAACAATAGACCTGAAATTTGCCCTAACCATAATTCTAGTCCTAAATCTAGCTGGAAAAATAACCCGAGTTCTAACCTTAATTGTATTCGACACCATAGCCCTAAACCTATTTATAAACTCATCCTATACCCAAAAACTAAACATTACCCTTAACCTAACCCTAACCCAAACTCTAAATCTAGGCTTAACACAAAGTCTAGTGCTAATCTGAGCCTTTATTTAATTTTATCCTCACCCTAAACCTAGTCATAAGACTAACTCTAAATTTTGCCCTAGCCCTAGTCGTACCCCTAGTTCTATACTTAGCCTTAATCCTAATCCTAGATCTAAGCCTAAATCTAAATCAAAACCTAACTCTAAATTCAACTGTAACAAAAAGCCTAAACCAAACACTAAAGCTACTCCTAACAATAAAGCTAATCCTAAAACATGCTCTATCCCTAGCCCTAGCCATAAACCCAATCCAAGCCATAGCCCTAATCTTAACCCTTAACCAAAATCAAACCCTAACCCTACAATTAACCCTGAACTAACTCTAAAACTAACCCTTATCCTGACAGTGATTCTAAAAATAATCCTAGCCTTAAACATCAAATTAACCTAAAATTAACACTAACAATATATCTAGCCTTATACTAACCATAAATCAAACCTTAATCATAAACCTAGTTCATACATTAGTCATTGTTCTAACCGTAGCCCTAACCCTAACACAAATTCTACCCCTAATCCAAGATTAACCATAGCTTTAACCCTAATAATAGTCCTAACCCTAACCCGAACACTAGCCCTAAACCTAACTGTAACCCTATTCCTTACACTAAGCCAAATCCTATCCCATATGCTAACTCTAGTCCTAATACTAATACTTAACGTAACTTAAACTATAACCTTAATATAAGTCTTATCCCTGGCCCTTATACCTCTAAACCAATTGCTGACCCTAAGAGTAACTGTAGGTCTAAACCTGACCATAACCCTAAACCAAAACCTAACACTAGCTGTACTGGTAAATGTATACCTATAGCTAAGCCTAATACTAGATCTAGACCCAAAGCTAATCCTAAATATACTTTCAACTCTAGCCCTACCCTAGACCTAAAAAAAACCCAAGACAAACAAACAAACAAACAAACAAGAAAAACGAGCACTAGCCATACAATAACTCTTAACCTAAACCCGACTCTTACCCTATCTCTAGACCTAAACCTAGTCCTAATTCTAGATCTATCCCTAAACCTAATTTTATCCCAGAAACTAATCCTGCTTCTAACATTGAACCTTGCTTTAAACCTGACACTAAGCAAAAACCTAGACTTAACACTAGACCTAGCCATAACCCTAACCCTAAAACTAGCCCTAAACATAACCCCGGGACTTACATTACCCATTGTCCTAACCCTAGCCAAAAACCTAACGCAAAACCTGGGCCTAATCCTAGGCCAAAACGTACTTCTATGCATAAACCTCAGCCTAACCCTAGCCCTAATCCTAGCCATAACCAAAGCCTTGCCTTAGATCTAAACCTATCTCAAAACCTAACCTTTACACTAAACATAACCCTAACTCTATTCTAAACACCAACACTAAACCTAGCCCTAATCCTGACGATAAACCTAGTCTGAACTTTAGCTCTAACCATAACCATTATCCTAATCCTAAACCTAACCCTAATTAAAACCTATCCCTAACACTAAACCTAACTCAAATCATAAATGGAAACCTGGACCTAAACTTAAACCTAACCCTCTCCCTTGTCCTAACTCTAGCTCAAACGCTAACCCTTACCCTAACCTAATCATAATTTTAGCCCTAAAACTAACATGTACCCTAACCATAAAACTTATTCCAAATCACATTGTAGCCCTATCCCTAAACCTAACCCTAATTTTAGACTTAATCCAAACCATAACATAGCCCTAACCCTAGTTCTAAACTTATCCATTACACTAAACAAAACACCAAATCTAATGGTAACCCTAACCCAATTGCTAAACCTAACTCATCTATGACCCTAAAACTTAACTGAAACCTAAACTAAACCCTACCATTACCCTAACTCTAAACCTTACATTCATGCTAATTCGAGCCTTTACCCTAAACCTTTATCTAAACCAAATGTTAACACTGACCCAGACCCTTACCCCAATAATAACTCAAGCCCTAAAGCTGACTTTTCCTAAACCTAACTCTTACATAAAACTAGAGATAACCTAACCATAAAATTATTTTTAATATTAATCCTAGACCTGATATTAGCACTAGACCTGGTCCTGCCAGAACCCTAACAGAAACCCTAGCCCTTAACCTAGCTCTAAATTTAGCCTTAATCCTAAATTGAAACATAACTCTAGGCCTAATCCTAATTATAACACTCATTATATCCCTAAAGCTAGCTATAATCCCACCCATTCCCCTTAACCTAACCTTAACAACATTGCTAACCCTGAATCTAGCCAAACCCCTTAGTCTAACCCTAACACAAACTCTAGCCTTAATACCAGCCCTAATGTAGTCCTAACACTAACACTAAACCTAACTCTAATTCTAAAGCCTAATTTAGCTCTAACTCTAACCCTAACTCTAGCCCTAATCCTAGAACTAATTAAGCCATTATTCTAACGATAGCCCTATCCCTATCCCTAACACTAGATATTACCCTAAGTCAAAATATAACCCTAAACCTAAGCCTAAACCTCAAAATAACACTAGCCCTAACACTGATGCTAATCTATAATCTAGACCTAATTGTAGTTCTAGCCCTAAAACAAAACCAACCTGAATACCTAACCTTTAACCTAAACCAAACCCTAATCAAAAACAACTACTAAATTTAGCATTAATTTGAGTTTAACCCTAACTCTAAAACTAACCCTGACTCTGACACTAACCCTAATGATAACCCTTGCTTTTAATATCACTCTAACACTAAACCAAACCATAAAAAAAGAACAGGCCTAACCCTAACCGTAAAAGCAGCACTAAATGAAACACTAGTTCATACATACCACAACCGTAATCCTAGCCCTAACCAAACCCAAAACCAAGCCCTAATGCAAGCCTTAACCCTATCTTTTAACCTAACCCTAAACCTAAACCGAACAAAGAACATAGCCCTAAACTTTACACTAACCCTAGAAATAATTCTAACCATAACCCTGGCCCAATCACTAGCTCTAACCCATTCCATTACCCTAACCATAACCAAAACCCTAATGGTAATCCTAGGCTTAACCCTAAACTTATTCCTAACCCTAACCTATTTTATTAACCTAAACCTAACCTGAACCCTAAACCTAAACCTGTCATTACCTTAATTCTAATGCTAATGCTAATTCAAGCCTTTAACCTAATTCTTAACCCAACCCAAACTTTAACTCTGCCACTTCCCATGGTAATGTACCTAGCTCTAACCCTGACTCTACCACTATACTTAAGCCTTATACTAGACATAGCGAAAAACCTAAACCTAAAACTACCACTAGCCATTAACCTAGACTTGAAATTTGCCTAGACATAATTCAAGTCCTAAATTTAACACAAAACCAACCGATAACCCTACTCTTAACCCTAATCCTAAACCTATCCATAAGCATAAACAAAAATCTACCTCTAACCCTATCAATTCCCTACACATAACCCTAATTATAAGGCTAACCCTACATCTAAATCTAATACTATCTCCAATCGTAAGCCTATCCATTATACTAAATCTAACCTGAACCCTAAATCGAACCTTATTATTACCCTAAACGAAACCCAAATGCTAAATCGAGCCCTAAACCTAAATCCTAACCTAAACAAAACCCTAAACCTTACCTTCACCCAAATAATAACCCTAGATCTAAAATTGACCCCTAGGTGAAACCTAACACTTACACTAAACATAGCCATAATCCTAACCCTAAAACTATCTCTAACTGTAACCCTGAACTTGACATTCACCCTAACACTAATTCTAGCCCTAACCCTAACAGAAACCCTTGCCCTCATCCTAGCGCTTAACCTAGCCTTAATAAAAACTCTAATGAACCCCTAGTCCTAAACCTAATTCTAATTTTCACCCTAGCCCTATCCATAGGTCTAACACTATTTTTTACATGAAACCTAACCCTAAGCCTAAACCTAAACCTAGGCCTAAATATAACCATAAACCTATGGTTATTCCCTATTCTTAGCCTTATACCAAACAAAAGTCTAAGCTTAGCCGTAAGACTAATTCTAACTCTCACCCTAGCCCTATTCCTAGTTCTAACTCAATCCCTTACCATAACCCTAAATCTATCCATAAACCAACACCTAACAGTAGACCTATTCTTAGTCCTGGACCTAATGCTAGATTTAATCCTAAATCTAAATTTGACTTTAACCCTAAGTCTAAACCTAAACCTAACACCAGCCCTAAACCTAATTCTAAGCCTAAAACTAGCCCTAACTAAAGCCCTACCACTAAAACAAAACCGACCCACAGCCCTAACATTAAAACAACCTCAACAAAAATCTTACAGAACACCTAGCCCTAATCTTAGCCCTAATTCAGGTCCAAACCCTAACCCTAGAACTAGTCTTGAATTTGACCCTAACACTAACCATAGCTCTAAACATTATACCTAACTTTATCACTAGACCTAGTCCTAACCCTAAATGTATAAATAGTCCAAATCGTAAGCCTAGTTCATACAGTGGCCATAACTCTAAAAATAGCCAGAACTCTAGCCAAAACCTAGCCTTAATGTAAGACCTAACTCTAGCTTTAACCCTAAACCTAAACCTAACACTATACCTAACCCTAACCCAAAAAATAGCCTTAATCCTGGCTCTAATCCTATTTCTTACCCTGAGCTAAGCCTAACCCTAATGCTAATCCTAGGCCTAACCCTAATCCTTAGCCTAATGCAAACCCTCATCTTATTACTTGTCCTAACCCTAGCCCTCATTCTAGCTCTAACCATAACCCAAAAACTAAAACTAACCCTGACACTTATTCTAACCCTAAAGGTAATCCTATGTCTAAAACTGACCCTAACCATAAACCAAACCCTAACTTTAGCACTAGCAATAAACCTATACCTAAACCTAACCCTAACACTAGCCTTAGACCTAAACCTAATCCTAACTCTAGCCATATCTCTAGCTCTAGACATAAAAAACCCTAGTCCTAGCCTTTATAATGAACGTTAACCTAACACAAACACTAATTCTACCCTAGACCTAACTCTAGTGATAACTCTGGGTTTAACTCTAACCCTAACTATAACTTGAACACTCACCCTCACCTTAACACTAACCCAAGCTCTAAACATCAAACTAATGGTAACCTTAACCCTAACACTTGATCTAGCCATAAAACTTGCCCAAAAAGTAGCCCTAAAAATAACCCTTGTTTATACATTAGCTTTTGGCCTAACAATTGCCCCAACCTAACCAAAACCTGGCCCTAAGCTGAATGCTAACCTTAGATTTAATGCTAATCCTACAACAAGCCCTAATTCATATCCTAACCCTATATCTTACCCTAGATTTTTTCCAGTCTTTATTTTTCATTTTTTTCCTCGATTTTTTCCAACCTTAAGCTAAAGTATAAACATATTGCTAACATAGTCCTACCCTAATCCTTAGCCTAACAAAAACTCTAAGCCTATTACTAGTCCTAACCCTAAATTTTGTTCTAGCTCTAACCCTAACCCAAACCCAAACCTTAATCCTGACAGTTATTCTGACCCTAACACTAACTATAGGTATAAACCTGACTCTAACCCAAAACCAAACCTTAACATTAGCCCTACCGGTAAGCATATACTTAAACCTAAACCTAACACTAGCCCTAGACTTAAACCTAGACCTAAATCTATCCATATCTCTTGCCCTAAACCTGAACATCAACCTAGCCTTAGCCCTAACAACAAACCTTAACCTAACCCAAACACTAACCCTACCCCTAGACGTAACACTAGTCTTAATTCTGGCACTAAATCCATCATTAACTCTAACCTGAACACTAGCCCTGACCCTAACATAAACCTAGCTCTAAAGCTCACCCTAAAACAAAACCTAATCCTAACACTAGACCTAGACATAACTTTAACCCTAAATCTAGCCCTAGTCAAAACCCTAGCTCTTATATTACCCATAGCCCTAACGCTAGGCCTAAACTAACACAAAACTTAGCCCTAACTTTAGGCCTGATTATAGCCATAAATGTAATCCTAAACCTAACCCTAGCCCTAACCCAACTCTAAGCGTCGCTTTAGACCCAATCTTAGCACAAAGCCTTACCTTTACCATTAAAATAAGCCTAGCTGTATCCCAAACCCAAACCGAACACTGGCCCTAATCCTAACCATAAGCCTAGCCGTAAACCTAGCTCTAATTATATTAACTACACTAAACATAATCCTAACCCTAATGCTAATCCTAGGCTTAACCCTAACTCTATCATAATACCTAAACCTATCCAATGCGCTAAAACTAGCATGAAACCTAATCCTAAGTCTATTACTTACCCTAAACCTAAATCTAATTTTAATTCTAATTTGAGCCCTAAACCGAAAACTTAACCAAAACCAAACCTTAAGCCAAACACTGACCATAATAATACACGTAGCTCTAAACTTGACCCTTACCCATAATCTAACCTTTACACTTGACCTAAGCATAAACATCAACTGAAAATTATGACTAATGTAACCCTAGACTTGACATTAGCCCTAGCCCTAATTCTAGCCGAGAACCCTAACATGAACACTAGCTCTCATTCTAGTCCAAAACTTAGCCATAATCATAACCCTAACCCTAATTTTAACTCTTTCCCTCGGACGAAACCTAGTTATAACCCAATTCCTTACGCTAAACCTAAAACAAACCCTAACCCTAAGATTAAACCTAGCCCTAACATTTACCCTAGGATTAACCCTAACACTAACCCTAGAACTAATACTAAATATAACTCTAATTCTAGCTTTAAGATTAACTGTAACTCTCATCCAAGCCCTAGCCCCAATTCTAACCCTATCTTTTACCATAATATTATTCCTAGTGATAGCCTAGAATAATCCAAGCCTTAACCTTACACCTTTCTCTAACTCTAGATCTAAATCTAACTCTAAATCTAACCCTAATTCAACACCTAAACCTAATCCTAACACTAGCCCTAACCCTAATGCTAATCCTAAAACTAGCCCTAACCATAGGCTTAGACCTAAATCAAAACTGAACCATAATACTAACCCTAAACTTTTACCTAAAACAAACCCTCATCTTATATCTAGCCCAAAGTCTTGACCTAATTTGAGTCCTAATTTTAACCATAAAATTAACCCTAAACCTGTCTCGGACGTAAACACTTATCCTAACTCTAAACATTACCCTAAACCTAAACCTTAACCCACAATAGACCTGGCCTAACCCTAATTCTAAAACTAGTTCTAATTAAAGCCCTAGATCATACATTAGCCACAATCTTTAACCTAATGCTAACCAAAATCTAGCCCAAATCTGATACCTAACCTTAGCTTTCACCTAAACTCTAACCCTAACACTAGCCCTAGCCCAAACCCGAACCCTAGCTCTAACCCTAGCTCTAACCTTATACTTTACCCTAGCCAAACCCCAATCCTAATGCTAAACTTCTTCCTAAAACTAATCCTTATTCTAACCCAAAGCCGAACCATATTAGTAGTCCTAACCCTAGCCCTCATTCTTGTTATAATCATAACCCAAATTTTAACGCTAACCCTGACCCTTATTCTGACCCTGAACCTAAGCCGAACCTTAATACTAGCCCTACCCAAAACCCTATATCTAATCCTAACCCTAAAACTAGACCTAGATTTAACCTAATCCTAAACCTAGGCATATTTTTAACCAAGACTTAAAAAACTAGCCCTAGCTCTAATAATAACCCTTAACCTAAGCCAAACACTAACCTTACATTTAGACCTAAACAATCCTCATTCTGGCTCTAGAACTAACCCTAACCCTAATCCAAACACAGACCCTGAAACTAACACTAACGCTAGCTATAAAAATGACCCTAAGTGAAAACTAAACCTAACACGTAAACATATCCCTTATATTACCATAGCACTAAAACTAGCTCAAAACCTAACACGAAACCTAGGCCTAAATCTACACCAAAAAATAACTCTAACCCTAATCTAACATTAACCCTTACACTAAGCCTAAACCTCACGCAAACCCTAACCCTTGCCTTAGACCTAACCCAGGTTAAAAACCAAAACCGAACCCTAAAAATGAATCTAGCCCTATCCCTATCCCTATTCCTAACCTTAATCCTAGCCCTAATCACAATATTAACACTATCCCTATTACTATCTCTAAAATTATCCTTTACCCTAAACCGAAACTTAACCCTAATGATAACTCTAGGTCTAATCCTAATTCTAGAGCTAATCCTAGACTTAAACATAAACCTAACACTCATTGCAGGTTTAACCCTAGATAAAACTCTAACCCTTACTCTAGCACTAACCCTAGCCAAAACCTTAACACTAACTATAAACCTAAAACAACCCCTAAACCTAGGCTGACATCTAACCCAATCCATTACCCTAACTCAAATGGTAACCTTAGCCCCCAAATTAACACTAATCCTAAACCTAAAACTACCCCTTAACCTAACCCAATATCTAACCCTATCCATTTACCTTAACTCTAAAGATAACATTAGCCCTAGCCCTAAAACTAACACTAACTTTAACCGTAAATGTAACCCTAGACATAATTCTAATCCTAACCCTCATCCTAGCACTAATCCTAGCTCAAAACGTAAACTGTATCCTAAACCTAACCCAAACCCTAACCCTTGCCCTAGCCTAATTCTAACCCTAACTCTAGCCCTAATCTGATTCAAAATCCTAGCCCTAATGCTACCTCTAATGCTATACATTACCCTAAAAATAACCCTCACCCAAATGCTAACCCTAGGCCTAACCCTAATCCTATCACTAACCCTAACTCTGCCAATTACCCTAATCTTTACCTGAATCCTAAATCTAACCCTATCCAAAATCCTAACCCTATTTTAACCCTAATGATAATTTGAGCCCTAACCCTAATAGTTAACCTACCCAAACCCGAAACCTGACCCTGACCCTAAAATACACCTTACTCTTAAGCTGGGCCTTATGGTAAACCTAACATTAGACCTAGCCATGAACATAATCCTATAACTATCCCCAGCTGTAACCCTAAACTTGATATTTTTTCTATCCCTAAATCTTGTTCTAACCGTAACACAAACCCTTGCCCTTATTGTAACCCCAAATCTAGCCTTAATTTTAACACAAACCTAACCCTGGACCTTAAACTAATTCTAAGCATCGTCCTAGCCCTAAACCTTGCTATAATCCCATCTCTTCCCTTAAACCTAACCCTAAACCTATTCTTAAACAGAGACCTAACCCTAGGCCTAAACCTAAAAACAAACCTAGACATATTCCTAGCCTAATTTAGCTCTAAACTGAGCCATAACCCTAGCCTTAAGACTAACTTTAACTATCGCCCTTGTTCTTTTCCTAGTTCTAACACTATCTCTTACTGTAACACGAACAATAGACCTAATCTTAGCCCTAACCCTAGCCATTATCCTTACCCTAAAATTAACAATAACTCTAATGTACACCTAAGCCTAAACTCACCCTATCACTAGCAATAACACTAATATTATTTGTAAAACTACCCTTAAGTTTATTTTTAGCCCTAAAATGTAACGAGCCATAGAACTAACCTTAACCCTTAACCAAATCCTAACCCTACATTTAAACCTACATCTAACCCTACATCTAGCCCTAAGCCTAATTCGAGTCCCATCCCCAACCCTATATCTAATCCTCACCCTGACAAAAACCCTGGTTCAAAACACAACCCTGAACTTCAACGTAACCATTAAACTAAACTTAGTCCTAGCAATATCCCTAAAATTAGGCCTAATCATAAGCCTAGTTCTTACATTATCTGTATCCCTAACACTAGCCCTAATGTTACACAAAATTTACCCCTATTGTGAGCCCCAATCTTAGCTTTAACTCTAAATGTAAACCTAAACCAAGCCCTAACCCTTGCCTTAAAACTAACCCTAACTTTAATCCTTGCACTAATCCTAAACCTAACTAACCCTAACATTAGCACAAATCATTATCCTAGCCCTAATCCTCGCTCAAACCCTATCCATTACCCAAACCCTAACCCTAATCCTAAACTTAATGCTATCCCTCAGCCTAACCATAACTCATCTGCTAACCAAAACTTATCCATTACCCTAAACATAACCCTAACCCTAAGCCTAACCAAACAATAAACCTAGACATAAGAGTAACCCTAAAACTATCCTTAATTGTAACCCTAGTCCTTACATTACCCGTAGCCCTAGCCTAGCCCTAATCCAAGCTCTAACCCTAGGCCTAACCCTAAACCTAACCCTAGTCCTGACAGTAGTGCTAACCCTATTTCTTACCCTAAGCCAAACGCTAACCCTAAATGTACCCTATTCCTAAACCTAATCTTAGCCTAACCCAACCTTAACTCTTTTACTAGAACTAACCTAACATTCCTTATAGCTCTATCACTATCCCAAACCCTAGCCCTAACCCTGAACCCTATTCTGACCCTAATACTAACCATAGGACTAAACCTGATGCTAACCCTAAACTGACCCCTAAAATTGGCACTACCTGTAACCCTATAACTAAACATAATGCAAACACTAGACCTAGACCTACATTTAATCCTTTATCTAGTGATAAATAGGTCTATCACTAAAAAAAAACCTTAAATCTAAAACAAACACTAACCCTACCTCTATACCAAAACTTAGTTTTAACAATAAACCTAACCCTAAACTGAACACTAACCCTTACCCTAACACAAACCCTAGCTCTAAACCTTACCCTAACAAAATACATAATCCTAACAAAGACCTAGCCATATAACTAAATCTGAAACTAGCCATCATCATAGGCCAAAACCTACCTCTAACTCTATCCACTACCCTAACCCAACCGTAACACTAACACTAATGCTAAACCTAGCCCTAACCCTCACAATGACTCTAACGCTAATCCTCGTCCTAGTGCAAACACTAGCTCAATCCCAATCCCTTAAAATTAACCAAACCCTAACACTAACCCATGGCCTAAACCAAAACCTAACCTTAACCCTAGCCCTAATCCTAACATTAACCCTATTCCTAACCCCAGCTCTAAGCCTACATATTACCCTAAACATAACCCCAACCTTAATGATTATCCTAGCCCAAACCCTAGCTCTAACCCTATCCATTAGCCAAGCCATAACCCTAACCCTGATGATAACCCTAGCCCTTACCCTAAATCTACCCTAACCCTAAACCGAGACATAAGCATAAACCTAACCCTTGCCATAGAACTTATCCTTTCTCAAATCCTAACCATCACCCTAAACCTAACCCTAAGCTTATCCGTAATCCTATACTTAAGCCAAAACCTAACACAACATCAAACCCTACCCAATACCCTAAGCCTAATGATAATAGCCCTAACCTTAACACTAACCTTCACCCTAACAGTAATTATAACATAGACCTAACCCTAAAACTAACCCTGACCTAGTGCTAAACCTAGCTCAAACTGTAAACCATATCCAAAACCAAAACCTATCCTTAACCATCGGCCTAACACAAATTCTAGCTCTAATAATAACCATTCCTAGCACTAACCCTAGCCCTTTCAGTAGGCACAACCATAACCCTAAGGCTAACCCTAGGCCTTACACTAACACTTTTTCTAATTCTAACCCTATAATTACCCTACACCTAACATAAACTCTAAAACCAAACCTATCATTAACCTAACCAAACCCTAATGCTAATTCAAGTCTAAATCTAAACCCTAACCTGAACCAAACCTGAAACCTAATTCTAACTCTAATAATAGCCATAGCTCTAAACCTGATCCTTACGATAACCAAAACCCTTGCACTAAACTTAGCCATAAATCTAACCCTCAATCTATCCCTAATGTAAGCCTAGACCTGACACTAGCCCTGGACCTAATTCTTTCCATAACACTAAAAAAAAAAATCCTAGCCCTAATCCTAGCCCTAAACCTAGTCTTATTAATTAACCAAACCATAATCCCAGCCCTAACCAAAATTCTAGCTTTTGACCTATCCCTAAAACTAGCTCTACCCCATTCCTTCCCCTAAACCTAACCCTATTCCTAAACCTAAATCTAAGCCTAAACTAGGCCTAACCCTAATAAAAAACTAGACCAAATAACGGCCCTAATTTAGCCCTAATCCTAACCTAACCTTAGCCCTAATACTAACTCTCACTCTCGCCCTAGCCCTATTTCTAGTTCTAACCCTATCCCTAACCATTATCCTATCACGTGCCTTTACATTAGCCCTAACCCTAGCTCTAGTCTTAATTCTATATCAAAGCCTAACTCTAAATATTACCCTAACCCTAAGCTAAACCTTTCACTAACACAAGCCTCAACACTAATGCTAGTCCTAAAAATAGCCCTACCCTAGCCCTAGCCCTAAAAATAATGGAGCCATACCCAAAACCA
Organism: Callospermophilus lateralis; assembly: GCF_048772815.1. Taxonomy (NCBI): domain Eukaryota; kingdom Metazoa; phylum Chordata; class Mammalia; order Rodentia; family Sciuridae; genus Callospermophilus; species Callospermophilus lateralis. Next base: position 2,609,845 of record NC_135326.1, read on the forward strand.
TAACCTTCACCATAAAACAAACCCTAAACCTACACCTACCCCTAAACCTAACTCTAATTTGAGTCCTATCCCTAACCCTAAAACCAACCCTGACCATGACTCTGACACTAACACTAACCCTAGCTCTAAACATCACTCAAAACCTAAACCTAACCCTATACCTAGCCCTAACCCTAATTCTAAAATTAGTTCTTATCATAACACTAGTTCTTACATTGACTGTAGCTCTAAACCCAGTTCTAACCTAACCCAAATCCTTTCCCTAATCGGAGCCATAACACTACCTTTAACCATAACCATAACACAAATTCTATCCCTATCATTTACCCTAAACCTAAACCTCACCCTAACCCCTGACATTACCCAAAACCTATTCTTAATCCTAGCCTTTATCCTAACCATAAACCTAGCCCTAACCCTGGCTGAAACTCTATCCATTACCCTAATTCTAATCCTAAACCTAATACTAAACCTAGGATAACCCTAAACCAATTCCATTCGTAAACTTATACATTACCCTAAACCTAACCTGAACCCTAAACCTAACCATATCCATAAACCTAGTATTAACCCTAATAATCTGAACCCTACAACTCTAACCAAACCTAGACTTTATATTAGCCATAGCCCTAATGAAGCCCTAATTTTACCCCTCACGCTAGGTCTAAAGCGAGCTATAACATCATACCTAACAATAACCATAACCATAACCCTAGCCATATAACTAGCTCAACCTTAATATTAACCTTACCTCTATTTCTTGTCCTAATTAAGCCCTAATTCTAACCATACATCTAACCCTAACACTAACACAAACTCTCACCCTCCCTGTATCCCTATTTCCAACCCTATAACTTATGATAACTCAAACGCTAACCCTAAACCTAGTTTTAAACTTTGCTGTAGCCTTTAACCTAGATCTAACCCTAACTCTAAATCTAAGCCTAACCCTAACCCTAACCACACCCTAACACTAGCTCTAACCCTAATGCTAATTTGAAAACTAGTCCAACCCAAGCCATAGCAGTAAAGCAAAACTGTGCTATTTCACTGACTATAACCCTTAACCTAAACCAAAACCTAACCCAACAACTATCCCTAATACTAGCCCTAATTTGAGTTCGAACCTTAACCCTAAAACTAATACTAACCCTGACTCTTACTTTTACACTAACACTAGCTCTACACACAACCTATCCCTAAACATAATCCTAACACTAGACCTCACCCTAAAATTATCCCTAAACCTACTGCAAGTTCTTAAATTAGCCACAGCCCTAAACCTAAAACAAAACCTAGACCTAATCCAAGGCCGAACCCTAGGTTTAACCCTAATCCTAACCCTGTCCCTAACCCTAAATCTATCCCTAGTCCTAATCCTAGCTCCAACTCTATATTATACACTTAGTCAAACCCTCACCCTATTTCTACCCTAATTCTTACCGTAATTATATGCCTACCCCCAAAAACTAAATCTATTACTAGTCCTAAACCTAGCCCTTATTTTGGCTCTAAACTTATCCCGAACCCTAACTCTAACCCTGACTCTTATTCTGACACTAACACTATACCTAGGTTAGTGTCAGGTTTAAACCTGACCCTAGTCCTAACACTAGTGCTAACCCTAAAACTAAACCTAACAATAACACTAGCCCTAGACCTAAACTTAATCCTCAATATAGCCATAAACCTAGCCTTAGCCCTAACAATAATCTTTAACTTAAACCAAACACTAACTCTATCCCTAGACCTAACCCTAGAACTCTTTCTGGATTTAACCCTAAATGTAATCCTAACATGAACCCTGACATTTACTCTAACAAAAACCCTAGCTCTAAATATTATCCTACCCCAAAAACTAATCCTAACACCAGACAAACTCTAAATATAGCCATAACCATAACTCTAGCTCTCACATTACCGATAAACCCAAGAGTAGCCCTAAACCTAACACAAAACCTAACCCTAATTACAGTCCTAAAACTAACCCTAAGCATAAATCTAACCCTAAACGTAGCCATTAAACTAACCCTCATTCTAGCTCTAACCCTAGCTCAAAAACTAAATTTTACCCTAAAATAACCCTAGCCGAAATACTAAACCTCACACTAAATTTAGCAATAAACCTAACTGTAACCATAGCCAAAACCCAGGTTCTAATTCCATCCATTATACTAAAAATAAAACTAAATCTAATTCTAACCCTAGCCCTAAACCTAACTATAAACCTACCTAACCCAGACTGTAAACCTAACACTCACCCTAGCACAAAATCTAGCTCAATCCCTATAAACTAACTCTAACACTAACCCAAGGTCTAACCCCAAATCTAACCTCAGCCCTAATCTAAAAATTAATCCTAGCCCTAACCGTAGCTTGAACCCTACCCAATACTGAAACACTAATTTTAACCATAATCATAACAAAAGAACTAAAGGTAAACCTACCCTCACCCTAAACACAAAACTAACCCTAGAACGAACATTAAAACTAACGCTAACCCTGAACCTAAGGTAGCTCAAATGCTAACCCTAATCCTAAACCTAAAGCAAACATTAACCTAAACGTAAACCTATCTTTAACCTGATATCTGAAAATATTACCCTAACTCTAAAGATAACTCTAGCCGTAACCATTACACTAATCATGACCATAACCCTAGACCAAATCATAAACTAATCTTAGCCATAGCAAAAAATCCTAGTTCAATCCCTAAACCATACCCTAAACCTAAATCTAAGTTTAACCCTCACCATAACCCTGACCCTAATCCTAACTCTAGACCTAATCCTAACCATTATCCAAGCCCTAACCCTAGGTCTAACCCTATAAATTACCCTAACAACAACCATAATCCTGATGCTAACACTAGGCCTAATGATAAACCTATCACAAAGCTTAGTCATATCCATTACCTTAAACCTAACCTAACCATAATCCTAACACTATCCATTACCCTAACCCTAATTCTAACCTTAATTATAATTTGAAGTTTAACACTAAACCTTCACCTAACCCAGACACAAAGCGTGATCGTGACCCTAATAATACCCCAGCTCTTAATCTGATCCTTTTCCTATACGTAAAACTTTAATTTGACCTAGCCAGAAACCTAAACCTAAAAATATCAGTAACTGTAACCCTACACCTGACATTTGTTCTAGCCCTAATTCTTGCCCTAAACTTAATATAAAACCTAGCCCTAATCCTAGCCTTAAATCTAACCTTAATCCTAAACCTAACCATAACCCTATCCCTAACCCTAAAGCTAATCATAAAACTAGCCCTGACCTTAATAATAACACTAAAATGAAACCGAGCAACAGGCCTAAAAGTAACCTTATCTTAAACCAAACACTAGCACTACACCTAGATCTAACCCAAGCACAAATTCGAGTCCTAATCATAACCTTAAAATAATCCTGAACCTGAATTATACATTAACAATCATCCTAGTTAAAAACACCACCCAAACCCTAAAACTACCATAATTCTATTCCTAGATCTAACCCTAAACCTAGCCTTTACTCTAGCTCAAAACCTAAACTTTATGCTAAACAAAACCCTAAACCTAACTTAAACCTAGTTCTATCAGTAATTCTAATCCTAACTCAAGGCATATAACTAACCATATTTCAAGTTCTAACCCTATCAATTACCCTAAACATAACCATTACCCTAATGCTAACCCTAAACCAAACCCTAGTCCTATCACTAATGATAAACACATCAATTACCCTAAACCAAACCTGAACCTTAAAACAAACCCTGACTATACTCTAATCCTAACTCTAATGCTAATGTGAACCATAAACATTAATCCTTATCTAACCCTAATCCTAATCCTAATAATTCCCTGAGCTCTAAACCTGACCCTTACCCTAAACCTAACCCTTACACTAAATAGAGCCATAAGCATAAACCTAAAACTATCCTTTACCATAACCCTAGACTTAATATTAGCCCTAGCACAAATCCTAGCCCTGAATCTAAAACGAACACTATCCCTCATCCTAGCCCTAAACCTAGATTAATCATAACCTTAACTTCAACCCAAACCCTAACCCTAGCTCTAACCCTCACCCTGCGAGTAAACCTAGCTAAAACACCATTTTTATCCTAAAATTAAACCTAACACTATTCCATATCGCTAATCCTAAGCTAAACAATAACCCTAGCCCTAATTCTAGCCTAAATTTAACCCTGTCCCAAACCCTAAATCTAATTTTAGCCATATCACTAACTCTAACTCTCACACCAGCCCTAACCCTAATGCTAATCATAAAATTAGCTCTAACCCTAGCCCTAGCACTAAAACAAAACTGCACCACAGCTCTAACCATAACCCTTAACCTAAACCAATCCCTCACCTAACACTAGCTCTAATTTAAGTTTTAATCTGAACCCTAAAACTAACCTGAATCTGACTCTGATCATAACACTATCCCTAGTTCTAATTTTAAACCTAACACTAAACCTAAAACTAACACTAAACATAGCACTAACCCTTACCATAAATTTAGCACTAAACATAAACCTGGTACTTACATTAGCCATAATCCTAACTCTATCACTAGCTTAACACAAAACCTAGGCCTAATCTGAACCATAAACCAAGTTTTAACACTAAACCTAACCCTAACCAGAGCCCTAATTATAAACATAACCTTAGCCATAACCCTACCACAAACCCTACCCATTGCCATAAACATAACCCTAACTCTAATGCTAAACCTAGTCTTGAAACTTAACCTATCCTTAAACCTGACCCTATCCATTATCCTAATCCAAACCTAGACCTTTAACCTCACGTTACTATTAATGTAACATTAACCCTAATGTTAACATGAGCCCTAACTTTAAAACTTAATCTATACCAAACCCTAACCCAGACACTGACTGTAAAAATAGTCCTAGCTCTAAACCTGACCCTAACACTAAAACTGACCCTTACACTACATGTAATCTTAAACCTAAGACTAAAATTGTCTTGAACCATAAGCCAAGACTTGATATTAGCCCTAGTTCTAATCCTAGCCTTAAATTTAGAACAAACCTTAGCCCTCATTCTAGCCCTAAATCTAGCATTAGTCATAACCCTAAACTTAACCAAAGCCCTAACCTAATTTTAACCCTCACCCTCCCACTTTAGCAAGCTATAATACCATTCCTTACTCTAAACTTAATTCTAACCCTAACCCTAACTCTATCCCTAAGCTGAACACTAACCCTAACCATCATTCTAGCCCTAACTTAACCCTATCTTTAATTCTAATGCTAACCGTAGCCCTAAGACTTACTCTGACTATCAAACTAGCCCTATTTCTACTTCTAACACTATCCCTTTAATTAACCCTGACCCTAGCCCTAAACACAGCCATAAACCTAAGCATTACACTTTCATCATCCTAATACCTAGTCTTAACCCTAGATTTAACTCTAACTCTAATCTAACATTATCCTGAAGCATAAGACCAAAATTAAAACTACCACTAACACTAATCACAAAACAAGCAGTAAAACAAAACCGAGTAATAACCCTAACACAAAATCTTAACTTAAACCAAACCTAATACTACACCTAGATCTAACCCTAGCTCTAATTTGAGTCCTTATCTTAACCTTAATACTAACACTGACTCTGACTTATATCCTAACACTCACCCTAGCTGTAAACTCCATCCTATCTTTAAACCAAACATTTACAGTAACCCTAGCGTTATTTTGAGTCCTAACCCTAACTCTAAAACTAACTCTGACCCTGCCTATTAATCTAACACTAACACTTGCTCTAAATATCACTCTAACCTTAAACCTAATGCTAACACTAGAGGTTTAACTCCTAATCATAACCCACAAATTCACCCTAATTGTAACCCTAGTTTTTACATTAGCCATTGACCAGCCCTAAACCTAACAAGAACCTAACCCTAATCTGAGCTTTAACCCTAAACCTTGCCCTAATTCAAGCCCTAATATTAGCTCTAACCCTATCCCTTACCCTAAGTCAAACTCTAACCCTGAGTTTAACCCTAATCCTTAATCTAATCAAACACGAACTCTATTACTAATCCTAACCCTAGCACTCATTCTATCTCTAACCATAATCCAAACCCTAACCCGAACACTGACCCTTATTCTGACCCTAACACTAATCATAGGTCTAAACTTGAACCTAAACCCAAACTAAACACTAACAATAACTTTTTTGTTTACCTAATAACTAATCCTAACCATAACACTAGCCCCAGATCTAAACCTAATCCTAAATCTAGTCATAACTTGAAACTTAAAACTAATTGAAAGCTTAGAAATAGCCCTAACAATAATCCTTAGCCTAAGCCAAACACTAACTCTTCCCCTAGAATTAATTCTGGCTTTATTTCTAACCATAACACTAACCTGAACACTGACCCTGACACTTACAATGACCCTAGCTCTAAACACCACCCCAAACCTAAACCAAACCCTACAAATATACCTAGGCTTACCATTAACCATAAAATTAGCCTGAATCATAACAAGTTTTACATTAGCTGTAGCACTAACCTATCGCAAAACCTAGCCCTAATCTAAGGCCTACCCTAGCTTTAACCCTAAAGCTAATCTTAATCCTAACCATATCCCTAAGCCTAAGGCTACACCTAAGCCTAGACCTAATCTTTAGCATAACCATAGCCCTAACTCTAGCTCTAACCTATCCATCACTCTAAAGATAATCCTAAACCTTATGCTAATCCTAGCCAAAACCTAAACCTATCTCTAACCCTAATCCTATCAATTACCCTACACTTAACCTGAACCCTAAATCTGAAACTATTATGACCCTATTATTAACAATAATTCTAATTCGAGCCCTAAACATAAACCTTAACCTAATAAAAACCCTAAACCTGATGCTAATCTTAATAATATCCCTAGCTATAATCTTGATCTTAACCATAAACTTAACCCTTAAAATAGACCTAGCTATAAACTTAACCCTAAACTATTGCTAACTGTAACCCTAGACCTGACTTTCACCCTAGCTCTTATCCTGGTCCTAAACCTAACACAAAACTTAGCCCAAATCTTAGCGATAAAATTGACATTAATCATAAACCTAACCTTAACTCCAATTATAACACTCACCCTAGCCATAAAACTAGCTTTAATCCAAACCTTTTTCCTAAACCTAACCCTAACACTAATTCTAACATTAACGCTAGCCCTAATATCAGTCTAAACCTAACACTGACCCTTTCTCTAAGAAAAACTCTAACTCTCCCCCTAGCCCTATACCAAGTTCTAACCCAATCACTTACCATCACCCTAAAACTAGACCTAAACTTAGCTCTAACCCTAGCCCTATTCTTCACCCTAGCTCCAACCCTAAATATATAACTAACTCTAAAACTTACCCTAAACCTAAGCATAAACCTCACACGAACACTAGCCCTAACTAATTTTAAAACTAGTCCTAACTCTACTTCTAGCCCTAAAACAAAACCGAGTCATAGTTCTAATCCTAACCCTTAACCAAAACCAAACCCTAACCTTAAACCTAGCCCTACACCTATCTCTAATTCTAGTCCTAAATCAAACCTAAAATGTAATATGAACACTGACTCTGAACCTAACACTAACTCTACAACTAAATTAACCATAAACTTAAACCTAACACAAACCTACCTAACCATAAACCTATAAATAGTGCTAATCATAACCTTACTTCATATTTTACCCGTAGCCTTAACCTTAGTGTTATCTCAACCGGAAACCTAGCCTTAATCTGAGAACTAAATCTAGCTTTAACTCTAAAACTTACACCTAACCCTAACTCTCAAAATAGCCCTATTCCTATACATATCCCTAGCCCTAATCCTAGGTCTAACTCTATCCATTAACCTAATGATAACTCTAACCCTTATGCTAAACATTAGGCATAACCTTAACCCTATCGATTACACTAAAACACGTCTCAACACTAAACCTAGCCCTGTTATTAACACTACCCTAAACCTAATGCTAATTTGAGTTGTAAAAATTACCTCTAACCTAAACCAAACCCTAACCTTGAATCTGACCCTAATAATAACGCTAGCTCTAAACCTAACCCTTACCCTAAACCTAACCCTTACACTGGACCAAGCCATAAACCTAACACTAAATCTCCCCCTAACTTTAACCCTAGACCTGGCATTATCCCTAGCCCTAATACTAACCCAAACCCTATCATAAACACTAACCTTCATTCTAGAACTAAGCCTAGCCTTAATTATAACCCTATCCCTAACCCTTGCCCTAATTCTTATACTATTCTTGCCCTAGCCCTGAACTTAGCTATAACCCACTCCATTACCCTACTTGTAACCCTAACTCTAACCTGAGGTTTAAACCTGAGGTTTAAACCTAACACTAACCATAACCATAATTTAGCCCTATCCCTAAACATAACCCTAGCCCTAACTCCAGCCCTACGACTAACTCTAATTCTCTCATTAGCCTATCAATAGTTCTAATCCTATATCTTATCATAAACTCTAAACCTAGCCCTAACCCTAGTACTAACCCTTGGCCTTATTTAGTTCTAGCCCTAACCAAATATCAAATCCTAACTCTAAATACAACCCTAACCTGAAGCCTAAGCCTGACAATTATAAATATATTTATATTTAGAGACTATGTCTACAGATGTTGGCTTCAATTACCATTTAGAATATAGTCATTAGTTTCATAAAAGGCATACCATTTCTGGTGGTATATCAAGAACTGATGGTCATGCGTAGGATGCTATGTTAATGGGGAAAGGAATGAGAGTATAAAATTAATCTATCTTAGAAAATTAGAGGAGGACAGTAATGAATAGACAGGGGTAACTTATGTATAAATTTAAATTCCTTATCTGTATTTGTAAATTAATCCAATGTATAAATAGTAAAAGTTTGGAGGTTGAAAGTGGGATAGAGGGAGGAAGAAAAAAAGAAAAAAAAGAAAAGAAAGAAAAAGTGGGAGAATGAAAATAAGATAAAATAAAGGAGGGGGGTGAGGTGGGCCTATGAAATTTCCCCATATTAAACTATTCTGATGATTCAGTTCTTAAAGTCCAATTTCATGCAAAGTCATTGGTTTCATGTATGTTGAGATTGTAAGGCCCGAGGGGAAAGGGTAGAGGGGAATAGATGAGAAGAGTGAGAATAGAAAAGCTCTCAGAACTTTGTTTTTTTCCAGTAGGTGAAGTTGTCTATTCCTAGCTTGAGTTTCTGTGCTAAAGGTGGTGGAGGTTGTCAGTTTGAGAGGGCTTAAGTTTCTACCTGAAGCCTCCTTACCTTTTGTCTCTGAGTTGGAAACCAGGTATCTGTATGGTTGCTTTTCTGTATTTAGAGCTATGACCCCCCCACCAAGAGAAAAATCGTGAGTTATCACAGCTGGAGGTAGGGGAGTTGGAAACCGGGTACCTGTGCAGCCTCAGAACTGAATTGGTAGCCAAGGCCACCGATTGATGGTGAGTAAAGTTTTCAAAGATGGATTCCATCTGTTACCTGTTTGGTGAGGTGTGTGGTTCTGGGGTGACCGTTGGCCATGTCCAGAGATTGTTCTGTGACCCACAAGCAAAGCCTCTGTGTTCTGTGTTACCTATCCTCTGCGCCTGCACAGCCAATACTTTCATCTGAGCCAAAAGGGAAATGGTGGCCAAGACTCCCGTCTGCACCAAGAGCTCAAGAGTGGCTGAGACTTCGATCTGAGCTGAGAGCACTTGCGCAGCTGAGACTTCCGTCTGTGCAGAGAGCTCATGCGTGGCTGAGACTTCTGACTTCCAGCTGAGCCAAGAGAAAACACACAGCTGACCCTTCCATCTGCAGAGAGCTCCACTGTGGCCCTAGTTTTCTTCAAATTTCTATGATATTGGGCAAGATTCATCTTTTACTTAGCCTTATTATACTCCACATGTTTGGGCCTTCTCTGTTCAACGGTTTGCTGTCAGGAAGAGTTTGCATTTTAAGATTTTCCTTCATTATGTTTTATTTATGTGAATGAAAATTGAGCTGGAATTCAAACAGGTTTGGTAGTAGGTGCTTGAAACTTCACAAATCAGTTGTCAGTAGGCACTATCTGGTTTCTTTCTATTGAATGTAGTCCAAAGCTGAAACATGCAAAAGCAACTGTATCTGAGAGACCTTAAGGTGAAAACATAGAAATATCTATGTATTGAAATAAGTCTCCAAATGATTTGATCAATTTTTTTGATACTACACAGTATTCATCTTTTAGCTTGCTCCACTAGGCTCCTCAATGTTGGCACTTCTAGGATCAATTGTTCTCTAAACAGGTAAGGGTTAGTGTTATGGTTATGGTTAGGGCTCCTTTAGAATTAGTGTTAGGGTTATGATTTTTTTTTCAAATTTCTTTGATACTGGGAAGATTTATCTTTTACCTAGCCTTACTATGTGTCCCAGTTTGGTGTCTTCTCTGTTCAATGGTTTGCTGTTGGGAATAGTTTGTTTTTAATGCCTCACTTCATTTCGACCTGTATGGGTAAATAAAAAGAGAGCTTGAAATCAAACAGAGTTGGTTTGAAAGCTTCCTTGAAACTTCAGACAATCAATTCTCAATGTGCATTTTCTTGTTTGTTTCTTGTGGAAGTAGTCCTACACTAAAATAGACAGAAATAGCTTCATCTTTGAGTACTTTAAGACAATCTTCAAAATATTTGGTCAAATTACTTTGATACTGCACAGGATTAATCCTTTACCTATCCTTAATAGGATCCCCAATTTGGAGCCTTTAAATTCAACGGTTCACTTTCAGGAAAACTTTGAATTTTTAGGTGTCACTTTATTATGTTCTATAGGTGTGAATTACAATGAACCTGGGAATCAAATAGGGTTGTTACTAGTTGCTTGATATTTCACACACTCAATTAGTTCTACATGAGCATTCTCTGTTTTCTTACTATTGAATATAGGACAAAGGAGAAGTGTGCAAAAACAACTTTATCTGAGAGCACTTTAGAAGACAACAGGGAAATAAACATGTAATAAAATACCTCCCATAATTATTTGGTCAGATTTCTTTGATACTGTACAATTTTAATCACTTAGCTTGCCCCACTAGGCTCCACAACTTTGGGACTTCTATGATCAAAGGTTATCTAAACAGGTTAGGGTTAAGATTAGAGTTAAGGTTAGTGCTAGTTTTGACCTAGTGTTAGGTTTAGAGTTAATGTTGTTCAAATTTTCTTGATACTTGACAGAATTCATCTTTTACCTAGCCTTACTATGTTTCCCAGGTTTAAACCTTCTGAGTTCAATGGTTTGCTTACAGTAACAGTTTGTGTTTTGAGGTTTCACTTCATTTTGACCTATATGATGAAAAGAAATGGAGCTCAAAATCAAAGATGTTTGGTGCTAGCTGGTTGAAACATCTCACACTCAATCAGTACTCTGTGTGCACTCTCTGGTTTGCTCCTTGTAAATGTAACGCTAAGATGAAGCATGAAAAGCATCTGTATCTGAGAGTACTTTAAGGGAAAACAAGAAAACAGGCATGTACTGTACTATCCCCCCTAATTATTTGGTCAGATTTCTTAGATGCTGGACAGGATTCATCTATTAGCTTGCCCCAGTAAGCTCCCAACGTTTGGGACGTCTAGGCTCAATGATTTTCTAAACAGGTTAGGGTTAGGTTTAGGATTAGGGTTAGGGCTAGCTTTAGAGATAGGGTTAGTATTAGGGTTTGTTTTATTCAAATTTCTTTGATACTGGTAAGAATTTATCCTTTCCCTAGCCTTACTATGTGTCCAAGTTTTGGGCTTTTTTTGTTCAATCGTTCGCTGTCGGGAATAATTTGTTTTAAATAACTCACTTCACTTTTACCTATATGGTTAAATGCAAATGGAGCTAGAAATAAGAGGGTTAGTGCTATCTTGTTGAAACTTCACATACTCAATCAGTTACTAACTTCACATACTCAAAACTAATACTAATCCTAATACAAAACATAACTCTAAACCTAAACCTAAAACTCACAGTGACACTACCCATAAACCTAAAACTTACCCTAACTTTAAACCTAACCCTAAAATTAAGACTAACCATAACACTAAATCTAAACCAAACCCTAATGCTAACCCGAACACTAAACCTATCCATAAACCTAACTCTAAACGTAACCCAAAACCTAAACCTAACCCTAACACTAATCCTAAACCTAAAAATAAAACTAACACTAAGACAAACACAAACTGGAACCATAATCCTAACAATAACCAAAACCCTTCCCTAACCCTAACCATAACTTTAACCCTATCCAAAGCCTATAACTAAGAATAATTCTAACCAAAACCCTAATCATACCTGTTAACTTAACCTAACACTAACCCTAAAATTAAACCTGAATCAAAAAATAATTCTAACCATATCAGTAACACTAACACTAAGGCAAACCTTACCTTTAACCCTAACCCTAAATTTAACACTAACACTAAACCTAATTGTAACCTTAACCCTAACTTTAACACTAAACCTAATACAAACTGTAAGTCTTACACTAATCCTTACCATTACACAAAAACTAAAACCAAACCTAACACTAAACCTAACTCTTATCATAACTTTAACCCTAACCATAACCCTAACACTAATCCTAATATGAAACCTAAACCTAACCCTATCCCTAATAGTAACCATAAACCTATCCCTAACCTAACCCTAACCCTAACCTTTACACTAACATCAAACCTAAACCTAACCATAATATTAACTCTCAAAATAAACCTAATTCTAACATGATCACTAACCCTAACCCTTACACTTACCCTAAATCTACCCCTAATGTTAACTCTAACACTAACCCTAACCATAACCAAACACTAATACTTTCACTAAACCTAACCCAAATCCTAACACTAACTCTAAACTTAAACTCAACCATAACACTAAACCTAAACCTAACCGTAACGCTAATGTTAACCCTAACACAAACACTAAAACTAACCATTTCTTAATCATAAATCTAAACTTAATCCTAAATTTAACAGTTACTCAAATTTTAACACGCCACTAGACCTAAATCTAACTGTAAACCTAATACTAGCCCTAAACCTAATACTATCTTTGACGCTAACCCTAACCCTAATACTAACTGTAACCTGAACCATAATTCTAAATGTAAACCTAATAAAAATTCTAAACCTAACACTAATGCTATCCCTAACATTAACCCTAACACTAACCATAAACCTAAGTCTAACAGTAATAGTAAACCTCGACCAAAACCCAACCCTAACCATAACACTAACCATACAACTAATCCTAACACCAACTCAAAACCTTTCAATAACCCTATCACTATCCATAAACCTAACCCTAAACCTAACAGAAACACCAACATCAAGCCTAAACCTAACCCTAAGGCTAACACTCAAGCTAAACCAAAACATAACATAAACCCTAACCCTAACCCTGACACAAACCCTAACCATAAACATAATCCTATCTCTAACACTAACTCTAACCCAAACATATTCCTAACCCTAATCCTAACACTAACCGTATCATATATTTAACCCTAACATTAACTCTAATGCAAAGTTTAACATTAACACTAACAATGAACCAAACCCAAATTTTAACTGTAATCCTACCCTACCTCTAACCCAAACCCTAATGCTAACTCAAACTCTAACCCTAATCCTTATATTAACCCTAAACTTAACCCATACCCTAACAGTAAACCTAACCCTAATTCTAAACCTAACTGTACCATAACACTAAACCTAAACCTAACTCTAACCCTAACACTAACCTTGAACATATTTTAAACCTAGGACAATAACTAACCCTAAATTTAACCCTGACACTAACCTAACGTTAAGCCTAATATTAATCCTAACTCTAACTCTAACCATAACATTATGATGAACTCTAACCCTAATCTTAACACAAATCTTAACCATAAACCTAACCCTAACACTAACACTAACTCTAAATCTAACACAAATCTTAAACATAACCCTAACCGTGACACTAAAACTAACCCTCACTGTAAACCTAGCAGATCATCTAACACTAATGCTAACACTAAATGTAACACTAACCCTAACACTAACCCCAAAGTAAAACCTAACATTAACACTGAACCTAACACTAACCCTAATCAAAGTTAACCCTAAAAGTTAAACTAAACCTAATCATAAACCTAACACACAATTTAAACAAAATGCTAACACTAAACGTAATCTTATACCTAACTTTAAATTTAAAAAAAAATCCTAACACTAACACAAATCTTAACACTAACCCTAATCTTAACGCTTAAAGCAAACTGTAAAACTGACAATAACACTTAACCTAGCACTAAACCTAACCTTAAACCTAAACCTAACCATATATCTTACCCAAGCCTAAACCCTAAAACTACCCTAATCATAACACTAACCATATAACTGAATCTACACAAAATATTAACACTCAAAATAACACTAAACCTTATCCTAACACTATAACTAAAACTAACCCCAAACCTAACTATAATGCTAAACCTAACACTAAACCTAAACCTAATTATAAGTGTAAACCAAACACTAAACTTATGCCTATACAGAACCCTAATCAGAAAACTAACTCTAACCTTAACACTAAAAATAAACCTATTTCTAAACCTAACACTGTGGCTAACCCTCATTCTAACCCTAACACTAACACTAACCCTTAATCTAAACCTTACCTTAACCCTAATACAAACTCTAACCCTAAAACTAACACTAAATCTATGCATAACCCTAACCCTATCCCTAAGCCTAACACTAATCCAAACCCTAAAACTAACCCTAACATTGACACTAACCCTAACCCAACCATAACCCTAATCCTAATAATAACCGTAACATTAAACATAATGCAAACCTAACAATAACACTAACCCTAACCCTAACCCTAACCCTAATATAATCCTATATGTAAAGCTGACCTAACACATACTGTACCACAAACTTAACAAAATCTTAATTTTAACACTAACCCTAACCCTTTCTGTAACCCAAACCTTAACACTAAACCTAACCCTAACTCTAAAATTAACACTAACCCTACCACTAACAATAACCCTAATTCTGACCATAACCCTGACACTTACACTAACGCTAAACTTAAGACAAACCCTAACCCTAAATCTAACACTAAAACTAAACATAACTCTAAACCTAACACTAATCCAAACACTAATCCTAACTTTAACCCTAATTCTAACTGTAACTCTAAGCTTAATACTAAACCTAAACCTTTCATTAACCCTAACCCTAACTATGACCAAAAGCCTATCATTAAACTTAACCCTAACCCTAAATCTTACAGTAAACCTAACCCTAAACCTAACTTAACCCTAAAACTTGCCCTTACCCAAACAGTAAACTTAAAACTAACAATAACCCGAAAGCTAACACCTAACCTAACCTTAATCTTAAGACTAACACTAAAACTAACCCTAACCATAACAATATACTTAATACTAAACCTAATCCTAAGCCTAATACTAACACTAATTCTAAAGCTAAATCTAACCCTAACGCTAACCCTAAACCTAAACCTATCCTTAATTTTAACAACCCTAATACTCTCCTTCATTGTAAACCAAACCCTAACCCTATCCCTAACCATAAACTACAGCTAATACTTAAGGTAACCCTAAACCTTACACTAATCTAAAAACTAACCCTAACTCTAACCTTAAACACAACAGTAACTTTAAGAGAAAAACCTAACCCTAACGATAACCCTTAATTTAACATTAACCCTAACTCTATCACTCACCCTAAAACTAACCCTAATTCTACCCCTAATGCTAATCTTAACCATAATGCTAATCCTAACTCTAACCCTAAATCAAAAGAAAAACCTAACACTTACACTAACCTTAACCCTAACACAAACAATAACCCTAAACCTAACCTTAAACCTAACTCTCACCCTTAACCTAATCCTTTCCATAAACCTAATACTAACTGTAATAGTAAACCAAACTGTGACAATAATCCTAACGCTTCACTTGGCAATAAACCTAACCCTAACCCAAATACTAACTCTAACTCTAATCCTAAGTCAAACACTATCCCTATCCCTAACCCTACAAAAAACCTAACTCTAACCTTAACCATAAAAAAAATCCTTACCCTAATCTTAAACATTTTCCTAGCACTAAACTTAACCCCAAGTCTAACCCAAATACTAACAATAACCCTAACACAATTCCTAATGCTAACCATACTCTATCCCTAACCTCACCCTAAATCTAACACTAATCTAACCCTTACCTTAACCCTAAACTTTAAACTAACCCTAAATCTAACCTTAACCCTAAATCTAATGATAACCCTAACACTAATCCTATCTGAAAACTAAACTTAAATGTAACCCTAACCCAAACATTAACACTAACCCTAAACAAATTCTACCCCCAAACCTAACTATAACCTTAATCCTAACTTAAAACGTAAACCTAAATCTAACCTTAACCCTCAACCTATCAAAAACCCTAACACTAACCCTAATCCTAACCCTAACTGTAACCCGAACCCTAACACTAATGCTAATCCTAACCCTAACCATATCCCTAACCCTAACACTAACCGTAACTCTAACTCTATTCGTAACCATAACACTAACCATTACACTTAACCTAACACTAATCCTAAACTTAACCGTAACTCTAACCCTAAACCTGAGATGAAACCTAAACCTAACCATAACCCTAACACTAACCCTAACAGTAAACCCTATCCCTAACAATAACACTAAATTTTACACTAATTCTAATCATAACACTAACATTAACTTTAACACCAACCTTAACCCTATCACCAACACTCACCCTAAACATATCCCTAAACCTTTCACTAAGCCTATCCTTAATTTTAAACTTATCCCTAACATTAACATTAAAACTAATTCTAACCCAAACCTAACAGTAACACTACTCCTAACCCTAAATCTAGCCTAAACTTAACACTAACACTAACACTAATTTTACCCTAAAATAAAACATAACTCTAAAAATATACCTAAATTTAAACCTAAACTGAACCCTAACTATAAAACAAACACTAACACTTATCCTACACCTAAAATTAACCTTACACCTATTCCTAACCCTAACACTATCCATAACCCTAACCCTAACATTCACCAAGTTATTAACAATAAACCTAATTCTAAACCTAACCCTAACACTCACCCTAACCATAACCCTAACACAAACTCTAAAATTAACTCTAATACTAACCCTAAACCTAACACTTACTATAAATCTAAACCTAAACCTAACCATAAGACTAACCCTAAACTAATTAACTAACCCTAAAACTAACACTAAACCTAAAACTTACCCTAACTCTTACCCTAACGCTAACCTTAAAAATAATTGTAAACCAAGCCCTAACACTAAAACTAAAACTAACACTAACTATAACCCTAACCCTAACACTAACCATAACCCTAACCCAAACATAAACCATACCCCAAACCCTAACCCTAACCCTAACCCAACCCTAATCTTAACTCTTACCTAACAATAACTGTAACCCTTATACTAACCCTAACCCTAAACCTTACCCTATCACTAACCCTAAACCTAACCCTAAACTTAACACTAACTCTAACCCTAAACATAACATTAACCTTAACTGTAACTCTAACCCGAACCATAACACTAAACCTAACTCTAAACATAACCCTAACACTAATTCCATATCTAACCCTAAAGTTTATCTAACCATAAACCTATCTTTAATTCTAACCCTAACCCTAACTTTATCAAAAAATTCTAACCGTAATCTTATTTCTAATCCTAACTTTGAAAGTATTCCTAACAAAAAAAAAAAAAAAAAAAGAAAGTATCCCTAACAGGTTATATGTTACTGAATAATTAATGGGTTACAGAAAACATAATGGAGGAAACGAAAAAATTCTTAGAGATAAATGAAAACACTGACACAATATATCGGATTATATGGGAAACAATGAAAGCAGTTTTAAGAGGAAAAGTTATTGCTTCGAGTTCATTCAGCAAAAAATAAATAAATACATACATACGTACATACATACATACATACATAAATAAATAAATATCTCACACTTCATCTCAAAACCCTAGAAAAAGAAGAGTAAATCAAAAGCAAATGTAGTAGAAGACAAGAAATAATTAAAATCAGACCTGAAATCATTGAAATTGAAACAAAAGTAACAATTGAAAAAGTGGACAAAACTAAAAGTTGGGTTTTTGAAAAAATAAATAAGATTGGCAGATCTTTATCCAGGCTAATGAAGAGAAGAAGAGAGAGAGAAGAAATTACCAGCATACATAATTGAAAAGGCAATATCACAATAGACAACACAGAAATATGGAAGATAATCAGAAATTATTTTGAAATTTTATATTCCAATAAAATAAAAGGTAGTGAAGACTTCGATCAATTTCTTAAGCCATATAATTTACCCACATTGAGTCAAGAGGATACACACAACTTAAACTGACCAATATCAACGGACAAAATAGAAGAAGACAGCAAAAGACTGCTAACCAAGAAAAGCCCAGGACCAACTGGGTATACAACAGAGTTTTACAAAACCT
This sequence comes from Callospermophilus lateralis, assembly GCF_048772815.1. NCBI lineage: Eukaryota > Metazoa > Chordata > Mammalia > Rodentia > Sciuridae > Callospermophilus > Callospermophilus lateralis. The sequence goes on from NC_135326.1 coordinate 2,628,448, forward strand.
TTAAAGAAGAACTAATACCAATACTTTTCTAGCTATTTCAGAAAATAGAAAAAGATAGAGCTCTTCTGAATTCATTTTATGAGGCTAACATCACCCTGATTCTGAAACCAGACAAAGACACTTCAAAGAAAATAAATTACAGAACAATATCTCTAATGCACATAGATACAAAAATCCTCAATAAAATTCTGGCAAATCAGATACAAACACATATTAAAAAGATTGTGCATCATGATCAAGTAGGACTCATACCTGGGATGCAAGGCTGGTTCAACATACGGAAATCAATAAATGTTATTCACCACATCAATAGACTTAAAGATAAAAACCATATGATCATCTCCATAGATGCAGAGAAAGCATTTGAAAAAGTACAGCATCCCTTTATGTTTAAAACACTAAAAAAAAGAGAGAGAGATAACAGGAACTTATCTCAACATTGTAAAAGCTATCAATGCTAAGCCTCAGGCAAACATCATTCTAAACAAAAAAGTTGAAGGAATTTCCTCTAAAATCTGGAACAAGACTGGGATGCCCTCTCTCACCACTTCTATTCAACATAGTTTTCAAATCAATGGCTGGAGCTATTAGAGAGTTGAAAGAAATTAAAGGCATTAAGATAGGAAAAGAGGAACTTAAATTAGCACTGTTTGCTGAAGACATGATCCTATTCCTAGCAGTCCCAAAAGGTTCTACCCAGAAACTTCTAGAGCTAGTAAATGAATTCAGCAAGGTGACAGGATATAAAGTCAACATGCATAAATAAAAGGCATTCCTATATATCAGTGAGAAATCCTATGAAATGGAAATGAAGACAACTACCCCATTCACAATATCCTCAAATAAAATAAAATACGTGGTAGTCAACCTAAAAAAAGAGGTGAAGGACCTAAACAATGAAAACTACAGAACCATAAAGAGAGAAATAAAAGAAGACCTTAAAATATGGAAAGATATACCTTGTTCATGGATAGGCAGAACTCACATCATTAAAATGGTGATACTACCAAAAAGTACTCTACAAGTTTAATGCAATTATAATGAAAATCCCAATGATATTTATTGCAGAAATAGAAAAAAGCAATCATGAAATTCATCTGGAAAAAATTGGAGACCCAGAATAGCAAAAACATTCCTAAGCAGGAAGAGTAACTCAGGCTGTATAGTTATACCAGATTCTAAATTTTACTACGGAGCAATAGTAAGAAAAAAACTGTATGGTACTGGTACCAAAACAAAAACTGGTAGACCAATGGTACAGACTAGAAGACACAGAAACCAATCCACAAAATTACAACTACATTATATTAGACAAAGGTAATAAAAGCATGTAATGGAGAAAGGATAGAATCTTCAACAAATGGTGCTGGAAGAACTGGAAAGCTCTATGCGACAAAATGAAATTGAATCCCTGTCTCTCACCAGGGACAAAAGTTAACTCAAAATGGATTAAGTAGCTGGAATCAAACCAGAAACTCTGCATTGAAAAGAAGGAAAAGTTGGCTCTAATCTCCACCTAAGTGGAGACAGGCTTAAAATTTCTTAATACGACACCTGTATCTCAAGAGTTAAAATCAAGAATCAACAAATGGGACTTGGCCACTCTCTGACAGATTGCAACAAGAATACAGGTGTGTGTCCATCTTGCAGCTACAGATGGCGGGGCACTGCATAGAAGCGGCCAGCAAGCAGAGAGAAACGTTGCTGCAGATTCTGTGGAATCCTGCCGGCTGAGCCCGCACTGAGCCCCAGGCTGTGTTTGGGATTTCAGACGGGGAAGGAAGCGGTACAGTTCTACCCCCCACAATGGAAACTCCACCAAGGAAACCAGCGGCTATCATCTTGGAGAGCTGAAGTAACCACCGCCACTCTCCAACAGATTGCAACAATAAAACAGGTGCATGTTACTCAGCTCATCTCCCATATAGCGGGGAATTAGCATAAAATCTCTCCTAGGCTTTCTGGGGGAGGGATTATCAGAGCAAGCCTGCATAAAGACTCGGGAAAAACTAGAGATTCCTGACATTCAACTCCCCCTCCCATCGGCGGCGAAAACAAAACCTGTCTTGCCAGCGCTGGGGGAGGGGCTAGTGGAAAAAATCAAAACAATAGAGTGCTGTAGTTCCCAATAGCCACCCTCCACACCCAACAAATGGCAGGACCAGAGTACATTTTGAACTGCTGAGAGGCATCACTCAGGGGCAATCTGGTCTAGCGGAAAAAACCAGGACTAACAGGAGAAACCAGGGGACCCGAGGCCAGGCCCTCGTGACCAGGTGGCTGGAGACCCCATGCACGCCGACAACAACCCACCCACTGCCGCGTGACTGAGCAACTGGAGAATGCCCGCCTGCTGGCAACGGACCACGTGACCGGGCAGCTAGAGATCACCCACCCGCCAGCAACAGCCAACCCCTTACCCGCGGGACTGGGTGGCTGGAGTCTGCCCTCTCCCCGCCAGTGACTGATAGCCCGCAGGCTGCCCGTGCAACTGGGCGGCTGGAGACAGCCCGCCTGCTGGCGACCGACCATGCGACTGGGGGGCTAAAGATCGCCCGTCTGCCGGCGACAGCCCACATGCTGTCCAGGGCAGCTGGAGACCGCCCGCCCGCTGGTGACAGGAAGCTGAAACCAACCAGAGACAATCCAGTCCCACCCCCCAATTCAAACACCTCGGTAAGCAGCCTGGGGCCTGCCATAGCAGAGAGGTGATGTCACTGGAGCTCTACTGTCAGAATTTCTTCCCAGCAGAATCCACATTAGCAAGCATAGTCTACCAACACAAAGAAAAGAAAAAAGAGATATACAAAACCAAAACAAATCTATAGAATAGAGCAGAAACACAGCAATCAAATAGAGCTGGAAAGTAACGTGAACATCATGAAAAAACAAGGGGAAAAGGGAGTACAAACATTGCAGGACAACTTAAATCTACAGGAAGACGTAGAAGCATCAGAAACATGGATAGGGAAAGAACTCAAGGCATTCCTAACTCAGATGGAAAAGAATATTAGAGAAGACATGAGACAGCAAGTCCAAGCAATAAAAGTATATTTTGAAAATAAATTAAACAAACAAATTCAAATAGCAAAGAACAAGTTTTACCAGGAGATAGAGATCTTAAAAACATCAATCAGTAATCCTAGAAATGCAGGAAACTATAAACCAAATTAAAAATTCAAACAAGAATATTACAAATAGACTAGATCAAGTAGAAGTCAGAACATCAGCTAATGAAGACAAAGTTTATCAACTTGAAAAGAATATAGTCAACACAGAAAAGATGCTTAAATACCATCAGCAATCTATTCAAGAGATATGGGATGTCATAAAAAAATATTGAGAGTCATCGGGATAGAATAAGGCATAGAGAATCAAAGCAAAGGAATGAAAAACCTATTAAATTAAATAATTCTAGAAAACTTCCCAGACATGAAAGATGGAATGGATTGCCAAATCCTGGAAGCCTGTAGGACCCCAAACATTCAAAACCATAATAGACCAACTCCAAGACATATCATTATGAAGATAGCCAACATACAGAACAAAGAGAAAATATTAAAAGCTATGAGAGAAAGGAGGCAGATTACATTCAGGGGTAAAAAAATTAGGTTAAAAACTGATTTTTCATCACAAACTTTGAAAGTGAGAAGATCCTGGAACAATGTATTTCAAACACTGAAAAATAATTGATTCCAACCAAAAATAGTGTATCAAGCAAAATTAAGCTTCAGATTTGAGAATGAAATTAAAATCTTCCACAATAAACCAAAACTAAAAGAATTCGCAGCCAGAAAACCAGCACTGCAAAGCATTTTGAGCATAATATTACAAGAAGAGGGATTGAAAAATAGTGCCCAAAACCAACAGTGGGAGGTATCTCAGTAAAGGGGGAGGAAAATAACCAACAAGTAAAAACTTGCCAAACTAAAATAATTAAATAAATAAACAAAACTGGAAGTACAAATCATATTTCAATTATAACCTTAAATGTCAATGGCCTAAACCCACCAATCAAGAGACATAGGCTAGTAAACTGGATCAAAAAAAAAAAATACAACAATATGCTGCCTTCAGGAGACTTATATGATAGGAAAAGACATACACAGACTGAAGATAGAAGGTAGGAAAAAATCATACCACTCACATGGCCCTCGGAAGCAAGCAGAAGTGGCCATACTTATATCGAATAAAATCAACTTCAATCCTAAGTTAATCAAAAGCGATTGAGAAGGACACTATATACTGAAAAAAGGAACCATCCACCAACAAGACATAACAATTATCAATTTGTATGCACCAAACAGTGGTGCTGCAATGTTCATAAAACAAACTCTCCTCAAGTTCACGAATCAAATAGACTACAACACAATAATTATGGGTGACTTCAACACAGCACTCTAGCCATTAGACAGGTCCTCTAGGCAAAAGCTCAGTAAAGAAACTACAGAACTCAATCACACAATCAATAACCTAGACTTAACCGACATTTATAGAATATATCAACCATCATCATGTGGATACACTTTCTTCTCAGCAGCACATGGATCCTTCTCAAAGATAGACCATATATTATGCCATAGGGCAACTCTTAGTAAATATAAAGATTTGGAGATAATAACATGCACCATATCTGATCAAAATGGAATAAAACTGGAAATCAATGATAAAAGAAGAAAGAAAAAATCTACATCACATGGAAAATACACAATATGTTACTGAAAAATCAATGGGTTACAGAAGACATAAAGGAGTAGATAAAAAAATTCTTAGAGACAGATTGCAATACAGACACAACATACTGGAACACTATGGAACACAGTGAAAGCAGTTTTAATAGGAAAATTCATTTCTTGGAGTTCGTTCCTCAAAAAAAGAGAAAATCAACAAATAAATGAATTCACACTACACATCAAAAGCCTAGAAAAGAAAGAGCAAAACAATAGCCAATGTAGTAGAAGACAAGAAATAACTAAAATTAGAGCAGAAATCAATGAAATTGAAACAACAACAAAGAAAAAACATTGAAAAAAACTAAAAGTTGGTTCTTTGAAAAAATAAATAAGATCGACAAGCCCTTAGCCATGCTTACAAAGAGAAATAGAGAGAGAAGCCAAATTACTAACATAAGGCAATGTCACAACAGACACTATAGAAATACAGAAGATAATTAGAATGTATTTTGAAGACCTATATTCCAATAAAATAGAAGATAGTGAAGATATCGATAAATTTCTTAAGTCATATGATCTGCCCAGATTGAGTCAGGAAGACACACACAATTTAAACAGACCAATAACAAAGGAAGAAATAGAAGAAGCCATCAAAAAACTACGAACCAATAAAAGCCCTGGACCAGATGGTTATAGAGAAGAGTTCTACAAAACCTTCAAAGAAGAATTAATACCAATAATTTCCAAGGTATTTCAAGAAATAGAAAAAGAAGGAGTTCTTCCAAATTCATTCTATGAGGCCAACATCACCATGGTCCCCAAACAAGACAAAGACACTTCAAAGAAAGACAATACAGACCAATATCTCTAATGAAATTGGATGCAAAAATTCTGAATGCAATCCTGGCGAATTGAATTCAAAAGCATATCAAAAAAATTGTGCATCAGGATCAATTAGAATTCATCTCTGGGATGCAAGGCTGGTTCAATATATGGAGATCAATAAATGTAATCAACCAGATAAATAGACTTAAAGACAAGAACCATATGATCATCTCAATAGATGCAGAAAAAGCATTCGACAAAGTACACCATCGCTTTATGTTCAAAACACGAGAACAACTAGGGATAACAGGAACTTACCTCAAAATGGTAAAAGCTATATATGCTAAACCTCAGGCTAGCATCATCCTAAATGGAGAAAAAACTGAAGGCATTCCCTCTAAAATCTGGAACAAGACAGGGATGCCCTCTATCAACTTCTATTCAATTTTGTTATTGAAATACTAGCCAGAGCAATTAGAAAGAAAAAAGAAATTAAAGGGATAAAAATAGGAAAAGAAGAACTTAAATTATCACTATTTATGGATGACATCATAATATATTTAACAGACCCAAAAGGGTCTACAAAGAAACTGCTCGAGTTAATAAATGAATTCAGCAAAGTGGCAGAATATAAAATCAACAGGCATAAATCAAAGGCATTCCTGTATATCAGGAACAAAACTTCTGAAATGGAAATGAGGAAAACCACTCCATTCACAATATCCTCAAAGAAAATAAGATACTTGGGAATCACCCTAACAAACGAGGTGAAAGGTTTTTACAATGAAAACTACAGAATCCTAAAGAGAGAGATAGAAGAAGATCTTAGAAGATGGAAAAATGTACCCTGTCCATAGATAGGCAGAACTAACATCATCAAAATGGCAATATTACCCAAAGTTCTCTACAGGTTTAATTCAATGCCATTCAAAATTCCAATGGAATTTCTTGTACAAATAGAAAAAGCAATCATAAAATATATATGGAAAAACAAAAGACCCAGAATAGCACAAAAAATTTTAAGCAGGAAGTGTGAATCTAGAGGTATAGCGATACCAGAGTTCAAACTGTACTACAAAGCAATAGTAACAAAACAGCGTGGTACTGGTACCAAAACAGGCGGGTTGACCAATGGTATAGAATAGAGGACACAGAAACCAATCCACAAAAGTACAACTTTTTAATATTTGATAAAGTGGCTAAAAGTATGCAATGGAGGAAGGATAGCATCTTCAACAAATGGTGCTGGGAAAATTGGAAATTCATTTGCAACAAAATGAAACTGAATTACTTTCTCTCGCCATGAGCAAAAGTTAACTCAAAATGGATCAAGGAGATAGATATCAAATCAGAGACACTGTGCCTGATAGAAGAAAAAGTTGGCTCCTATCTACATATTGCCGGATCGGGCTCGAAATTCCTTAATAGTACGTCCATAGCCCAAGAATTAATAACAAGAATTAACAAATGGGACTTATTTAAACTAAAAAGTTTTTTTCTCAGCAAGAGAAACAATAAGAGAGTTAAATAGAGAGCCTACATCCTGCGAACAAATTTTTACCCCCACACTTCAGATAGAGACCTAATATCCAGAATATACAAAGAACTCAAAAATATAAACAATAAGATAACAAATAACCCAATCAACAAATGGGACAAGGAACTGAACAGACACTTCACACAGGAAGACATACAATCAATCAATAAGTATATGAAAAAATGCTCACGATCTCTAGCAGTCAGAGAAATGCAAATCAAAACCACCCTAAGATACCATCTCACTCAGTAACATTGGCAGCCATTATCAAGTCAAACAACAATAAGTGTTGGCAAGGATGTGGGTAAAATGGTACACTTGTACACTGCTGGTGGGACTGCAAATTGGTGAGGCCAATTTGGAAAGTAGTATGGAGATTCCTGGGAAATCCTGGAATTAATCCACCATTTGACCCAGGTATCGCCCTTCTCGGACTATTCCCTGAGGATCTTAAAAGAGCGTACTATAGGGATGCTGCCACATCAATGATCATAGCAGCACAATTCACAATAGCTAGACTGTGAAACCAACCTAGATGCCCTTTAATAGATGAATGGATAAAAAGAAATGTGGCATCCATACACAATGTAGTGTTACGCAGCACTAAAGAATGACAAAATCATAGAATTTGCAGGGAAATGGATGGCATTAGAACAGATTATGCTAAGCGTAGCTAGCCAATCCTTATAAAACAAATTCCAAATGTCTTCTTTGATATAAACAGAGCAACTAAGAACAGAACAGGAAGGAAGAGCATGAGGAAAAGATTACCATTAAACAAAGACAAGAGGGGGGAGAGAAAGGGAGAGAGAAGGGAAAGCATATTGAAATGGTAGGAGACCCTCAATGTTACACAAAATTACATATAAGAGGTTGTGAGGGAAATGGGGGGGGGACAAGGGAGAGAATTGGACAAGAGCAGATGAGGTAAGAGGGAAGATGGGAGGGGAAGGGTGGGGGTCGGTAGGGGATAGGAAAGGTAGCAGAATACAACAGTCACTAATATGCCATTATATAAAAAATGAGTGTGTTACCGATGTGTTTCTGCAATTTATATTTGGGGTAAAAATGGGTGTTCATAACCCAATTAAGTCAAATGTATGAAAGATGATATATCATGAGCTTTCTAATGTTTTTAAGAACCAATAAAAAAAAGAAAAGAAAAAAAAAACCAAATGGGACTTACTCAAATTAAAAAGTATTTTCTCAGCAAGAGAAAAAATAACAGAGGTAAATAGAAAGTCAACATCCTGGGAACAAACTTTTTTCCTCACACTTCAGATAGATCCCTAATCTCCAGAGTATACAAAGAACTCAAAAAATTAAACAAGAAGAAAACAAACAACCAAATCAACAAATGGGCCAAGGATTTGAACAGACCCTTCTCAGAGGAGGATACGCAATCAATCAGCAAATACATAAAAAAATGCTCACCATCTATAGTAATCAGAAAAATTCAAATTAAAACCACTCTAAGGTACCATCTCACCCCAGTAAGAAAGACAGCAATTATGAAGTCAAACAACAACATGTTCTGGGGAGGATGTGGAGAAAAGTGTAAAATTGTGCATTGCTGGTGGGGCTGCAAACTGATGCAACCATTTTGGAATTTCGTATGGAGTTCCTCAGAAAGCTGGGAATGGAACCACCATTCAAACCAGCAATTCCCCTTCTCGGACTATTCTCACAAGACCTTCAAAAAGCAAACTAAAGTGATACAGTATCATCAATGTTTATAGCAGAACAATTCACAATAGTTAGACTGTAGAACAAACATAGATGTCCTTCATTAGGTGAATTGTTTAAAAAAAATGTGTGGCATATATACAAAATGGAATAATATCAATTAAAAACAAAATAAAATCATGGCATTTGAAGGAAAATGGATGGCATTAGAGCAGATTATGGTAATTGAAGCCAGACAATCGCTTAAAATCAAATGCTTAATGTATTCTTTGATATAAAGAGAACAACTCAAAACAGAGTAGGCAGAAAGAGTATGAGAAAAAGGTTACCATCAAATAGGGAGGATAGAGGACGGGAATGGAAGAAAGAGGAGGAATTGCACTGAAGAGGAAAGGAGGCCCGCATTTTTATACAAAAATACGTATAAAAGGATGTGAGGCAAAGGGGAGAAAACAACAAGAGAGACTGACTGAGAGAAATGAGTTATGGTAGATGAAGTAGAGGAAGGGGAGAAGAGGAAAAAAAGGGAGAGGAGGGGAGGGGAGGGGGCATAGAAAGTGGATAGAAAGGGCAGCAGAATACAAAAGACACCTGTTTGGCACTATGTATAATTGTGGCTGTATAATAAACATGATCCTGCAATATGTAAAGCGATGAAAAATAAGAATTCATACCGCATTTGAAACAAATGTATCATATATAATATGTAAAGATGAATGTAATGTTTTGAGGAACCAAAAAATTTGGATGTTTATAAGAAACTATTCCTAACACTAACCCTAACCTTATCCATAACCCTAACACTAACGCTAACCATAACCCTACCCTAACACTTAACCTAAAATTATCCCAAAAATAACTCTAACCCTAAAAAAAAACCCCAATGCTAAACATCACCCTAATCCTAACACTAACCCTAACACTTACCATAAACATATCCCTAACCCTAACAAATACACTAAGCATAACCCTAAAACTAACATTAACTCTAAACCAACCATAAGCCTATCACTACCACTGACCCTTAACCTAAACCTAGTACTAACCCTAACCCTAACCATAACTGTAAACCTAAACCTATTTCTAAACCTAACATTATTTCTCATTCTATCCCTAACACTAAGCCTAACCCTAATTTTAACCAAAACACTAACACTAACCATAACACAACTCTAACACATACCCCAAAACTAACCATGAACCTAACCATAATCATTATTGTAAACCTAACCCTAACACTAACCATAAACCTAACACAAACACAAACCTCAACCCAAACCCTAACCGTAACATTAACACTAACACTAATACTAACAATAAATCTAACACTAAAACTAACCATAATCCTTACCCAAACCCTAAACCTTAACCTAAACAAAACACTAAACCTAGCCCTAAATTTAACCCTAATAGTAACCTTACCACTAACACTTACATCAACTTAACACTAACTCTAACACTGACACTAAACTTAACCATAAAACTAACCCTTAACGTAACCCTAAAGCTAACCCTATAACTAATCCTAACCCTAATTATACCATTAACCCTAACCTTACACCAACACCAAATCTCAATCTATCCCTAATTAAACTACTGCCAACACTAACCCTAACTTTAACACTAACAGTAAACAATAACATAACCCTATCACTAATCCTAAGACTAATAATAAATTTACCCTAATCCTAATGGAAACTCTAACTCTAACCCTAACCCTAACATTAATCCTAAACCAACCCTAACACTAATCCAAATACTAACCATATCACTAACGATAGTTCAAAACCAAACACTAATATGTACGCTAACCCAACCCTAATCCTCATGTAACCCTATTGTAACTATAACCCAAACCTAACACACACACTAATCCAAACCCTAACACTAAACATAAAACTAACCCTAACAATAACCATAACCATAACCCAAATCCTAAACCTAATCCTCCTTTTATCTGTAACCCTAACTCTAAACCTAACCTAACAAAAATTCTAAGTCTAAACATAACCTAAACAATAAGACAAAACCAAACCTAAACCTAAACCTAAAGTTAATACTAAACCTAACCTTAACCATAAACCTAGCACTAAACCTAAATTTAACCTTAACCCTAATACTCAATCTAACCCTAAACATAACTCTAACCCTAACCTTAACACTTACCCTAATCCCATCTGTAATAACCTTAACCTTAAATCTAACCCTAAGCCTAATACAAACCCTACATCAAACCATAAACCTAACACTAAAAAAACACTAACCCAAAACTTAACACTAACCCTCACCCTATCCATAACCTTAAAACTAACACTAATTCTAACCCTAACCCTAATCCTGATCTAATGCTAATTCCAACAGTAAAACCAACCCAAACGCTAACCCTAACATTAACAGTAACCAAACCATAAAAGAAACACTAATCCTAGCCCTAAACCTAACCCTAACACTAACCTTATCCCTAACCCTAAGAATAATCCTAACCATAACCCTTATGCTAAAAATAAACCTAACCCTAACACTAACAAAAAACCTAACAGTAACCCAAACCTAACCCTAATCCTAACCCTAACCTTAATCCTACCCTAACACTAACCCTAAATTTAACCCTAAAACTAAAAATAACCCTAACTCTTAACCCAACCCTAAACTTAATTCTAACCCTACCAGAAAACTAACCCTAACTCTAACCCTAAAAATAACCCTAACCCTAATACTAACACTAACCTTAACCCTACCTCTAACCCTAAAACTAAAACAAACTTTAACTCTAAACCTCAGTGTAATCCTAACACTAAACCTAACCCTAATTCTAACCTTAAATATAACCCTAATCCTATCCGTAACCCTAACACTATCCGTAAACCTAATCCCCTCAAAAAATTCTACTTGTAAACTTAACCCTAACACAAACTCTAACCCTGTTCCTAGTCCTAAACCTAACTCTAACCCTAACCCTAACTCTAACCTCAACTCTAAAACTAAACTTAACACTAACACTAATTTAACACTAACCATATCCCTAACACTAACTGTAAACCTATACCTAACCCTAACACTATGATTAAACCAAAACCTAAGCCTAAAACAAACACTAACAGAAACATAACTCTAACCCTAAACGTAACCCAAATACTCATCCTAAACCTAACTGTAACACACAAACCATAACAGTAATCCTAAAACTAACACTAAAAGTAAACCTAATCCTATTACCTTAACCCTAATACTAACCCTTAACTTAACCTTAATCCTAACACTTAATTTAACCCTAATGATAATCCTACCTTTTTTCTAACACGAATCCTTACCCTAAACCTAATACTAACCCTAATGCTAAGAAAAAATTTAAGAGTAACATTTACTCTAACCCTATCCTAATCCTAACTGTAACCCTAACCCTATCTTAATCCTAAATGTAATCCTTATCCTAACAATAATCTTAACCCTAATCTTAATTCAAATCCTAAACCTAAACCTACCCTGATTTACCCTAACTCAAATCCTTACCATTAACTTAAACATAACACAAACCTTAAACTTAGCCCTATCTCTAAAACTTTTCTTGATTCTAACACTAACACTACATCCCACCCTAAACCTAACCCTAATCCTCACCCTAACACTAACCCTAATCCAAATCTAAACCCTACCTCTAACACAAAACAGAATTCTTATCCTAAAGCTAAGACTAGGATTAACTTTAACTCTAAACCTAACACTAACACTAGCCATAACCATAACACTAACACTAAAAATAAACCTAAATGCAAACCTAATCATATCAGTAATTCTTACATTAAACATAAGCTTCAAACTAACCCTAATCCTAACCCTAAAAATAACCACAAACATAACACTAAACCTCACCCTAAAAATAACCCTAACACTAACACTAACACTACCACTAACTTCAACCCAAACTCTAACACTAACATTAACTGTAACACTAAAACTAAACTTAATACCAACACTAAACCTAACCTTAATTCTAACCCTACAATATCCCTAATCTTATCCATAACCCTAACACTAATACTAGCCATAATCCTAACCCTAACCCTAACCCTAACATTAACACTAAACTTATCCCTAAACCTAAGAGTATAATTAAACCTAACCCTAACCATAAAAGAACCCTAACCCTAATTCCAACCTAACACTGACACTCGACCAAACCCCAAACCTAACACAAACCCTAATTATACAACTAACACTAATTCTAAATCTAATCTTAACCCTAACACTAACCCTAAACTTAACTTTAACCATAACCCTAAAAATAAACACCCTTTACACTAACCCTAACCTTAAACTTAAACCTAACCAAAAACCTAATCCTAACAATAATCCTAACACTAAACCTAACACAAAATTTAACATTAATATTAACCCTAACCCTATCCTAATCCTAACTGTAACCCTAACCATTACAATAACTCTAAACCTAATTCTAACTCTAACTTTGAACTTAACCCTAACACTCACCCTAACCTTAAAACCTAACCCTCAACCTTACCCTAAAACTAACCTTAACCCTAAAACTAAACCTATCTCTAATATTAACCAAGAACCTAACACTAATCTAAAGTCGAACACTAATTATAACACTCACTCTAAACCTAACCCTAACCTGAAAATTAACTCTAAACCTATCCCTAACTATTACAGCATAATAAACCCTAACAATAACCCTAAAACACAAACTAACACTAAACCTATCTAACCCTATCCCTCATCCTGACCCTAACCCTAAACCTAACACTCACTGTAGCCCTCACCCTAACATGAACACTAATTTTAACTCTAATACTAACGCAAACCCTAAACTTAACCCTAATACAACCCTTTAAAATAGCTCTAATCCTAACCTAACCCTAAAACAAAACCTAACTCTAACCCTAAAGCTAACTGTAAACCCAACCCGTAACCTGACCCTAACCATGAAACTAACCCTAGTGCAAACCATAACCCTAACTCCTTCACGAATTCTAAGTCCAACACTAACCTTAACAGTAATCCTAAAACTAACCCTAACCCTAAACCTAAACCTAATTTTAACACCATCTGTAACTCTAACCCTAATGCTAATGTTAACCATAAAAATAAACCTAACCACATCCTATTCTATCACTAATTCTAATCCTAAACCTAAACCCAAACCTAACACTAACCTTAACCCTAACCCTTAGTTTCACCGTATTCTTAACCATAAAACTAGTCCTAATCCTTAGCCTAACCCTAATCAAAACCCTAAACCTTAGCCTAATCATATTTTTAACCCAACCCTAAACCTAAACACTATCCCTAAAACTAATTCTATCTTTAAACATAACCGTAACTATTAACATAACCCTAACTCTATCCCTAACACAAACAGTAACCTAAACCCTAACATTGTAAATAACCCTAACAAGAACCCTAAACCTAACCCTAACCATAACCCTAGCACTAACATTAACACAGATTGTAACTATAATCCTAATCCAAACCCTAACTTTAACCTAACCTTTAAACTAACAATAACTGTAATCCTAAACCTAACCCAAACCGTAACAATAACCCCAAGCCTCAAACTAACCCTATCCCTAACCCTAACGTTAACCCAAACATAAACACTAAAGCTAAGATAAACCTAAACCAAACTCTAACACAGAATTCTAATCTTAATCCTAACACGAAATCTAACAATGAAAATAACCCTAACCTTAACCTAAAAAGTTTACATTAACTCTAACCCTAAAACTAACCAAAAACCAACACTAACACTAACCCTAAACTCAATCCTAACACTAACACTAAGAGTAACACAATTTGTAATTGTAACCCTAACAAAAACACTAAACTTAACCCTAACCCAAAATAAATCATTAACCCTAAATCTAACCCAAAACCTAACCCTAACTTTAACTCTAACACTAACCCTAAACATAACCCTAAACCTAATCCTAACACTATCTCTAAATCTAATTCTAACCCTAATACTAACCCTAAGTCTGAAACTAACCCTAACATCAAAACTAACCCAAACACTAAAACTAAACCTAACCCTTATTCTAACCTTAACATCAACCATAATATGAACACTAACCTGAAACCTAACCCTAAAACTAACACTAACACTTACACTAACCTTAAATCTAACACTAAAACTAACAGTAACCCTAACCCTACACTATAAAAATAAACCCAATCCTAAACTATAAACTAACAATAACCCTAAATCAAATTATAAACTAAAACCTTAACAAAAACCTAATACTAAACCTAACCCTAACACTAAACATAACTCTAATTCTAACTCTAAAACGAATGTGAACCTAACCCTAACCCAACGCTTACACAAACCCTAAACCAAACCATTACCCTAACACTTAACTAACCCTAACCTTAAACCTAATTTTAAACCTAACACTATCCTTTACGTAAATGTTAACACTAACTATTATTCCAAAGTTAAACCTATCACTAACCGTAAATCTAAACCTAACTCTACACTTAACAGTAAAGCTAAACCTAAATGTAAACCAAACCCTAACCCTAACCCTAACTGTAACCCTAAAACTAACTCTCACACTAAACCTAAGCCTCACTATAACCTTAATCCTAACCATTATTCTAAACATAACACTAACATTGACATTATAAACCTAACACTTACATTATTCTAAACCTAACCATTATTCTAAACCTAACAGTAAACCTAACAATAAACCTAAACCCAGGAGTAACCTTAAGCCTAACACTAAAGCTAACGCTAATCGTAACTGTTACACTAACCCTAAAACAAAACTTTAACTAAACATAACCCTATCACTAACTGTAACCATAAAAATAATTTTAAAACTAAACCTTAACCCAACCCTAACCCTTTACCTCACACTCACCCTAACACTAAACCTAACACTAAAACTAACACGAACCCTAGCACTAAACCTAAACCTAATTATAAACCTAACACAAACTCTAACACTAAACCTAACCCTTACCTTAACCCTAACACTAACCCTAACCTTGAATCTAAATCTAATATTAACACTAACCCTAACCATTACACTAACACAAACCCTCACTCTACCCCAAACATTAAACTAATCCTAACCAAACCTGACACTAACTCTAACTCTAACATTAAACATTATCCAAACCCTAACTCTAACACTAACACTACCCTAACCCTAATCATAAAACTAAGTTAACACTAACAATAATACTAACCCTAACTCGAACCATCACCCTAAAAATAAACATGAATCTCGCCCTAATACTGACCCTAACAGGACCCAAACCCTAACCTAAAACCAACCTAACCCTAACATTAACCTGCTCTCTAACCCTAACTCTAAGCATAACACTACAACAAAACCTAAATGAAACACTAACCTTAACCTAACTCTAACCATTACCCTAATATTAACCATAAACCTAATCCTAAAGCTGACCCTAACTCTAACATTAACCCTTAACTGCACCCTAAAACTAAACCTTTAAATAATACTTACCCTAAACCTAACGTATCACTAACCTTAACCTTAATTTTAATGCTAACCCAAACACTAAAACTACATGAATTCTAACTTTAAACCTAAATTTAACCATAACCTTATCTTAACCATAACACTAACACTAACCCTAACCATACCATAACTTTAATTGAAACACTAATCCTAAACCTAATCCTAATACTAAAACTAAAACAAATGCTAACCTTAATAAAACCCTATAACTAAATTTAACTGTAACCCTAACTCTCATCCTAACCCTCACAAAAACCCGAACTCTAAACCTATAACTCACCCTAACCCTAACAATAACAGCAACCTTAAACCTAAGTATAACCCTATCCCTAACACTAATTCTAACCCTAGACTTAACACTAACCCTAATTTAACCCTAACCCTAAACCTAAACCTAACTTGAACCCTAACTCTAACAAGAATCCTATCCCTAATCCTAATTCTAATTTAAACCTAACACTAACTCTAACACAGACACTGAAACTGAACCTAACCCGAAACCTAACCCTAAACCTAACCCTAACCCTAAACCTAACCCTATACCTAACCTAACTCTATCCCGAATTTTAACACTTATCGTAACACAAAATATAACACTAAGCAGATCAAACCCAAATTATCACACTATTCAGATCATTAACACAAACTCTAACATAAACCTAATACTAATGCTAATTCTAACCCTAAAACTAACCCTAACCCTAACACTAAATCTAACATTAACATGAATTGTAACCATAATCCTAACCCTAAGCCTAAAACTTAGTTAACCCTAATTCTAACCTGAACCATAATATTGAACCTAACCCACAAAATAACACTAACCCTAACTTTAAACCTACCCGAAATTTTAACCCAAACCCTAACCCCAACACTAATCATAACACAAAACCTAAACCTAATTTAAAAAGTATCCCTAAACCTAACTCCAACACTAACCCAAACACTAATCCTAATTCTAACCATAACCATAAAGGTAACACTACCCATAGCCATAAAACTAACCCTAATGCTAACCCTAACACAAACCATTACCCTAACACTTAAACCTAACACTAAACCTAAACCTTACCCTAACTCTAACACTAACCCTAAAAGTAACCAATACACCAACACTAAACCTTTTCTAAACATTAACCCTAAATTTATCATTAAACGTAACACTTTAACTAAACCTAACCCTAACCCTAAGGCTACAGAAACCCTAACCCTAAACCTAACCCTAACCATAACACTCACAAAAACACTAATCCAAAACATAACACTAATCTTAACATAACACTAAACCTAACATTTTCATAACATTTACGCTAAACCTAACCCTAACACTAAACCTAACAGTAACCATAAACCTATTCCTAACCTTAACCCTAAAACTAACACTAACAATAACCCTAACCCTAACACTAACACTAAACACAACCTTATCCCTATCAATAACCCTAAGCCTAACCCTAAACCTAGCACTAACTCTATTCCAAAACCTAACTTTAACACTAACACTAACCCTAAACCTAACCCTAACACAAACCCTAACCTACCCATTACAATAAAACTAATCCTAACCTAACCCTATGCCTCACTTTAAACCTTTTACTAACCATAACCCAAAACCTAAATCTAGCTTTAACATTAACACAAAACTTTTAACCTTTACCCAATCCCTTACCATAACACTTACCCTCAAACAAATCATAACTCTAATGCTAATTCTAACCCTAACACTAATCCTAAACCTATTTCTAACCCTAACTCTAAAAGTAACCATTAACATAATTTGAACTCTAACTCTAATTTTAATTCAAAAATGAACCTTATCCATAATCCTAAATATAATCCTAAAAGTAACCCTAAACTTAACCCTAACCTTAACAGTAACACTCACTCTAATTTTAATCCTTACCCAAAAGTAACCCTAACCTATCCCGAAACCTAACCTTAACCCTAAATCGAACCCTAACCTTAACACTAACCCAAAGCCTAACACTCACCCAAATCCTAACTCTAACAGTTAAACGAACACTCAATCTAATTCTAACACTAGCCTAATCCTAACACTTACCTAAACATAACCCTAACCCTAACCCTATCAATAACTCTCACCCTAACCCAAATCCTAAGCCTAACACTAACCCTAACCCTTTAATTAGGTTTTGGGTTAAACCTATTTAAACCTAATTTAACCCTCACCCTAATTATAACCCTAATACTAACACAAACCCTAAACAAAACTATAATCTTATACCTAACCTAACAGTATTCCTAACACTTACCTAACCCTAACCCTAACACTCAAGTGAACTCTAATGCTAACCCGCTCCCTAACCCTAACGCTAAAGTTAATACTGATCCTAATTGAAAAATTAACAGTAACCCTAAATCTAAATATAACTCAAACCCACATTCTAATGCTAATTCTAATCCTAACCCTAAGTTTAACACTAATCATAACACTAACCCTAACCGAAACATGAATCCTTACTCTAACCGTAACCCTAATCCTAATCTAACTATTACCATAACCCAAACAGTTAACCTAAATCTAAATCTAATTCTAAACCTAACCTAACACTAACACTAACATACAATAACCCTAAACCCTAACCCAAACTGGAAACCTAACAATAACAATAAATCTAACGCTAAAACTCACCCGAAATTTAAACCCAACTCTAACACTAATTCTAAGCCTAGCCCTAACACTACCCCAAACACTAACTCTAAATTTATCTCTAAGCCTAATAAACCATAAGCCCAAATTTAACCCTAAAATAGCCATAACTCTAACCATAATAGAATTCCTAACCCTAACCCTAACTTTAAATCGAACCTTAACCCTAAACTCAACACTAACCCTAAACCTAACTCCAACCCTAACCCTATCCCAAACCCAAAGATATCCCTAACACTAACCTTAACTCTAATATGAACTTTAACCGGAACCCTAAAAATTACCCTACTCTAAAACTAACCCTAACCCAAACCATAATCCTAACCCTAAACCTCACCCTAAACCTAACCCTAACACTAACCTTAACTTTACACCGAAACCTAACTTTAACCCTAATCCTATCACAAACCATGAAACTAACTGTAACCATAATCCTAAGTCTAAACCTCACCCAAACCTAAACCCAGCATTAAACTTAACCCTACCCAAATATGAACCTAAACCTAATTCTAACCATAATATAACCCTAACACTAAACCTAAAACAAATCCTAAACCTATCCCTAAATTTAACCCTAGACTTTACCTAACCATAACCCTAATCATACCCTAAATCTAACACTAACCATAATACTAATCCTTACCATAATCATAACACTACCACCAGTCCTAATATTACCCTCAACCAAACAGTAAACCTATGCCTAACCCTAATCCTAACCTTAAAACTAACCCTAACCATAACCTGTACACTAACACTAACCCTAATTTTAACTTGGCTTTAAAGCTATCCTAATTATTATCCAAACCCTAATCGTAACCCTAACCCTAATCTCAACCCTGTCCCTAATTCTAACCATAACACTAACACAAACCCTAAACAAAACCATAATTCTAAAACTAACCTAACTCTAATCCTTACCCTAACCCTTACTCTTAACCTCACCCTAAAGCTAATCTTTCTTCTGTAAGTAAACCTAACAGAAACCCTAAACCTAACTCTAACCTAAGTGCAAAACTAACCCTAACTCTAGCCCTAACCCTAACCCTAACAAAAACTTACCACTAAACCTAGCTCAAAACCTAACACAAAACCTAACACTAACCCATGCATTAACCCTAAAACAAATCAACAACCTAACCCTAAATCTAACACAAACCCTAAACCTAACAATAATCATAACAAAAATCATAACTCAAACAACAACCGCAACCACACCTAACCTTAAACCTATCCTTTACCTATCCGTAAGTTTAAATGTTAACCTAACACTAATCCTTACCCTAACCCTAAACCTAACACTAACTTTAATCTTAAACCTAACCTGAACCATAAAACTAAAACTAAACTTCATCCTAACTCTAAAACTAACCTTAAAGCTATCCCTAACCCTAAACCTAACGTTAACACTAACTCTAACCCTAAAACTAACTCTAATTCTAACCATAACCATAACACGAGACCTAACTTTATCCTTAACCCGAACACTAATCCTAAACCTAATACTATCCTAACCTATGAGTCACCGTAATCATAACACTTATATTAACAATAACCATAACCCTACAATTAATTTTAACCCTAACCATAAACGTAACCCTAATTTAACCCTAATCCAAACATAACCCTAAATGTAACCCATATCTAAACCCTAAATCTAATGCTCAACCTAACACAAACCATAACCCTAACCCTAACACTGACCCTAACACTAGCCCTAATCCTAACCCTAAACCTAACTCTTACAGTAACCTTAACCCTAACCAGATAACTAACCTTGACCCTCACTCTGATTCTAAAACTAACCCTTAACCTAAACTTAACCAATACTTTAAGAATAACCCTTACCTTTTCCTAATACTAACTCTAAACATAAACCTATCACTCACCCTTACCATAACCCTAACCCTCAATCTAACACTTCAACACTAAACCTAACCCTAAGTTTAACCCTAACACTAACACTAACCTGAATCAATCCTAACCCTAACCCTAAGTCTAAATCTAAACCTACCCTTAACCCGAACACTAACCCTAATCCTAATCCTACCCCAACTCAAATCATAATACAACCATAATTCTAAACCTAATCCTAACACAAAACCTATCTCTAACCCTAAACACACCACAAACCCTAACCCAAAGCCTAACCATAACCCAATACTTAATACTAACCCTAAATTTAACCATTACCCTTACCCAAACACTAAACCTAACCCTAACTCTAAACCTTACACTAACTCTAATTCTAACCCTAATACAAACCCTAACCCTACCCCTAACTCTAACCCTTATACTAAACCTAAGCATAACACAAAACTAAAGCTTATACTAAACCTAAGCCTTACACCCTATTTGTAACACTAATCCTAACACTAATTGTAACCGTAAATCAACCCTAAAACTAACACTTACCCTAACACTAACTCTAATCATAAAACTTAGATTAACCTTAACCATAACCTAACTGTAACCCTAATATTAAACCTAACAATAACCCAAAAACTCTTTACCTTAACACAAACGCTATACCTAAGCCTAAACCTAAAAATAACACTAACCTTAACAGTCTCACTAACCCTAAAACTAACCATAACCGTATACTTAACTGTTAAATTTACTCTCAACCTAAACCTAAACCTAACCCTAACATTTACCCTAACCCTAATTCTAACCCTAACACTAACACTTAGTGTAACACTAACACTGAAACTAACCCTAATCATAACACTAATCCGAAACTGTCCCTTAACCTTTTGCTAACCTTAACCCTAACCATGACAATAACATTAATCCTAACCCTAACCCTAACATTAGCACTAACCCTAAACCTACAACTTTTTGTAAACATAACCCTGAACCTAGGTGTAACCCTAAACCTAACACTAACCATAATCCTAAAACAGACTTCAACACAAAAACAAACACTAACCACTACCCAAAACTTTACCTAAATGCTAATACTCACTGTAACCCTATCCCTAATCCTAACACTAATAATAATGCTAACACTAACCCAATCCCTAAAACTAACACTAACACTAACTCTAACCCTAAACCTAAACCTAAATATAATCTTAATCCTAACCCTAACCCTCACCATAAACCTAACTCTAAACTTAACACAAACCCACACCCCCACCCTAAAAGTAACCCTAACCATAACCATAACCTAACCTTAATTCTAACACAAAAATAATTTTAACCCTAACATAACATAACTCTAACCTTAACCTAAACCTCACCCTAAATCTAACCCTAAAACACACCCTAACCCCCACCTAACCCTAACCCTAACCATAATCCTAACTCCAATCCTGACAATAACCAAAACCCTAACCCTATTCTTAACCCTAACACAAACCCTAATTCTAAATATGACGTTAATCCCATAATAACTCTAACCCTAACGTAACCCTAATAGTAATGCTAACATTAACTCTAACTCTAAACATAAGTCAAACCCTAATGTTAAAACTAACCTTAACCCTACCCTAACACAAATCCTAACACCAAACCTAACCCTAACCTTTACCAAACAATAAATTTTACTCTAATGCAAACACTTATCCTAACCCTAAACCAATACTTAATATTAACACAAACTCTCACACTAAACCTAACCTATCCATAACCCTAACAAAAACACTAACCTTAACCCTAACCCCAACCGTAACAATAAACCTAACCTAAGCTTAAAACAAACTGTAACCCAAACTGTAAACCATGATGTAACATAACCCTAATTCTGTTAACTAACCCTAACCCTAACCTAATCCTATCACTAACACTAACACTAAACCTAACATGAATCCTAACAAAAACCCTTACCCCAACTGTAACACTATCACTAACCTAAACCTTAATCTAACACTAAGCCTCACTCTAAATCTAAACTTAATCCATTTTATAAACCTAACCCTAAGCCTAAAACTAACACTAATGCTAAATTAACACTAACCCTAATTCAAAACCTATCACTTACCCTAAACTTAACCGAGACACTAACCTTTACAGTAACCTTTAAGCAAATATTAACACTTACACTAATCCTAAAACTACCCCAATCTTAATTAGAAACCTAATTGTAACCCTAACCCTAACCCTAAAACTAAACCTAACACTAAACCAACCAGAAATCCAAACACTAAACCTAACCCTAAACCTAACTCCAACGCTAATACTAACACTAATTCTAAACCTAACGCTAATCTAACTTTAACTCTAACCCTTAAAATTATTCTATCCCTAAAAAAACCCTAACATTAACCCAAACCCTAACTGTAACCTTAAAAAACCCTAATCGAAAACTAATCCTAAACTTTTGTGTAAAACTAAAACAAAGAAAAACCTAACAGTAACCCTTAACCTAACCCTAAATCTTACCCTAACCCAAATACTAACCCTAAATCTAACAATAGTCATAACACTAACCCTATGAAAAACTTAAATATAACCATAACTCTGAAAGCTACCATTACCATAACCCTAACCCTATAACTAACTCTAAAACTAACCCTATACCTAACCCTAATTCTAAACCATAACTTAACTCTAAACTGTAACCTAACACTAACACTAACACTAACAATTGATCCACCAATAAAACTAACCCTAACCCTAATTATAACAATAACACTAAACCTCCTCCTAACCCTAACACTATTGTTAATTTTAACCTGAACTATTACTCTAACACTAACACTATCCCTACCTTTAAACCTAACATAAACTCTAACCCCAAAACTAACACTAAAACTAACTCTAACTCTAAACCTATCACTAATGCAAAACCTAAGGCTAACCCTAACACCAAAGCTAAACCTAACATAATTCTAACGCTATCCCAAAGCTAACGTAACACTTCACTAACCTTATCCTTAAACATAATCCTACATAACCTAACACTTACCCTAAACCTAACCCTAACACCAACCCGAACACCAACTTTAACCCTTACACTAACCTAATCCTAATCCTTAATCTAACCCGAAACCTTACTCTAACCCTTACACTAACCGTAAATTAACTTTAACCATAACACTAATCCTAAGAGAAAACCTAATTTTAACCATAAACCTAAACATAACCCTAAAACTAACCTTACAAATAACCCTAATTCTAACCCTATTGCTAAACCTAATTCTAACCCTACACCTTAAACAAACCCTGTCTTACCCTAAATTTAATTCTAAAAAAACACAATAACCCTAAACCTAAGACTAAACCTAACTCTTACCTAACCCTAAAGCTAACCCTAACACTAACTTTAATAATAACACTAACACTAAACCTAACCCATACCATAATTCTGATCATAACACTAATTGTAAGCCTAATGCTAACGCAAACCTAACCCTATTACTAATATTAACTCTAACCATCATTGTAACTATAAGCTTAACACTAACCCTAACCCTAAGCATAAATGTAACTCTAACACTAACCCTAACCCTAAACCTAACACTAACTCTAACCCTAAGCTTAACACTAACCCTTTATGTATCCATAACCCTAACCCTTACATTTACCCTAATCCTAACCCTAACACTAACACTAATACTAATCCTAACCATAACCCTACATATAACCATAACCATAACCCTCACCATAACCTTAACAGTAACACAAATCCTAACTCAAACCAGAACCTTAAACCTAACAAAACACTAACCCTAACCCTTACATAACCTTAACTGTAACCCTAATACTGAACTTAACACTAACCCTAATACTAACCCTAATCAGAGAACTTACCTATCACAAACCCTAACCTAACCCTAAACCTACCTCTAACTTTAACCGTAATCTTAACAATAACCCTAATTCTAATCCTAATCCTAACCATAACACTAACCCTAACCCTAAACATAAACCTAACACAAATACTAACTCTAACCCTAAACATTAATCTAACCATTAACCTATCTGTAATTCTAACCCTAACCTTAACCCTAATCGTAACTTTGAAAAAACTCTAACGCTAACCCTAATTCTATCTTTAACCCTAACAGTAAAGCTAACCCAACCCTAAATCTAACATTTACCCTTAACCTAACACAAAGCATAACCCTAAAAAGAACCCTAAATTAAACATCACCCTAAACCTAACACTAACTCTAATACTTACCATAACCCTAACCTCCCAGAAAAGTCTAACTCTAACCCTAAATCTAAAAGTAACCCCAAACCAATCATAGCTCTATCACTATCTCTAACCCTAAACCTAAACCTAAATCTAACCCTAATCCTAATACTAACAATAAACCTAAACCTATTCATAAATGTAACAATATTTTTATCCCTATCCATAACCCAATTCAAACACTAGGCGTAAATCTAAGTGTAAACCTAACAGTAATCCTAACAGTAACACAACCATTAACCCTAACACTAACACTAATGCTAATCCTAACTCTAAACCTAACACTAAACCTAACCATTACTTTTACCCCAAGCCTAAACCTTACCCTAACCTGAACACTAACTGTAACCCTAAACATAACCATAAAAATAACCCTAACCATACACCTAAGCTTAAACCTAACCCTAATTCTAACACTAAAGTAAACCTAACAGTAATCCTAATACTAACCATAACACTAAAAGTAATGCTAACCCTAACCTAACCTTTAAGGTAACATTAATGCTAACCCTATCCCTAACCCTAAAACTAACCATAAAACTAACCCCATCCCTAACCCTAACACTAACCATAACACAAACCCTAACCCTAACCCTAACTCTAAATTTCAAACTGTCCTTAAATAAACTATTTCTAAACATAAAACTAACATAAACATAAAACTAACCCTAAAACTATTACTAAATCTAAACCTAACCCTTACCCTAACACTAATTCTAAACCTAATCCTAAACCTAACACTAACCCTAACAGAAAATTCTAATCCTAATCTTTAAACTAACCCTGACACAATCCTAACACTAAGCCTAAAACTAAACCTATTACTCACCCTAGTGCAAAACCAAACACTAACACTAATCCTATGCCTAACCCTAATAGTACATGTAACTCTATTCTCATAACCCTATTCTAACATTAACCCTAACACTAAAACATACCTTAAACCTCACACTAACACTAACAATAAAACTAACCATAAACCTAAATAACCCTAACCCAAACACTAATCTTAATCCTAACTTTAACCCTAACCCTAAACCTAACAATACTTCTAAGTCTAACCCTAACCCTAATTCTAAAATAAACCTAACACTAAACCCAACACTAATCCTAAACATAACCCGAAAAATTAACTTAACACTAAACCTAACTTTAACCATATCTCTAACCCTTATCATAACCCTAACCCTAATCTTAATCCTAAAAGTAACCCTACACTAACTCTAATTCTAAACACAAAACTTAAGTCCAATCCTAACTCTAACACTAACACCAGAACTAACCCTAACCCTAACACGAACCATAACCCTGATTCTAACCCTAACCTAAACACTAACCCTAACACTAACCCTAACTCTCACCCTAAGCTTAACACAATCCCTAACACTAACCCTAATTCTTACCGTAAACCTAATGCTAACTTTAACAGTAACCCTAAAACTAACACAGCATGAACACTAAATTTAACACGCACCCAAACCTTAACACTAACTCTAACTGTAAACTTAACAGTAAAACAAACCCTAATCCTAACCCCAACAAAAATACTAAAAGTAATACTAAATACTTAATGTAATACCAAGCCAAACCCTAACCCTAATATTAACACTAACCCAAACCCTAATACAAACATTAACCCTAACCCTTAACCTAACCCTAATCCTAAACTAAAACCTAACACTAATCCTAAACCTTAAGCTAACCATAATCTTAATCCTAACCTTAACCCTAACACAAACCCTAAACCTATTCCTAAAACTAAATCTAAATATAACTCTAACACTAATTCTAACTCTAACTCTAAAATTAACCCTATCCCTAACATTAACTTTAACACTAACGTTAAACCTACCCCTAAATCTAATCTGTACCCTAATACCCTATTCCTAACACTATCTCTTAACCTATCCTTAACCCTTGACACTGTATTGAAACCTAAATCTAACTAACCCTAACACAAACCCTAACAAAAACATAACCCAAACCCTAAACTTAACCCTAATACTAACCCTAACCCTGAACTTAACACTAACATTATCCATAGCACTAACCCTAATCCTAATCCTAACTATTACCTTGCCAATAACACTAACCCTAAACTTAACCCTAAGATTACACTAATTCTAACCCTAAACCTATCCCTAAACTTTACCTAACAACCACCCTAACCCTATTCCTAACATTAAACCTAACACTATGCTAACGCTAACTCTAACCCTAACTCTAAAATTAGCCCAAACCCTAACATTAACTTTAACACTAACTCTAAACCTACCCCTAAACATAACCCTTACCCTAACATTAACCCTAACCCTAATCCTACCACTAACTCTACAACTATCCTTAATTCTAACAGTATAATTAAACTTAAACCTAACACCAACACAAACCTTAAAAAAATACTCAAACCCTAAAAATAACCATAATTTTCACCAAATCCTAAACTTAACACTAACACTAACAATAACACTAACCCTAACACTAATTTTAACTATTATTTTATCCATGACACTAACCTTAAACTTAAACCTAACCCTTACACTAAATCTAACCCTAATCTTAACCCTAACGATAATCCTAACCTTAAACCTAATCCTAACACTAACTTTTACACAAAATTTAACACTAACTTTTACACAAAATTTAACATTAACTTTAACCATAAACATATCTTAATCCTAACTGTAACCCTAACCCTAATTCTAACTCAAACCCTAAAGCTAAACATAACACTAACCCTAACCCTCACTCTTACACTAACATTAACCCTAAATCTAACCCTATCCCTAACATTAACCCTAACTCTCACACTAATAATAACACTAACACTAAAGCTAACCCTAAGCATAACACTCTAAACCTATCCCTTACCCTAACACTACAATAAACCCTAACACTAACCCTAACACAAATACTGACAATAAATTTAACCCTAACCCTATCTCTCATCATAAACCTAAACCTAACCCTAACACTCACTGTAACCCTAACACTAAACTGAAAACTAATTATATTCTTAACACCAATCCTAAATGAAATCCTTATCATAAACCTAGCCCTAAACCTAACCCTAACATTAGCACTAATCCAAATTGTAACTGTAACTTTAACATTATCCCGAATTCTAATCCTAACCCTAACCCTAACAATTATCTTAACACTATTCCTTAAGTAACCCAAAATCTAACACTATCAAAACCTAAATCTAAAACTAAACATATCACTAATGTTATCCCTATCAATAACCCACAATGTAACACTAACCCTAACCCTAAAAATGACCCTAACACTAACACTAACCCTAACTCTATCTCCAACCCTAACACTCACATTAACTCTAAACCCAATCATAAACCTAACACTTAGCCTAACCCTATTTCTAACCCTAAATATTACCCTAAATTTACTCGTAACCCTACACTAACACTAACCATAACCCTAACACTAAACCTAACCATAACCCTAACCTAAAACTAAATTTAAACCTATTGCTACCCCTAACATTATAATTAACCCTAACACAACCTAACTCTAATCCCAACCCTAACACTCATACTTAACAAAAACCAAACACAAGCTCTAATTCTAACACTAACACTAACCCTAATTCTAATTTTAGCCCTTACCTTAACCCTAATACTACCCTAAACTTAAGATTTACCCTAACCCTACAATTAACCCTAAACTTAAGCCTAACACTAATGCTAAACTTAAACCTAACAGTAAACCTAAATGTAACACGAACCTTAACACTAACTCTAACATAAAACTTAACAATTACATTAACACTAACTGTATCCTAATCCTAACTGTACCGTAACCCTAACAATAACCCTAAACCTAATCCTAACTCAAATACAAAATTTCACCGTAACATTAACCCAAATCTTAATCTTTTCCCTAACCCTAACTCTTACACTAAAACTAAACTTATCCCTAAACCTATCCCTATCACGAATCTTAACCCAAACACTAACACAAAATCTTTTTTTTTTCACATTGCTTCTTCTTTATTTAATACCCAGGGCACAGTTGCTATTGTAATTATACAAATATTTGTTCAGGATGCTCTTCCTTTGCTGAATAGCCTTTTTTCCTCTCAAAGTTCCTATTTATACTTTAAAGTTGGACCTATATTCACCAAATTCTTTTTTTTTTATTTCAATTTTTTTATTGGTTATTTAAAACACTACAAAGATTGCAGAATCACATCGGTTACACATTCACATTTTTACATAATACCATAATAGTAACTGTTGTATTCTGCTACTTTTCCTATCCTCTACTATCCCCCATCCCCTCCCCTCCCATCTTTTCTCTCTACCCCATCTACTGTAATTCATTTCTCCTCTTATTTTTTCCATTCCCCTCACAAACTCTTATATGTAAATTTGTATAACAATGAGGGTCTCCTTCCAATTCCATGCAATTTCCCTTTTCTCTCCCTTTCCCTCCCATTTCAATACTCTGTTTAATGATAATCTTTTCCTCCTGCTCTTTCTCCCTGCTCTGTTCTTAGTTGCTCTCATTATATCAAAGAAGACATTTGGCATTTGTTTTTTAGGAATTGGCTAGCTTCACTTAGCATAATCTGCTCTAATGCCATCCATTTCCCTGCAAATTCCATGATTTTGTCATTTCTTAGTGCTGTGTAGTACTCCATTGTGTATAAATGGCACATGTTTTTTTTATCCATTCATCTATTGAGGGGCATCGGGGTTGGTTCCACAGTCTAGCTATTGTGAATTGTGCTGCTATGAACATCGATGTGGCAGTATCCCTTTAGTACGCTCTTTTGAGGTCTTCAGGGAATAGTCCGAGAAGGGCAATAGCTGGGTCAAATGGTGCTTCCATTCCCAGCCTTCCCAGGAATCTCCATACTGCTTTCCATATTGGCCTCAGCAATTTGCAGTCCCACCAGCAATGTACAAGAGTACCCTTTTCCCCACATCCTCGCCAGCACTTGTTATTGTTTGACTTCATAATGGCTGCCAATCTTACTGGAGTGATATGGTATCTTAGGGTGGTTTTGATTTGTATTTCTCTGACTGTTAGAATGGTGAGCATTTTTTTATGTACTTGTTGATTGATTGTATGTCCTCCTCTGAGTAGTGTCTGTTCAGGTCTTTGGCCCATTTGTTGATTGGGTTATTTGTTATCTTATTGTTGAATTTTTTTGAGTTCTTTGAACACTCTGGATATTAGGGCTCTATCTGAAGTGTGAGGAGTTAAAATTTCTTCCCATGATGTAGGCTCCCTATTTACCTCTCTTATTGTTTCTCTTGCTGAGAAAAAACTTTTTAGTTTACATAAGTCCCATTTGTGGATTCTTGTTATTAAATCTTGTGCTATGGGTGTCCTATTAAGGAATTTGGAGCCCGACCCCAGAATATGTAGATCGGAGCCAACCTTTTCATCTATCAGACGCATAGTCTCTGATTTGATATCAAGGTCCTTGATCCATTTTGAGTTAACTTTTGTGCATGGCGAGAGGAGAGGATTCAGTTTCATTTTGTTGCATATGGATTTCCAGTTTTCCCAGCACCATTTGTTGAAGATGCTATCTTTCCTCCATTGCATGCTTTTAGCCCCTTTATCGAATATAAGACAGTTGTAATTTTGTGGATTGGTTTCTGTGTCCTCTATTCTATACCATTGGTCCACCCGCCTGTTTTGGTACCAGTACCATGCTGTTTTTGTTTCAATTGCTTTGTAGTACAGTTTGAAATCTGGTATCAATACACCTCCTGATTCACACTTCCTGCTTAGAATTGCTTTTGCTATTCTGGGTCTTTTATTTTTCTACATGAATTTCATGATTGCTTTATCTATTTCTACAAGAAATGCCGTTGGGATTTTGATTGGCATGTCATTGAACCTATAGAGAACTTTTGGTTATATCGCCATTTTAATGATGTTAGTTCTGCCTCTCAATGAACAGGGTATATTTTTTCCATCTTCTAAGATCTTCTTCAATTTCTCTTTTAAGGATTCTGTAGTTTTCATTGTATAAATTTTTCACCTCATTTGTTAGGTTGATTCCCAAGTATTTTATTTTTTTTATTTTTATTTTTTGAGGATATTGTGAATGGGGTGGATTTCCTCATTTCCAGTTCAGAAGATTTGTCGCTGATATACAGGAATGCCTTTGATTTATGCGTGTTGATTTTATATCCTGCCACTTTGCTGAATTCATTTATTAGCTCTAGTAGTTTCTTTGTAGACCCTTTTGTGTCTTCTAGGTATAGTATTATATCATCCGCAAATAGTGATGATTTAAGTTCTTCTTTTCCTATTTTTATGCCTTTAATTTCTTTTATCTGTCTAATTGCTCTGGCCAGTGTTTCAAGTACTATATTGAATGGAAGTGGTGAGAGAGGGCATCCCTGTCTTGTTACAGATTTTAGAGGGAATGCCTTCAGTTTTTTTCCATTTAGAATGATGCTAGCCTGAGGCTTAGCATATATAGCTTTTACAATTTTGAGGTAAGTTCCTATTGTCCCTAGTTTTTCTAATGTTTTGAACATAAAGGCATGATGTACTTTGTTGAATGCTTTTTCTGAGTCCAACCAGATGATCATATGATTCTTATCTTTAAGTCTATTGATGTGGTGAATAACGTTTATTGATTTCCGTATATTGAACCAGCCTTGCATCCCAGGGATGAATCCTACTTGATCATGGTACATGATCTTTTTGATATGTTTTTATATACGGTTTGCCAGAATTTTATTGAGGATTTTTGCATCTAAATTCATTAGGGATATTGGTTTCTTTTTTTGAGGTGTCCTTCCATGGTTTGGGAATCAGGGTGATATTGGCCTCATAGAATGGATTTGGGAGTTCTTCCTCTTTTTCTATCTCATTAAATAGATTATGGAGTATTAGTACTAGTTCTTCTTTAATGTTCTTGTAAAACTCTGCTGTATATCCATCAGGTCCTGGGCTTTTCTTGGTTGGTAGTCTTTTGATGGCTTCTTCTATTTCCTCCCTTGATATTGATCTGTTTAGGTTGTTTATATCTTCCTGATTCAATCTGAGTAGTTCATATTTCTCAAGGAATTTATCGATGCCTTCACTATCTTCTATTTTATTAGAGAATAGAGTTTCAAAATAATTTCTAATTATCTTCTGTATTTCTGAATTGTCTGTTGTGATGTTGCCTGTTTCATCCCGTAAGCTAGTAATTTGGGTTCTCTCTCTTCTTCTCTTTGGTAGCGTGGTTAGTGGTCTATCAATCTTTTTTATTTTTTCAAAGAACCAACTTTTAGTTTTGTCAATTATTTAGATTGTTTCTTTTGTTTTGATTTCATTGATTACAGCTCTAATTTTAATTATTTCTTGCCTTCCACTGTATTTGCTGCTGATTTGTTCTTCTTTTTCTAAGGCTTCGTGGTGTAGTATGAGGTCATTTATTTGTTGACTTTTCCTTCTTTTAAGGAATGAACTCCATGAAATGAATTTTCCTCTTAGTACTGCTTTCATAGTGTCCCAAAGATTTTGATATGTTGTGTCTGAGTTTTCGTTTACCTCTAATAATTTTTTAATTTCCTCTTTGATGTCTTCAGTAACCTTTTGTTCATTCAGTAACATATTGTTAAATCTCCATGGTATGTAGGGTTTTTCCTTTCTCATTTTATTATTGATTTCCAATTTCATTCCATTATGATCAGATAAAATGAATGGTAGTATCTCAACTCCTTTGTAATTGGTAAGATTTGCCCTGTGACATAACATATGGTCTATTTTTGAGAAGGATGCATGTGCTGCTGAGAAGAAAGTGTATCGGCTTGATGTTGGGTGGTATATTCTGTATATATCAATTAAGTCTAAGTTATTAATTGTATTATTGAGATCTATGGTTTCTTTATTCAACTTTTGTTTGGAAGATCTGTCCATCGGTGAGAGAGATGTGTTAAAATCTCCCATGATTATTGTGTTGTGGTCTATTAGCCTCTTGAACTTGAGAAGATTTTGTTTGATGAACGTAGCTGCACCATTGTTTGGGGCATATATAAAAATGATCGTCAAGTCTTGTTGGTGTATGGTTCCCTTGAGCAGTATGTAGTTTTCTTGTTTATCCATTTTGATTAACTTTGGCTTGAAGTCTCTTTTATTTGATACAAGTATGGACACCCCTGCTTGCTTCCGGGGTCCGTATGAGTGATATGATTTTCCCCAACCTTTCACCTTCAGTCTGTGTATGTCTTTTCCTATCAGATGAGTCTCCTGTAGGCAGCATATTGTTGGATCTTTTTTAAAATCCATTCTACTAGCCTATGTCTTTTGATTGGTGCATTTAAGCCATTAACATTTAGGGTTACCATTGAGATATGGTTTGTATTTCCAGCCATATTTGGTTATGTACAATACTTAACATGATTTGTTTTTCTTCTGTGCTTAGTTTTTATTTTTCTGTTCTCCCTCCTGTGGTTGGTTTTTATTGTTATTTTTTATTTCCTCTTCGTGTAATGTTTTGCCAAGGATGTTTTGAAGAGCTGGTTTTCTAGCTGCAAATTCTTTTAACTTTTGCTTATCATGGAAGATTTTTATCTAATCTACAATCCTGAAGCTTAATTTTGCTGGATACATGATTCTTGGTTGGAACCCTTTTTCTTTCAGCGTTTGAAATATGTTGTTCCAGGTTCTTCTAGCTTTCAGAGTCTGTGTTGAAAGATCAGCAGTTATCCTGATTGGTTTACCCATCAATGTAATTTGCTTCCTCTCTCTTGAGGCTTTTAAGCTTCTCTCCTTATTCTGTATGTTGGGCATTTTCATTATTATGTGTCTTGGTGTGGATCTTTTATGATTTTGTATATTCGGTGTCCTGTAAGCTTCTAGTATTTGAATTTCTTTTTCATTCTTTAAGTCTGGGAAGTTTTCTAGTATTATTTCATTGAATATAATGCTCATTTCTTTGGTTTGGACCTCTGTAACATCTTGTATCCCAATAACTTTTAAGTTTGGTTTCTTGATGTTATCCCATAATTCTAACACTAAATCTTAATCCAAACACTAATCTTAATCTTAAAACTTATAACACAAAACCTAATCCTAACCATAACCCTAAAACTAACTGTAAACCTATTTCTAACGCTAATAGTATAATAAAGCCTAACTGTAACCCTACCACAAACATTAACACT
This sequence comes from Callospermophilus lateralis, assembly GCF_048772815.1. NCBI lineage: Eukaryota > Metazoa > Chordata > Mammalia > Rodentia > Sciuridae > Callospermophilus > Callospermophilus lateralis. The sequence continues at coordinate 2,662,648 of NC_135326.1, forward strand.
AAATTTAAATCAAACACTATCTGTCACCCTAACACTAAGCCGAACACTCACTGTAATACTCAACCTACCACGAACACTAATTCTAACCCTAACACTAACACTAGAGCTAAACTGAAATCTAACATGAACCATGAACTTAACCCTAACCCTAGTTTAAAACCAACCCTAACACTAAACCTAAAACTAAACGGAAACCTAAACATAACCATCACCATAACACTAACACTAACCCTAATTCAAACCATAAACCTATCTCTCACACAAACCCTAAGTCTAACCCTAATCCTAAACTAAACCTAACACTAAATCTAATTCTAACCCTAATACAAATACCCACCATAACACTAACCCTAATTCTAACCCTAACAATAAACCTAACTCAAACTTAATCCTATCACTAATTCTAATATTAACCCCAAACCTAATACTAACACTAACCCTAACCATAATCCTAAAACTAACAGTAACACTAACCCTAACTCTACTCCTAAAACTAACACGAATTTTAACTCTAAACCTAATCATAATCCTAACACTAAATCTAACCCTAATTATAACCTTAATCTGATCTGTAACCATAACACTCGCCCTAACCTGAACTCTTTCATAAAACCTAACCCTAACCCTAACCCTAACCCTAATTAATTCTAACCCTTAAACTAAACAGAACATAACCCTTACCCTAACAATAACCCTAACCATAACACTAACACTAAGACTATCCATAATCCTAGACCTAAATCTAACCATAACACTAACCATAAGCCTAGACCTACCCTGAACACTAACTCTAAACTTAATCCTAATCTTAACACTGACTCTAACCTATCCCTAACTCTAACACTATAATTAATCATAACCACAAAACAAACCTAAACCTAACCCTAATATTAAAACTAACAGTCACCCTAACCTGAACTCTAACACACACCCTAAAACTAAAACTAATTTGAACAGTATCCCTAACCCTAATTCTAATCCTTAACTTAACCCTAATATTAACCATAAACTTAACCCTATCCCTAACCCTAACACTAACCCTAATCCTAATGCTAATCCTAACCCTTAACCTAATTTTAACACTAACCCTAAAAGAAAATTTAACATTAAAATTAACCCTAACCCTAACCTAAGCCTAACTCTTACCCTAACCCAAACAATAATTCTAATGCTAATCCTAAATCAAACCCTAACCCTAACCCTAACACTGACCCTAACACTAACCCTAACTCTAACCCTTAACCTAACACTAACTTTAACGCTAAAACTAACCCTATCACTCACCTTAACTCTAAGACTAACCCTAGCCTTAACACTAACTCTAAACCTAGTTGTAACCATAACATTAACTCTAAACCTATCTCTAACCCTAACAATATAATATAATAAATAAACTTAACCCAGTATTAATCCTAACCAAATCTCTAAAACAAACACCAACACTACACCTAACCCTAAGGTAACCTTAACCCTAAAACTCATCCTAATCCTAAGCATAACATGAAACTTAATTTTAAACGTAACACTAATCCTAATACAAATCATAACACTTAACCCTAACACCAACCCTAAACTTAACCTGAAACCTAAGCCTAAAACTAACCTTAATCCTAATCCTAACTTGAACATTAACCCAAATCCTAAGCCTAATGCAAAATTTAACTTTAACACTAACTCTAATCCTAACTTAATCCTAACCATAAACCAAATGCTAAAACTAAATCAAACCCTAATCGTAACTAAAATTCTTAACCTAATCATAAAGCAAACTTAACCCAAAGCCTAAGGCTAACCTTAATCTATACCCTAACACTATCCTTAATTGTAATCATAAACCCAACACTAAGCCTAACACTAACCACAACCCTAACCTTAAGACTAACTCATACCTATTTAAAAAACAATGTAACATGATTCCTAAACCTTACTCTAACCCAAAAACTAACACTAGTTCTAAAGTTAATCTTAACCTTAGCTATTACATTAACCTTAACCCTAACACTAAGATGAAAGAGAACTATAAGGCTAACACTAAGCTGAACTCTAAAAATAACCCTAACAATAAACATACAATAACACTAAACCTAACACTAACACTTACCCTAACAAAAACACTAAACCTAATCCTTACCATAGCACTAAACTAAGGTGAACCTGACTAATACTAATCCTAACATCAACACTAAACCTAAATCTAACCTTTACCCAAAACTTAACCCTAACACTAAGCCTAATTCTAACCCTAAACCTAATCCTAACACTAAGTTTAACCACAACACTTACCGGAAACCTAAACCTTACCCTAACCATAAACATAACACTGACCCTAATAATAACCCTAACCATTCAATTAAGCCCAACTCTAACCCATACCTAACCCTAACCCTAACACAAATCCTAACAAAAATACTAACATTAACTATAACTCTAACAATAACATAAATCCTTACTTAAACATAATCCTGAAACTAATCTAACCCTAATCTTTATTCTTAAATAATTGTAACCCTAACTTATCACAAACACTATACCTATCTTTAAACCAAACCCTAACACTATCCCTAACCCTAAACCTAACCCTATATTAAGACTTACCATAACCCTAACCATAACACTAACTCTAATTGTAGGCTTAATCCTTACTCTTATACTTACCCTAACCTTAACCCTAACCCTAACACAAAGTTTAACACTAAACCTAAACTTAAACCTAACCCTAACCCTAACACTAACCCTAATCCCAACCCTAACTCTAAACCTAACCCTGACACTTACACTAGTGCTAAACATAACGCTAATTATAAACCAAAATATAACCCTAAGTCGAACCCTAACCCTTACTTTAACCCTAACATTAACCTTAAACCTAACACTAACCATAACCCTAACCCTAACACTAAACTTAAACCTAAATATAACCTTAATCCAAACACTAAAAGTAACCATAACCCTAAAACTACCCATAACAGTAACCTTAACCCTTACTCTAAACCTAACACTAACTGTAACCTGAACCTATTCCTAACGCTAAACATATCATAAACCTATCCCTAACCCAAACCGAAAACCTAACACTCACCATAAACATAACCCCAACGATGAAACTAACCTTAAACCAACACAAAACCTAACCCTAACCAAACCCTAACACTAACCATAACCCTAATCTTAAGCCTAACAACAACCCTAACCCAAACCATAAACCTAACTTTTACCAAACCCTAACACTAATGCTTATTTAACCAAACCCAAATCCTATCAGTAACACTAACACTAACACTAATACTAACCATAACCCTAACACAAAACCTCAACCTAGACATGCCACTAAGACTAAAGCTCACCCAAACTGTAACACCAACCCTAACACTAACCCTAAAACTAACCCTATTTCTAACCCTAATAGAAAACCTAACCTTATCCCTAACCTTAACGTTAACTCTAACCTTAAACCTACACCAAATTCTAACCAGAACTTTAACCCTAACCCTAAACATAACATTCACCATAACTCTATCTCTAAAACTAAAACTGACCCTAACCCTACATTAACACTAAACTTAAACCTTTATATAACACTAACCAAACACAAACCCCAACCCTAACCATAACCCAAACGTTAAGCTAACCTAAAGCTAATGCTAAACTATCACTAACAGTAATCCTAAATCTAACAGTATCACTAATCCTAACCCTAATCTTAACTGTAGTAGTACCCGTTCCCTAACCCGAACACCAAACTTAACACTAACCGTAAACTTAACCTTAACCCTATCATGAAACCTAACACTTATCCTAACTCTAACACTATCCCTAAAATTAACCCTAACACAGAACTTAACCCTAAATCTCAAACTAACCCTAACACTCACCGTAACTCTAAAACCAACACTAAACATATCATTATCCCTAACCTTAACACTAAACCTAAAACTAACCATAATCCTTGCCCTAAATTTAACAAAAATTCTAATCCTGAACCTAAACCTAAGAACACCAGTAAGCCTAATACTAACCCTAACCCTTACCATAACCCTAAGGCTAACACAAAATATATCACTAACAATGAGCCTATCCCTAAATCTCACCATAAACCTAACCCCAAAACAAACACTAACCCTAACCCTAATCTTAACACTAACCCTAAAGCTATCTATTACCCTAACACAAACACTAATGCTAAACCTAACACTAACCTAAACACCAACTGTAACCTAACCCTAAACCTTAAAGTTAACCTAACTATAATGCTAAAAATTAACCCTAAAACAAACCCTAACTCTAAGCCTAATGCTAACCAAACCCTAACCCTTACCCTAACCTAAACCTAAACCTAAACCAAAACAAATCCCGAATCTTAACACTAACCGTAACTGTAATCTTAACCATAACAATTACCTTAACCCTAAGACAAACATAACCCTTATTCTAACACTAAACAAATCCTAATCCTAATTCTAACACTAAAACTTAACCTAACCCTAATTATAACCCTAAACTTAACTCAAACCCTAACCCTAACCATAACCTTAACCCTAACCTAAAGCTAAAGCTAACACTTACCCAAACCTAACCATAATTCTAATCCTAATACTAACCCTAACAATAACTCTAACTATAACTTTAACACGGATCCTAAACTTAACAGTATCACTCAGCCTAACCCTCATCCAAACCCTAACCCTAATATTAACACTAAACTGACACCTAACCCTAATCCTAATGCTAACATAAACCATAACACTAGCCCTAACACTAAAGCTAACACTACATTTAAACATAACCTTAACCATAATAATAACCCTAGAAATAACTAAACCTAACCCTAAACCTAACCTTCAAACTCACCCTAAACCTAAATGTGGTGAGCCGCTTCTGCAGATTATGGTCACCATTGCAGGATGGCGCTGGCTCCACTGTGGTCTGTAACAAACAACTCCTTGTTTGGGAGAGTTGGTGCATGGTTTTTCAGCACCCTGTGCAAAGTTCCACGTGGCAGCTTCACATTGGGGCTTGGGATGCTTTATTAAGGCTGGGAGGGGCATCCGACCAGGAATTAGAAGAAATATCAAGGGCCTGAATAAACTGCTGAAAGAAGATTCCTGAGTTGCATCTTCCTCGCGTGCAAGGGGTCGCGACAAGTGGTGCTGAAAATCCGGGAACCAGAACTTTCAGCAGTCAGGGGTGGTGCACCGGTTAGTCCCAGGTAAGTGTGATCCGCGATCAAAGCGGGGGTTAGTCCCAGGTAAGTCGGATCCGCTATCAAAGCTGGGATTAGTCCCAGGTAAGTGGGACCCGCGATCAAAGCGGCAGCTCCTCTGTAAAGCCAGAGAGAGCATTACATCTTATTGCAGCTGCACTGTGTACTTTCGCTCTTACTTTCACTTTTGTTTTTTGTGCGTCTTTTGTTGTGTCATGGGTGCCGTATCTTCAAGTCCGCTTCTCCTGGCCCTAGATGACGTGTTACGTTCCAAGGGCCTAGAAGTGAAACGTAGTACTTTACAGAGATTTTTACACAAGACAGATATTGCTGCACCGTGGTTTGCGTTCTCGGGCAGCCTTACTATACCTAGCTGGGATAAGTTAGGCACAGATCTTGACTTTGCTTCTGAGCAGGGCATTTTAGAGGGTGGGGTGATACCCCTTTGGAAGATGATTCGTAGTTGCCTCGCAGATGGCAGATGTCAGGAAGCACTTACTAAAGGACAAGAAGTTTTAGAGCAATTACATGAGGAAAGATCAGAAACGGCAGGCAGTGACGTATTTCAGGACGATGGGAGTGTGCGGAGCGAGAAACAGGGGAGGAGGCAATTGTCTCTGGCATGGAGTGAGGTATTTCAGGAGGAAGGGAGTGTGCAGAGCGAGAAACGGGGGAGGAAACGCTTGTATCCAGATCTCAGTACGCTGCGCACACTCCCATGCAAAAGTGGGTCAGAAGAGGAGGAGGATGAGGAGGAGGAGCTCGGGAGACTGTCTCTTCAGCTAGGGAGTCTAACTATAGGAGAAGGGAACAAAAATAAACAGGAGCTCAAGAAAAATGATCCTCCGGATCCGCCACCGTATGGTGGGGGTGTTTCGAGGAGAGCTTTCCATGCCCAAACATGGAGGGCTGTTAACGCTGAGATGGGTCTTGCTTATCCAGTTTTCCAGGATGACAATAGGGGAAGTTTCCATGAGCCCTTATATTTCAAAATTGTGAAGACCCTGGCAGAGTCTGTGCGCACTTATGGGGTGGATGCCGCCTTCACACTAACTCAGGTGGAGAGTCTGTCTAGATACTGTATGACTCCCTCTGATTGGGCTAGCCTTGTTCAGGCTTGTGTTTCTCCAGGCAAATATTTGGACTGGAGAGCCTTTGTGCTAGAGGGCGCTGTAGAGCAGGCCGCGCAAAACTATGCGGCGGGACACCCCCATTGGGACAAGGATATGCTTTTGGGACAAGGCAGATTTGCTAATCAACAGACAGGATTCCCTCCTGAGGCATATGATCAAATTAACAACATTTGCATTCGGGCATGGAAGTCACTTCCAAATAGAGGAGAGGTGTCTGGTAACTTGACTAAGATTCTGCAGGGCCCTACAGAACCCTTTTCAGATTTTGTAGCAAGGATGGTGGATGCCGCTGGAAAGATTTTTGGGGACCCTAATAGGCACCTACAGGGGCGTAAGCATCCTGTGCAAGGTCATCAAAAGCTTAACAGGTTTGGTCTGGGTTTTTCCTAGGGGCCACTGGGGCTCAAATACCCATAACATGGCTCACCGAGGAGCCTGTTTGGGTGCCTCAGTGGCCTCTTCCCTCAGCTAAACTGGCAGTAGCCCATGATCTAGTCAAAGAACAACTTGATTTGGGTCACATCCAACCTTCTACTTCTCCATGGAATACTCCCATATTTGTCATTAAGAAAAAATCAGGGAAGTAGCGCCTACTGCATGATCTATGAGCAGTTAATGCTCAAATGCAACTTATGGGGCCCATTCAAAGAGGGCTGCCTCTGCTCTCCTCTGTTCCTCAAGGCTGGCATATAATTGTTATTGACATTAAAGACTGTTTCTTTTCCATTCCTTTGCATCCTAAAGATTCACAACGTTTTCTTTTCACCCTTCCCTCGTGTAATCACGAGAAACCAGATCAAAGGTTTGAGTGGGTGGTGTTGCCGCAGGGGATGGCTAATAGTCCCACGATGTGCCAGATGTATGTGGGGAAGGCACTCGCACCTCTCAGACATAAGTATTCCTCCACCAAGATCATTCATTATATGGATGATGTGTTATTGGCTGCAAAATTAGAACAGACAGTTAATGAGGCTTATAAAGAACTCGTGATGCTGTTGGCTCAACATGGACTGCACATCGCACCTGAAAAGGTTCAAACGGGGGATTCTATCAGGTATTTGGGAGCGACAATTGGGTATGACAAATTAAAACCTCAAAAAATTACCATCAGGACTCAAGATTTCCATACTCTAAATGACTTTCAAAATTTCCATACTCTAAATGACTTTCAAAAATTGCTGGGAGATATTAATTGGATAAGAGGATATTTACATATTCCTAATATTGTGCTCCAGCCTTTGTATGCTACTCTAAAGGGTGATCCAGATCTTGCTTCCCCTCGTAGCCTCACTACTGAGGCTAGAGCGGCCCTTATAAAAGTAGAACAAGCTATACAGCATGCCACTCTATGCAGGCTCCAGAGTGATAAACCTTTCCAGTTATGTGTGCTTGCCACTGTGCGGCAGCCTACTGGGGTACTGTGGCAAGATGGGCTTTTACTCTGGATCCACCCACATGTATCCCCAGGAAAATCCTTAGAATATTATCCTGATGCTGTTGCAGCATTGGCACTTAAAGGGATTCAACAAAGTATTCAATTTTTCGGCCAATCACCTTCTTCTCTTATCATACCCTATACTAAAGCTCAACTTAATGTTTTATGTGCTACTCTAGACAACTGGGCTATTCTGTGTTGCTTGTTTCAAGGGGGTATTGATAATCACTACCCTTCTCATCCATTACTCCATTTTGTTAAAGAACATCCCATCATTTTTCCTAAGGTAACTTCATCCAATCCAATTCCGGGGGCTGTTAACATTTTTACTGATGGTTCCAAGTCTGGAATGGGAGCCTATGTAATTAATGACTCTCCCCCTATCCAGCATCAATTTGCTCCTGGAAATCCACAATGGGTAGAACTATGAATTGTTATTGAAGTTTTTAAACAGTGTTCTTTTCCTTTTAATCTTATTTCGGACTCCAGCTATGTGGTACAAGCACTAAAAGTCCTGGAGGCCATGGGAGCTATTAGTGATGCCCACAATGTGTCTGCTTACTTTACTCAGCTTCAACAGCTTATCTCTAACCGCACTGCTTCTTTTTATCCAATGCACATTAGGGCTCACACCTCTCTTCTTGGTCCGTTATCCCAGGGTAATGCCTGTGCGGACTTAGCCACTAGAGGTCAATTGATATGCTTGGATTCCTCCTTAGAGGGGGCTAAGTTGTTTCACCAAAACTTCCATGTTAATGCATTAATGCTGCGCAGGCGTTTTTCCATTTCAAGAGCGGATGCTCGGCAGATAGTATTGCAATGTCCCCATTGTGTCACATTTCTTCATCCCCCTAATTATGGAGTAAACCCACGGGGATTGAAACCATTGGTTGTTTGGCAAATGGATGTGACACATATACCTGACTTTGGTAACCTTAAATATGTGCATGTTTCCATTGATACGTGCTCTGGAATTATCCATGCTTCTGCTTTATCTGGAGAAAAGGCACGTAATGTCATTACTCACTGTTTAGAGGCATGGGCAGCATAAGGTGCACCTGCATTCCTTAAGACTGATAATGGACCTGCTTATACTGGCAGACAATTTACAGCTTTTTTTTCTACTATGGGAGTGCAACTTACTCATGGTTTGCCTTACAATCCTCAAGGACAAGGCATTGTTGAGCGTGCTCATCGCACCTTAAAGGAAACTTTACAAAAACAAAAAGGGGGAATAGGAGCTGAACACACTCCTAAAGAACGCCTGTCCTTAGCTCTCTTTACCATTAATTTTTTGAATTTGGATATTCATGGTCGCTCTGCGGCTGATAGACATGTGTCCCCTAAGCCCTCTGTGATTGGCTATGTTAAGTGGAAGGATGTTCTTACAGGCCAATGGAACGGCTCTGACCCCGTGCTGACATGGGCACGAGGATCTGTATGTGATTTTCCCCAGGATCGTACAGAACCGTTGTGGGTCCCTGAACGCTTGACAAGAAGAGTCTCGACATCAACTGACCAGCAACAAGAGATACCACAACAATCCTGTGATGAGGATCTTCATTCTGCTAAGTGCTCTGGCTCTGGTGCTGGTGCCGATGGCACAGGTGACACCAATGCAGTGGTGGGCAGTGGCACGGGCATGGCCAATGCCGATGCCGGTTCATGGTAATTCTAGTGTCCTCCCCACTCTTTTTTCTACCTCATGTGAGATGTCTGCTCCCTGTGCCTCTCCTAGAGGGGACATGGAGAGAATTTTTAATCAATCTCAAGTTAATCTCACAGGAGTTTTTTGTTTCAGCCTTAGAAACGCTAATTGCATTAGCCTTAAGACCAAAAATTTGACTAACTGGGAGGACCCATTGTGGTCCAATCAGGTCTCATGGAGCATTATCAGTGCTGTATTGAGCAAGGGAGTTTCGGGGAAGCAATCAGGCTCAGAGACCCCCGCAAACAGAGGCTCTGCTCTTAACATAACTACCTTGGCTATTATCTCCGAGGTACTAATCCCAGTGCCTCCTTCTTCTAGTAGTATTCATGATGCCACTCATTTCAAGGCCTCTCCTTACTGTTCCCCTAATCTTAGTTTCCCCCCAACTCTCTGTTGTATAATGCCACATTGTCTCCTGGAATGGTCTGTGTCAAATCCCCCTTCTTATTCCTTTTGGCTAAGGCCACCTCCTCGGGGGATGCTGTCTCTTATCATACTACCTGTCTTATCTCTTATCTCATACTACCTGTCTCTTATCTGAGTGTTGGAATGGTTCCTGGACTGTAGCAGTGGTTATGAAAATACCAACTTTTGTCCCAATCCCGGTCACTGCGGATCCTGATAAATTCCCTATTGTTGAGCTACTTAGAGTCTGCAGAGATTTTGGAATCACAGCGGCTATAGTGACAGCCGTGGCGGTATCTGCTGCTGCAGCGGTTACGGCCGGAGTGGCTATGGCCAATCAAGTACAAACTGCTTCCACCATTAATCAAGTTGTCCAACAAACTTCCACCATACTTGAATCCCAAAATACAATTAATCAACATATTTTGTCAGGGATTTTAGCTGCCAACCAAAGAATAGATTTACTCCAAGCTCAGGTAGAAGAATTGGCTGACTTGGTGCTTCTGGGTTGTGTTGACCAACGTGCACATTTATGCATAACCTCTGTCAGATTTAATGATTCCAGGAATGCTTCCCACATCATTGGTGAATATTTGGCTGGAAATTGGTCCATGGAAGCGGAAGACATGATCCAGTTTCAACTAACCCAGATAGCTGTCTTGAATAACACCTGTGTTGATCCCGTGACTTTGGGTAAATTCACCTATTGGATATCTTCTGCTTTTTCCTTTTTTAAAGAGTGGGTGGGGGTAGGCATTTTTGGTGCAATGTGTTACTTCGGTATGTTTCTCTGTTTGTGGTTTCTCTGTGGCCTCAAGGCCCGCAATGCTCACGATAAGGCTATGATCATCCAAGCTCTTGCAGCTTTAGAAAATGGCAATTCACCTCAAGTCTGGCTTGCGCATCTTAAACAGTAAATCTTTGACATGGTCGTTGCACCCCAAGTTATTATAACATTGCACTGGGATCGGCATGTCTTTCCTCGTTATTCTCTTAGTGTCGGAAAGCCCTTGCACTCTGCCGGTCTTGCTGCCATTGCACGCAGGTGGGTTTCCACACTAATGCTTCTCTATCGCCTTAAAGTCCGTGCCTTTCTTTCAGGGTGCTGTCAACTCGTTTGTCGTTGTGTAGAGCCACAGTTCAGCCTCAGCTGTCCCCCTTCGTCCACCTTCGTCACGATACAGGATGCGGTTCAAGGCACTGCACTTGAGTGATCCTTGAAGTGGACCTCAAGGAGAGCATGTCCTATTGCATGCGGGTTTGATGTCCACGCCCCGCCCCACGAAAAAAGGCATCTGCTGATATGGCTTCAGATCTGGGGAAGGGCCCTCCTTAGGACTGAACCATACTATGCAGCCACTTCTGCACAGTGGGATAGGACCTCTACTCTCGCCTGTATTGTTTTCAGAAAACAGAAGGGGGGAACTGTGGTGAGCCGCTTCTGCAGATTATGGTCGCCATTGCAGGATGGCACTGGCTCCACTGTGGTCTGTAACAAACAACTCCTTGTTTGGGAGAGTTGGTGCATGGTTTTTCAGCACCCTGTGAGAAAGTTCCACGTGGCAGCTTCGCATTGGGGCTTGGGATGATTTATTAAGGCTGGGAGGGGCATCCGACCAGGAATTAGAAGAAATATCAAGGGCCTGAATAAACTGCTGAAAGAAGATTCCTGAGTTTCGTCTTCCTTGTGAGCAAGGGGTCGTGACACCTAAACCTAATACTAACCCTAATCCTGACACTAACAGCAACCCTAAACCTAAGTATATCCCAATCCCAAACACTAACAGTAACACAAACACTAACCCTAAATTTAATACTAATTCTAAACCTAACCCCAAACCTACACCTAAATCTAACATTAACCCTAACCCTAAACCTAACCCTAACCATACACCAACACTAACCTTAACCCTAAAAAATAACCAAACCTTCCCTAACACTAACCCTAATTTGAATCCTAGTGCAAACCTTAACGGTAAATTTAAACATAACACAAACAGTAACCCTAACAGAAAACCTAATCCTAACCCTACAACTAACCCTAAGACTAACCCTAACCCTAAAACAAAACATAAGCCTAATTTTACACTAATGTGAATTCTAACCAGAACCCTAAAACTAATCTTAAATCTTAACCTAATCATAAACCTATTCATAAAACTAACTTTAACCTCATCGTAACACTTACTCCAACTCTAAACTTAACCATAACACAAAACTTAACTCTAACCATAACCTAACCTTAACCTAACCCTAAACCTAACACTAAACAAACAATTACCTTAAACCTAACCCTAATATTATTACTAACCCTATCCATTATTCTTACTCTTACTCTAATCCTAAACCTAACACAACCACAAACTGTAAACTTAACCCTTATTGTAACCGTTACCGTAACAGTAACACTAACCCTAACCCTTTCTGCAACTTTAAATTTATTATTAACCTTAACCCTTACAATATACCTTAACCCTGACACCAACACTAACCTAACCCTAAATTTGTTACTAACCCTAACGCTAAACCTCACCATAACCATAACACTAACCCTAACACTAACCCTAACACTAACCTGAACACTAATTCTAACCCTAACACTAACCTAAGCTAACCCTAAACCTAAACCTTACCCTAACACTAACCCTAAGCCAACCCTAAACCAAAACCTAACCCTAAAAATAACTAAGACTAAATCTCACTCTAATCCTAACTCTAAACCAAATATTCTCACTACCTATAACCCTGTAAATAACCCTAATTCTTAATATAACCCTAATCAAAACGTAATGCTCAACCTAACAGTAAACCTAACACTAACACAAATACAATTTGTAACCGTAACCCTAATCCATACCTAACCCTAACCCTCACCCTAACCCTAACATTAACCCAAAGCTTCACACTGACCCAATCACTGACATAATACTAACCCTAAGCCTAACACTAAACCTAACACTTACCCTAACCCAAATGTTTACACTAAGCGCTAACCCTATCTATCATTTATCTTTACCCTAAACCTACCTCTAAACCTAACACTAATGTTAACCCAAATCATAACCCAAACTTTAACCATCACCCGAATGGTATACCTAATGCTAAAACTAACCCTAACATTAACCCTAAGCCTCACTAAGACCTTAAACCTCACCCTAATCATAACGCTAAACCCAAATATAACCTAATGCTAAATCTTAAGCCAATGACTAAACTAACCCTAACCCTAGAGGTAAACCTAATCTTAAGCTAACAATAACCATAAACCTAAAACTTATCTAAACATAATAATATCTGTAACTCTTAATGTAACAATAACCCTAACCATAATGCTAACCCAAACTCTAACCCTAACCCTCACAGTAACCTTAAATTTATACCTAAACCTAATACTAATGTTAACACTAAACATTACACTAACACGAACCTTCACACTATCCCTAAACTTAACCTAATACTTACCTAAATTTAACCGTAACTCTAACCCTAAAATTAAACCTAATTATAAATCTAAATCTAACTCTAACACTAACCCTAACACAAACCATAAAACTAACCTATTACTAACAATATGCCTAACTCTAACTCTAAACCTCACCCAAAACCTAAACATAACATGAACCCAAGCCCTAACCCTAAAATGAACCTAACCCTACAACTAATCTTCATGGTAAGTGTAACCCTAACCCTAACACTAACACAAAAACTTAACCAACACTAACCTTAAATTAACCATAATTACAACCCTAATCCCAATCCTAACCCTACACCTAAAGCTAACCCTAACCCCAAAATTAAACCTAAACCTCACCCTAACCCTAAACCTTTACCTAAGTCTAACCCTACCCCTAACATAACATTAATCTTCATGCTAATTTTCATCCTAACCCTAACACTTACACTAACCCTAATCCTAACACGAACTCTAAATTTAACCCTGATCATAACCCTAACATTTACCCTAACTCTAACGCTAATACTAACCATATCCCAACACAAAACCTAACCCTATACTTATCTTAACACTAATTCTAACACTAATCCTAACCCTAACTCTAATACTAACTCTAACAATCACCCTAACCCTAATCAAAACCCTATACCGAATCCTAACTGTCACCCTAACTCTAACCTTAAGCCTCATCATAAACCTAAACCTACATCTAAACCTCTCCCTAACCCTAATAATAACAGAAACCCTAAACCTAACTATAACCCTAAACCAAACACTAATGCTAACCATAAACTAACCCTAAACCTAAACCTAAAACGAATGCAAATGTTTACATGAACTATAACTCTTACGTTATTTCTAATTTAAGTCTAAAACTATTCTAACAAAAACACTAACCCTAATTGTAACCCTAACCCTAACCTAATTCTAACCATAATCTTAAACTTTATTATAACCAAAACCATAACACTAACCATAACCCCAACACAAACCTAACCCTAAACCTACCACTAACCCTAACACTAAGAGTAACACTATCCCTAACATAACCCTAACACTAAAACTATGATTATTTGTAAATATAAACCTAACCCTTACCTTAAAACTTATGCTAAAACCAATTCTAACCCTTACCCTAACATTAAACCTAACCCTGATTTTAAAAATAACCCTAACCCTATCTGAAATTCTAACCTCAACCATAACCCTAACCCTAACTGTAACACAAACCTCAACCCAAACCCTAGTCATAACTTAAACCTAATCTTAACAAAAACCCAACACTAACCCAAACCCTTACACTATCCCTAACCCTAACTTTAACCCTAAAAATATCACTAACACTAACCGTACCCTAACCCTAACCCTTCTCAAAAACTAAACCTAAGCCTCACTTTAAACCTAAAAATAACCCTATCCCTAACCATAACTCTAAGTCAAACACTATACTTAAACCTAGCTCTAACACTAAACCAAACAGTAATCCTATCCCTTATTCTAACCCTAACCCTAACACTAATCCTAATTTTAAGCCTATCCCTAAACCTAAACCTTAAATGAATGTGAACGTTTACATAAACCATAACTCTTATTTTATCCCTAATTTAACTCTAAAACTATTCTAACAAAAACACTAACGCTAACTGTAACCCTAACCCTAACCTAATACTAACCATACTTTTAATCTTGATTTTATCCGATAATCTAAAACTAACCCTCTTCATAAACCTAACACTCTATCTAACATGAACACTGATTCTAACCCTAAAAAACACCCTAACACAAACCCTAACCCCAACCATATTCTAAAGCCTAACACTAAACCTAACACTAAACTTAACCCTAACTCTAATCCAAAACCTACCCCTAATGTAAAAGTAACTCGAAAACTAACCATAACTTAACAATAAACTGATATTTAATTTTAAGTCTTACCTTAACTTTACCCCAATCAGTAACCCTGTATCTAACCCTAAACATAAGCCTAAAGTAATCCTAACCCTAACCATAACCATAACTCTAACAAAATCGTTTACCAAAAACTTAACCCTAACCCTAACATTACACTAACCCTCTTTTTTAACCTTAATTCTAACCTAATTCTAAAACTAAATCTAAAATTAATTTTAATTCTAATCCTAACACTAACTCTAAACCCAAACCTATGCCTATCACTAACTCTAACACTAACCCTAACACTAAACCTAACACTAACCCTGTCCCTAACATTAAACTTAACCCTAAATCTAACAGAAATCATATCTGTATCCCTAAACTTAATCCTAACAGTAACACTAACCCTAACCTTAACCTAAACCTAGCACTAACCCTAACACAACCCGTAACCCTAACCATAACCCTAACAGTAACACTAACCCTAACCTTAACCTAAACCTAGCACTAACCCTATCACAACCCGTAACCCTAAACCTAACCCTACCAATAACCCTAAAACAAAACATAAACCTAAACCTAACCCTAAAAATAACCATAAATCTAACCATAAGCCTAACACTAAACCTATCTTTAATTCAAATTCTAACCCTAACATTATCCCTAACATTAACCCTAACCCAAACCCTAACTTTAAACCTAAAGTAACCCTAACCCTAACCCTAACCATTACCCTAGCATAAACCCTAACCCAAAACATAACTTTAACCCTAATATTAACCCTCACCATTTTCTAACATTAACCTTAACTCAAACCCACACTAAACATAACAGCAACCCTAAACCTAATCTTAACACTAACCATAACATCAACCCTATACCTATCATAACCATATCCCTAATTCTTACTGTGAACCTAACCTTAACCCTATCCCTAACCCTATCCTTAACCCTAATATTAACCCTAACCCTAACACTAAACCTAACAGAAACCAAAATCTACTGAAACACTAATCCTTAAACTAAGCCTAAAACTAACCCTAACCTAACCCTATAAATCACTTTAACCCTCTTACTAACCATAACCCAAATCTTAAATCTAACTTTAACTCTTACACAAAACCTAACTATAACATTTACCCTAACACAAATCATAACTCTAATGCTAATAATAACTCTAAAGCTAAACCTAACCCTAATTCTAACCCTAACTCTAAAACTAACCATAAACATAACCCAAACTCTAACTCTAAATCTAATTTTAACCCAAAAACAACCTTAACCAAAACGTAAAATTTAATTCTAAATCTAACTCTAAATTTAAATCTAACCCTATCTGTAACACTAACCATATCCCTAATCCTAACACAAAAGTAACCCTAAACTATTCCAAACGATAACCCTAAATCTAACTTGAACTCTAACCTAACCCTCACCCTAAGCCTAACACTAACTTCAATCTTAACCCTATTACTTAAACTAACACTTACCCTATCTATAACACTAACCCTAAACCAAAACACAACCTAACTTTAAACAGAAACCTAATGATAGACTTAACCCGAACACTAGCATTAACCCTAATTTAACTCTTATCTTAACTCTAATATAACCCTATTACTAACCTTAATAAAAACCATAACTAAAACCACAACCCTAAACTTAACCTAATCATAATCCTAAACCTTACAAAAATCTAACTGTAACCCTATTTGTAACCCTAACACTAAAACAAATCCAATTATTAACACTAACATTTACCCCAAATGTAAACTTATATAACACTGACACTAACCCTATTTTTAAACCTAACACTAATGTAACTCTAACTTTACCCTAAACCTAACACTAACCCAAACTTAAAAATAACCGTAAGATTAACCTTACCCATAACCATAAAACTAACTTTAAGCCTCACTCTAATTCTAATACTAACCATAAAATTATCCCTAAACCTTAACCTAACACAAACTTGAAACCTAAACCTAACCTTATCTCAAATGATAACCCTAACATTTACACTAATTCTAACACTAACCCTAATGCGAAAACTGACTCTATGTCTTACACTAACCCTAAGTTTAAACCATACCCTGATCCTAACCTTAACCCTAACCACAAACCTAACCCTTACCTAAATATAACACTAACTTTAACTTTTACTCTAACAATAACCGTAAACCTAACCCTAACCTGAATCTAAACCTTAACGGTTACCCTAACCCTAACACTAATGTAACACTAACCCTAACCATAACCCAAATTCTATCAAAAACACTAACCTAAATCATTACCCTAAACTTTAACTAACCCTAAACCTAATACTTAACGCTAATCCTTACCATCACCTGAACCCTAAAACTAAACTGCTCCCTAACCCTAATGCTAAACCTAATATTAATCCTAATTCAAACACTAGAACTAACAGTAAAACTAAGTATAACCCAAACCCAACCACTAACCCTAACCGTAACCCTAAACTTAACATTAAATTTTATACTAACGTTTACCCTAACACAAACTCTAACTCTAACTCTAACCCTAACACTAACCTGAATCCTAACCATAACCCTCACGCAGTTAACCTAATACTAAACCAAACACCAACTTTTACCCTAACACTAAGCTAATACTAATACCAACCCTATCCCTAATCTTCAGTCTACTCCTCACCCTAATCCAAAACCTAATACGAACCCTAACTCTATACTAACATGAACACAAACCATAACCCTAACCCCAAAACAACCCTACAACTAACCCTCTCATAACACTTACATTAAACATAACCTTAATACAATCCCTAAATTAAACACTAACCTTAAACTTTCCCTATTTTTCATCCTAACCACAACCCAAATCCTAACCTGAAATCTAACCCTCACCCTGAAAATAACCTTAAGCCTCATCTTAACCCTAATTCTTAACCTAAAACAAACCCTTACCCAAACACTAAACCTATCCCTAACACTTACCCTAACCCTACCACTTACCCTAACCCAAACCCTAAACCTAACTCTAAATATAACCAAACTGAAACACTAACCCTAAATGTAACCCTAACCCTAAACCTAAACCCAACACAAACTCTAACCTTAATTTTTACAGGAACCATAAATCTAACCCTAAACCTAATTTATCTCAAAACCTAACCCTAACCCTAACACTAAACTTAACCCTAGACCTTACCAAAACCCTAACAATAAACCTAACCCTAACACCAACCTTAACCATAACATTTACCCTAACACTAACATTAATTCGAATTTTAACTCTAATCCTAACCTAATCTTAAGCCTTACTCTAACCCTAACCCTAAACATAACACTAATACTAACCATAACCCTAACACTAGCATTAAATATAACCCAACCCAAACATTAACCCTAACCCTAACCCTAACACTAAATTTAAAGCTAACACAAACCCTAACCTTAATCCTAACATGAACCATAAATCTATTCCTAACCCTAATTTAACTCAAAACCTAACCCTAACATTTACACTAGTCTTAACCCAAAACCTAACAGTAACTAAAACCCTAAGCCTAACACTAATCTTAACCCAAACTTTTACCCTAACCCTAACACTAACCCTAATCCAAACCCTAATGCGTACATAACCCTAAAACTTACTCTAATTCTAATCCTAAACGTAAAACTAACACTATACCTCACCCTAATGCTAAAACTAAATATAATTCAACCAAAACACTAACCCTAGCACTAACCCTAAACCTAAAACTAACACAAAACCTAGCCATATTTTTAACATGAACCATAAATCTAACCCTAACCCCAATTTAACTCAAAACCTAACCATAACCCTAACACTAATCTGAACCCTAATTCATACCCAAACCCTAACACTAACACTAATCTACCCCTAACAATAATCTTAACTCTAAATTTTACCCTAATCCTAAAACTATACCTAATCCTAACTCTAAACCTAACCTAACCCTAAACCTAACTCTAACACTAACACTAAATGTAATACTGACACTAACCCTAAACTAACTCTAACACCAAATATAACCCAAACCAAACCCTAACAGTTACCCTAAACCTAAATCTAACACAAACCAACCTTAATCTTAACATGAACCATAAATCTAACCCTAACCCTAATTTAACTCAAATCCTAACCCTCACCTAACACTAAACTTAACCCTAAATTTTACCCTAACCCTAACACTAATCCTAATATTAACCCTAACCCACACCTAACCCTAATTCTAAAACTAACTCTAATCCTAATTTTAAACTTTATTATGTGCATAAACATAACCCTAACTGCAACCACAACACAAACCTTGAACCTAAAGCTAACTGTAACCTAAACCCTAACCCTAATCCTAACCCTAAAAAACCCTAACCCAAACAATAACCCTAACCCTAACCAATCCTAACCCTAACTCTAACCATAAGACTATTTCAAACCCAAATATTAACACTAACCCTTACCTCAAACCTAAATTTATACTAACACTTACCCTAACCTAAACCCTAAATTTAACCCTAATTTTAACCCTCACTATACCCTAAACCTAACACTAAACTTAACGCTAACCATAACTCTATTACTAACCCTAAGCCTCACTCTAAACCTAATACTAATAATAAAACTACCCCTAACACTTAACCTAAGAGAAATAATAAAAATTATCCAAACCCTATCAGAGACAATAACCATAATGTTATCACTAATACTAACACTCACCCTAATGATGAAACTAACCCTAAGACTAACTCTAAGATTATACCTAAGCCTAATTCTAACCATAAATCTAACCCAAAGCCTAACCTTTACTTAAAAATAACCCTTACCTTAATCGTAACAATAATCCTAACAATAACCCTATCTTTAGCTCTAAACCGAATCTTATCAATAACCCAGACCATAACTCTAACCGTAATGTAACCCTAACCAAACCCTAACCCTAATTCCAACACAAACACCAAACCTAAGCATAAACCTAAACCTAACCCAAGTAAAAAATTAACCCTTACCTAATCCTAATGGTTACTATCACCTGAAACATAAACCTAACCCGCATACTAAAGCTAATGCAAAACCTAATACTAACCCTAATCCAAACCCTAACACTAACACTAAACTTAACTACAACTCAAACTCAAACACTAAGGCTAACCTTAAATCTAACCCAAACCTTAACACAAACCCTAACTCCAAATCGAACACTAACACTAACAATAACACTAAACCTAACCCTAACCATAAAATGAACCCTAAACCTATGCCTAAACCTAAAGTAACACTAACACTAAGCCTAATTCTAACACTAACCCTAAAACTTATCAAAGACCTAACACTAAACCTAAACCTAACACTAACAATAATCCTAATCCTAACGTAACCCTAACTGTAACCTGAACCCTAACCCTACCCCTAACCCTTTACTTGAAACTAACACTAACCCTAACCCTAAATCTAACACTAACCCTAATAAAACATTAACTAAAACTTATAAGAAACCTAACACTAAACCTAAACTTTACCCTAACCCGAACCATCACACTAACCCTAATCATAATCCTAACATTAATATTAACACAAATAGTAACAGTAACCCAAACCCAAAACGTAAACCTTACCCTAACACAAAACCTAACCTTAAACTTTAAACTAACCCTAAACCTAAACTAATTTTCAGTCTAACTCTAACCATAACTTTATCCCTAACCCTAACAGTATCTCAAACCAAACCCATAAACCTAGCACTAACCCTAAGCCTCACCAGAATCCTAACCCTAACTCTAACCCTCACCCTAACACTAACACTAATGTAACACTAACACTAACCATAACCCAATTTGTAACACAACCGCTAACCTAAATCATAACCCTAATAAACTAACCCTAATACTAACTGTTACCTAACCCTAACCCTTACCCTCAACTGAAACTGAACACTAACCTGCTCCCTCACCCTAACACTAAATCCAATAGTAACCTTAATTCAAACACTGACACTTACCGTAAAACTAAGTATAATTCAAACTCAAACACTAGCGCTTACCCAAACCCTAACCCGAAACTTAGCATTAAAATTCACTTTAACACTAACCTTAACATAAACCCTATCACTAACCCCAAACATAACCCTAACCGTAACCCAAACCATAGCCCTAAACCTAACCTTACCCTAAAACTAACACTTAAATAACCCTAATCCTTATTATCACTCAAAAAATTACCCTAACATGCTTCCTAAATCTAATGCTAAACCTAATTCTATCCCTTATTCAAACCCTAACACTAACCCTAAAACTAACTATATCCCACACTCAAAAACTTAGGCTAAATTTAACTCTCACCCTAAACTTAACACTACCCCTAACACTAAACAAAACCCTAAAATTGAAAATAACCCTAAACCTAACACTAACCCTAACCCTTAAACGAACCCTAACCCTATGCCTAAACCTAAACCTAACACTAACACAAATATAAACCCTAACCCTAACCCTGAAATTAATACTAACCCTGATCTTAACACTAAACCTAAAACTTATCAAAATTCTAAGACTAAAACTTATCAAAATTTTAAATCTAAACCCTACTCCTAACACTAACAATAACCCTAAACCTAACCCTAACCCTAACCATGACACTAACCCTAACCCTAACCCTAAACCCTATGCCTAAACATAAACCTAACACTAACACTAACGCTAACCCTATCCCTAACCCTAAAACTAATACTAACCCTAATTCTAACACTAACTCTACTTCTTTTCAAAAACCTAAACTAAAACTAACCTTAACCTAACCCTAACCATAAACCTAACACAATTCTAAACATAACCCTTACACTAACATTAACACAAATTGTAACAGTCAACCTAACCCAAACCCTAAACCTTACCCTAACCCAAAACCTAACCTTAAACCTAAAACTAACCCTAAACCTAAACCTAAATATAAGTCTAATACAAACCCTAGCCATAACCCTAACCCTAACCTACCTCAAACAGAACCATAAACCTAAAACTAACACTATGCCTCACCATAACCCTAACCCTAACTCTAACCTTCACCCTAACCCTAAGCCTTATTTAACACTAACCCTAACCATAACCCAATTCCTAACACAAACCCTAACCTAAATAATAACTCTAAACTTAAATTAACATTAAACCTAACCTGTACCTAACTCTAACCCTTACCTGCACCCAATTCCTAACACTAACTGGCTCCCTAAACCCAACACTAAACATAATACCAATCCTAATTCAAACACTAACACTAACCATTACACTAAGTATCACACAAACCCAAATACTAACTTTAACCCTAACCTTGACAATAAATTTAACATTAAATCTTAAACTAACCCTCACCCTAACACAAACTCTAAAACTAATGCTAACCATAACCATAAAACAATCACCCTAACACTATCTCTAAAACTAATGCTAACCATAACCATAAAACCAACAATTAACCTAATCCTAACACTAACCCTAACCTTTACCCTAACACTAAGCTAATACTAATACTAATCTTATCCCTAAAGCTAAATCTCTCCCTCACCCTAATCCTAAACCTAACACAAACCCTAACCCTATCCCTAACACGAACCCTAACCCTAATCCTAACCCAAACACAACCCTAACACTAACTCTCTTAATAACACTAACCAAAAAAATAACCTAAAAAAAACCCCTAAATTAAATACAAACCTTAACATAACCCTAATATTAACCCATATAACAACCCAAATGCTACCGGAAAGCTAACCCTCACCCTGAAAATAAACCTAAGCCTCACCCTAACCCTAATTCTTAAGCTAAAATTGTTGAGAGCCATAGCGGAAGAGGCCCCAGCATACTTCCAGCTGATTGGCTCATAGCAACCCCAGGAAACTTCCAGCTGATTGGCTCACCATGGCCCCAGTAAACTTCCAGCTGCCAGCTGATTGACTCCTCTTTGGTCATGCTCATTGGGCTGTTTCCCTGTCCTTTTGGACTATGGATCTGATCACTGTGGAACTCTTTTGGCTTTGTCCATGTGACCCAACCAATAGAACTGAAAAACAGAAGGTGTGGGGCGTTGAGAGTCTCGCTGGAAGCCGGTGGTGGCAGTAGGGCTCTGTAACACTTCCTGAAGAGCTTTTGTGGTGTGGTGCGATGTGGGTGTTCTAAAAATAAAGTTCGTTTATTCTTGACAAGTGGCTCGTGAATTGTTCCAAGACAGACTGCGGCATTTAATGGCCCACAAAGGGAATGACTGAGGAAAAGTGATAAGGTACACTGCTCACTCCTCAGGGCAGGGGGAGAGAATGGGTAGCCATGTTAAGATTCTTCTTTTGTATATATGTTTTTTTGCTTTTTTATGTTGACTGTCCCTGGAGATGGGTGAGTTGGAATAAAAACCACTCACATCTGAGGAAAAACTATTTGTGTTTGAGGAACAGATAGGGTGAAAGAACAAATGGACATTTCAGGAGGATAGAAAGTCTGATATAATGAATTTTTGTTGTTCCAATTTTGTTTCATTCAGTTTTGGTTTTGTTTGGTGTTATTTTCTTGGGTTGTATTATAGTAGAAATATGGGATTAGATATTAGTAAAAAATCAAATGGAAAGAGTGTTAAGTAAATTTTTAGAGGTAAGAGGCATCCCAGTAAAATCAAAAGCAATCAGGGCATACGTTGATACAATACAAAAATGTAGCCCATGACTTTTAAAAGAGTAGTTGATAAATATATCAAAATGGAACCATCATGGTGAAGATTAAAAAAAATAAAAAAGAAAAGCACAGGAACTCTGCCAGTTGGGACATTGCCATTGGGGATGTTTGTATCTTGTTTACTTAGTATAAAGCCTTCAGTTCACAAAATGGTAGAGGAAGGAGAAGACATATTGATTCAAGTAAAAGAGAAGGACCCTTGATGTAGTCAGAGGTAAAAATTCAAGTAAAAGAGAATGTCTCTCGAGGTAGTAAGACAGAAGAAGAAAGTTTAGAGCAGAAAAAGCCATCAGGGCAAAAGTTACAAGAGGAGACTGCTACTAACACCTTTCTATCATGAGAGGGTGTAAGTATCCAACCAACAGTGCCACCTCCAAATGCTGGGAGGCCCCTAACCCCGTGTTTGATAGATGGGGTCCTGAGTCAGGACTTCAAATATTAGCATGCCCTGCATTTGAAAATGCAGGAGAGCAATGGATTCACCATGTTTTAGACTTAAAAATAGTGAAGCAGCTAAAAGAGCTGTAACAACCTATGGTCCTCAATTAATAACTTGAATCCATTAATAACTTGAACATGATGCTAGAAGATTGGAGTAGTATGTGTAAAGCTGTGCAAAAAGGAGGAGAATACCTGTTATGGGAGGTTGCCAATGAGAAATTTTTCAAGGAGACAGCGAGGCGAAATGCAGCAGCCGGTTATCTTCAAAGAAATCTAGATATGTTGTTAGGAAAGGAACCTTATGTGGATCAGCAGCAACAAATTGCATATGATCCTGCCATATGCTTACAAATTGCTGTAGATGCAGTTAGAGCATGGAAGACTTTACAAGGACATGGAGTTTTACAAGGTAAATTATCTAAAGTAATACAAAGAGCTAATAAACCTTAGGCTAAATTTGAATATAGGCTCATTAAAAAGGCTACTAGAATTTTGGGGAATACAGAACTAGCAATGGCATTAATTAAACGACTGGCTAATGATCAAGCAAATCATTGGTGCAGAGAAGTCACTAGACCATGGAAACATGAAGATTTAAACACATATATTAAATTATGTAGAGACATTAATGAAAAAGGGCAAGTCTTGGAAGCTGAAATAAAACAGGCTTTAGATGCCAGGATAAAAGCATGCTACAATTGTAAACAAATAGGACATTTTAAAAAGAATTTTTCCATAGAAGGACAGTTTAACAAAACTAGGTATCAAAGGAGTAGAATAACAGGTATTTGCTCATGAAGCCATTGAGTGAGATATTAAGCTAATGACTGTTATTCTCAAACCACCATAGAGGGTAATCCATTATCCAAAAACAAAAAATGATCAATTATCTATTCACGATATCATGGAGAAAGGCATCAGGCATCGGGCTCCATTGACAAAAAATGGACAGGTGAGCCCAATGCTCCAGGGTTTATGACCACATATGGCGCACTGGAGGAACCCAGCAACAACATCAGGATAGATCCCAGGACACATTATCTATCACGTCCCTCACTATACAAACCAGAGGAAGCCTCGGCACCTCTCCCAAAATAGCACTAACTCCAGAGATGGGAGTTCAAATCATTTCCACACGGGTAAAATGGCCTCTTCTCAAAGAAAGAGTAGGCTGATTATTGGGCACAGTTCTTCTACTGTAAAAGGACTTATGTTAAGTCCTGGGGTAATTGATCCTGATTGTGAAGGTGAAATAAAAATTATGGTCAGTTCTCCAAAGGATATATCAGTAATTTCAACAAAAGATAGAATAGCACAGTTATTAATAATACCCAGCCTACATGATAAATTTTTCAAACATACTGTAAAAAGAGGTTCCAGGGGATTAAGCTCCACAGGTGTAGAGTGGGCTATCCTTTCTTTAAAGTTACATTCTCGCCCCATGCTAAAACTAAAGATTCAAAGACATGAATTTAACGGGCTACCGGATACAGATGCAGACCTTAGCATCATCTCTCGTCAAGAATGGCCCAAACATTGGCCATTACAACAAGCCACTCAAATGCTTCAAGGGCTAGGAGTGGCGACTTATCCCTATAGAAGTACAATGTTATTTGTTTGTAAGGATCCTGAAGGATGTGAAGGAACTTTACAGCTATATGTATTAAATCATCTTTCCATTAATTTGGAGATGAGATCCCCAATATCAAATAGGACTAACATTAACAAATAACATCAATTCAAATGTGTCCACTATTATGGCTAGACAAGGTTTTAGGAAAGGAAAAAGTTTAGGAGAACAGGAACAAGTTATAGCTGCACCAATGGAGATAGATCAAAAAAGAGACAGAAATGGATTGGATTTTCAGAAAGGGCCACTGAGACAATAAAAATTACTTGGAAATAAGAAAGACCAGTATGGGTTCCTCAGTGGCCCATGAGTAAAAAAAAGGTACAAGCAGCCCATGACCTGGTCAAATAACAATTAGCGGAAGGACATATACAACCTTCTGTATCTCCCCATAATACTCCCACTTTTGTCATCAAAAAGAAATCTGGTAAATGGAGATTATTGTAAGATTTGAACACTCTTAATTATGAGATGGTTATTAAGTGACCTGCTCAATTGGAGATTCCTTAATTGTCTGCTTTGCCAAAAACCTGATATGTTTTAGTTATATATATTAAAGATTTTTTTTTTCAATTCCAATTCATCCTGAAGATAGTCCACGTTTTGCATTTACTATCCCTTCATTGAATCATAAAGGTTTTTTTTTTATTTTTTTTTAAATATTTTTTTATTGTTTGTTCAAAACATTACAAAGCTCATGGCATATCATCTTCCATACATTTGATTCAAATGGGTTATCAGCTCCCATTTTTACCCCAATTACAAGTTGCAGAATGACATCGGTTACACATCCACATTTTTACATAATACCATATTAATGACTGTTGTATTCTGCTATCTTTCCTATCCCCTACTATCCCCCCTCCCCTTCCCTCTCCTCTTCCCTCTCTACCCCATCTGCTGTGGTTTAATTCTCTCCCTTTTTTCCCCTTTCCCCTCACAAACTCTTATATGTAGTTTTAGGTAACAATGAGCCCTAAACCTAAGGTTAGGCCTAACCTTATCCGTAAATGTCACCCTAGCCCTAAAAGTATATATAGTCTCAGCCATTACCCTAAACCTTACCCTAACCCTAAACCTAACACTAACCCTAGCCCTAACCCTAGGACTAACCCTAACACTAACCTTAGCCCTAATCCAAGCCCTAATTTAGCCCTATCCATAACCCTAGCCCTAGAACTAAGACTAACTCTAACTCTCACACTAGACCTATAACTAGTTCTAACCCCCTCCGTTACCATCACCATACAACTACCCTAAACGTAGCCATACACTAGCCCTATACTTAGCCCTATCTCAAAACCTAAATCTCATCTGAACTATAAATTTAACCCTAACTCTAAGACTAAATCAAACCATAACTCTACTCTTATCCCTAATCTTAAACCTAAGCCTAAATCTCACACTTACTCTAGTACTAACCCTAAGACTAATCTTAAAACCAGCCATAACCCTACCCCAAGCCTTAGAACAAAACCGAGTCATAGAGGTAACCTTAACCCTTATCATAAACCAAATCCTAACCCTTCACCTAGCCCTAACCATATCAATAATTACACTCTAACCCTAACCCGAAAACTAACCCTTACCCAAACTCTGACCCTAGCACTAACCCTGGCTCTAAAAATCAACATAATCTTAACAACCTTCACACTAGACCTAGACCTAACTCTACCTCTATAACTAGTTGTAATCATAAACCTACTTTATACATTAGTGGTAGCCAAAACCCTAGCCCTAAACTAAACCAAAATCTAGTCTTAATCTGAGTCCTAAACTTAGCTTGACCCTAAACTAAAACTAACACTAACCCAAACATTAGCTTTAATCCTATACATAACCCTACCCCTAAAACCTTATTCATTACCCAAACGATAATGCTAACCCTTCTGATAAACCTAGGCCTAACCCTAACCTTATACATTACAATAAAACAAACCTAAACCCTAACCTAAACCTGCCATTACCCTACCCTAAAACTACCACTAATTTGAGCCCTGCAACTAAACACTAACTTGACCAAAACCCAAATCCTGACCCTGATTCTAAAAATAACCCTAGATGTAAACCTGACCCTAACCAAAAACCTAACCTTTACACTGGAACAAGCCATAAACCTAACATTAAATCTATCCCTAACTGTAACCCTACACCTGACATTAACCATAGTGCCTTTACTATCCCTAACCCTAAAAAAATTCTTGTTTTCATTGTATTCCTAAACATACCCTTAGTCATAACCCTAACCCTAACCCTAGTTCTAACCCTAAACTAACCTTGGCATTGCCTTAACCTAGATATAACCAAATCCTTTGCTTAAATTAAAACCCAACTCTAATCCTAACCCTAATGATAACCCTTGCCTCTTTCTTATCCCTAGCAATAACTCTAGATTGAAAACTAATTCTAAATCTAACTGTAACTTGATGCCTAAACCTAATCCTAAAAGTAGCTCTAATCCTACTCTTAACATAACTGTAGACCTAGTTTAGTCCTAGTTTAGTCTTATCCTTAAACCTAACCCTAACCCTAGCTCTGAGACTAACTCTAAGCCTCACACTAGCCCTATCACTCCTTCTCACCCTCTCCCTTACCATTACCCTAACCCTAGCCCTAATCCTAGTACTAACACTTGCCCTATACTTATCCCATGCACTAACCTTAGTAAAAATGTAACTCTTACTCTAGCCCTAACCTGAAGACAAAGCCTACCCCTAACATTAGCCCAAAAAAATCCTAAAATGAGCCCTAACAATAGTCCTAGCCCTAAAATAAATTTGAGCTATACTCTAACCCTAACCACTAACCTAAACCAAACCCTAACATTACACCTAGACCTAACCCTAGTCCTAATTTGAGTTGGAAGTCGAATCCTAAAACTAAACCTGAACCTGACACTGACCCTAACACTTTCAGCTCTAAACATTACCCAAATCTAAACCTAACCCTAACACTAAATCTAGCATTGAAACCCTAAAACTACTCATAATTGTAAATCTAGTACTTACATTAGTTGTAATACTAAGTCTTGCCCTAACATAAATCTAGTACTTACATTAATTGTAATCCTAAGTCTTGCCCTAACAAAACATAGTCCTAATCCAAGCCCTAACCCTAGTTTTTAACCTAACCTAACCTAACCATTATACTCACCCTAATTGTAACCATAACTCCAACCTTAAAAGGATTTATAAATCTATCCATTATCATAACAATAACCCTAACCATAATGATAACCCTTGACATAAAACTAACCCTATCCCGAATAATAACACTTTCATTACTCTAAACCTAACCTAAATCCTAAACCTAATACTATCATTACCCTAACCCTACTCCCAAAACTAATTCAAGCCCAAACTTGAAACCTTAACCTATTCCAAACCCTAACCCAGACTTTGACCCTAATAATACCCCTAGCTCTAATCTTGACCATATCACAATACCTAAACCTTAGCCTACACATAGCCATAAACGTAATACTAAAACTATCTTTAACCATAATTCTGGATCTGAAATTAGCTCTAGCTGTAATCCTTGCCCTAACCCTGAAAACACACCTAGCCCTCATCCTAGTGCTAAACCTAGCCTTAATCATAACCCTAACTCTAGCCCTACAACTAACCCTAATTCTAACCCTCAACCCACCTCTAAACCTAGCCATAATGTCATCCCTTACCCTAAATCTAAACCTAACCCCAACCCTAAGCCTAGGCTTAAACAAAACACAAAACCTAGTCCTAATCCTAGGCCTAATTTAGCACTATCTCTAACCCTATCCAATCCCTACCCTAAGACTAACTCTAACTCTTGCCCTAGACCTATCCCAAGTTCTATCTCTATACACTACAATAAACCTAACACTAGCCCTAGCACTTGTGCTAAAGTTAGTCCAATGCCTGTCCCTAATCTAAATCTAACCTTAAGCCTAACACTAACACTAGCCCAGTCTTAATTCTAATCATAAATCTAGACCTAACCCTGATCCTAGCAGTGAACCAAAACTACGTAATTGCCATAACCCTAAACCTTACCTTAAATCAAACAATAACACTACACCTAGACCTAAACCTAGCTCTAATTTGAGTCCTAAGTCTTAGTTTAAAACTAATCCTTACCCTGACTCATATCCGAACTCCCTAGCTCTAGAAACAGCCCTAAACTCAAACTGAACACTAACATTAACAATGGCCCTAATTTGAGACTTAATACTAACTATAAAACTAATCCTGACCCTGACTCCTATCCTAACAAGAACCGTAGCTATAAATATTACCCTTACCTTAAACCTAACCCTACCACTCAACCTACTCCTAAGCCTAATCCTAAAGCTAACTCTAATGGTAACCCTAGTTCTTACATTAGATGTTGCCCTAATCCTAGCCCCTAAACGTAACACAAAACTTGTTCTAAACCGACTCATAAACCTAGTTTAACTCTAAATCTATCCCTAACCATAGTCCTAATCCTAGATCTAAATCAATCCCTTACCTTAAGCAAAACTCTTAACGTAAGTGTAACCCTAAATCTATCCTTAGTCCTTAGACTAACCAATACACTAACTCTATTAATAGTCCTATCCCTAGCCTTCATTTTAGCTCTAACACTATCCCAAACACTAACCCTAACCCTGACCCTTATTTTGACCCTAACACTAAACCTAGGTCTAAGCCTTACCCCAACCTTAACACAAAATTTACAATAATTCTATTCCTAGACCTAAGTCTGAACCTAACTCTCAACCTAGACCTAATCATAACTCAGAACCTAACCCTTATGCTAAATATAACCTTAAACCTAATCTTAGTTTTAACCCTTACTCTAACCCTAACACAATACCTTACCTAACCACAACCCTAGCCCTAACCTTAACTCTAACTGTATCCATTACCCTAAAAATAACCCTTACAATAATGCTATCCCTAGGCTTAACCCTAACCCTGTCACTTTCCCTAAACCTATCAATTACTGAAACCTACCCTGAACCCTAAGCCTAAACCAATTATTATGTTAACCATAATGCTAATTCTAATTTGAGCCCTAACCTAAACTCAAACCTAAACCAAACCCTAACAATGACCATGATTCTAATAATTCCCCTACCTATAAACCTGACTCTTACCCTACCTAACACTTACACTAGACCTAGCCCTAAACCTAACCCTTAAACTATTCCTAACCTTAAACCTAGACCTAATGTTAACCCTAGCCTTAATCCTAACAATAACTCTATTACAAACCCTAGTCCTAGCCATAAATATAGCCTTAATTTTATTCCTAACTTAAAACCCTGGGACTAACCATAACATTAAACCTAGCCC
Organism: Callospermophilus lateralis; assembly: GCF_048772815.1. NCBI lineage: Eukaryota > Metazoa > Chordata > Mammalia > Rodentia > Sciuridae > Callospermophilus > Callospermophilus lateralis. The sequence continues at coordinate 2,693,988 of NC_135326.1, forward strand.
TAATCTTAACCCTAATTTAGCCCTATCCCTAACCCTAACCCTAACTCTTGCCCAAATACTAACTCTCTTACCCAAAAACTAACCCTATTTCTAATTCTATCTCTTACTACAACCCCAATCCTAGTCCTAACCCCTGGTGTAAAACCCTAGTTCTATTCATAGCCCTGGCCATAACTCTAGATCTAACACTAACCATAATTCTTAGCCTAAACCTGAACCTCACGTTAGCCCTAACACTAATGCAAATCCTATAACTGGCTCAAACCCTAGCTCTAGTCTTAAAACAAAGTCATAGCCATAACCCTAACCCTTAACCTAAACCATACAATAACCCTACACCTAGCCCTAACCATATCCCTAATTCTAGTATTAATCCTAAACCGAAAACTAACCCTGACCCTGACCCTGACCCTAAAACCCTGGCTTAAACATACTCATCACTGTAATCCTCAACCTAACACTAGACCTAGCCCTAACTCTAACACTATAATTAACGTTAATCATAACCCTACTTCATACATTAGCCGTAGCCTGAACCCTCGCCCTAACTTAACCAAAACCTAGCCTTAATCTGAGTCCTAAACTGAGCTTTAACCCTAAACTTAAACCTAACAGTAACCCAAAACTTGTGCAAATCCTATACGTATCCCTAGTTCTAACATTAGGTCTATACCTAACAATTACCCTAACAATAACCCTAACTCTTAAGCTAACCCTAGGCCTAACTCTAACCCTATCCATTACACTAAACAAAATCTAATCCCTATAAATTACCCGGTCATTACCCTAAACATAAACCCTTACCTAACGCATACCCTAACACTGACACTGGCCCTAAAAATAACCCTAGATATAAACCTGAATCTTACCATAAACCTAGTCGTTACACTGGACCAAGCCATAAATCTAACACTAAATTTAGCCCTAACTATAACTCTCGAACTGACATTAGCCCTAACCCTAATATTATCACTAACCATTACAAAACCCTAAACCTCATCCTAGCCATAAACCTAGCCTTAATGATAACCTTAACACTAAACACTAACCTTAATAGTAATCCTTGCTCCAGTCCTAAACCTAGCCAAAACAACAACACTAAATGCAACCCTAACTCTAATCTTAACCCTTGTCACAATTGCACTATCTTTAGCCCTAGCTTTAACAGTAGATTGAAACCTAACTCTAAATCTAAACCTAATTCGATGCCTAAGCCTAAAACTAGCCCTACTCTTGATGCTACTTCTAAAACTAGTTTTAACCTTAGCCCTAACACTAATCCGAGCCATAATTTAGCCATATCCCTAAAGTAACCCTAACCCTAGCCCTAAGCATAACTCTAACTCTGACACTGGCCCTATCACTCGTTTTAATCCAATGTCTTCCCATAAACCTAACCATATCCTAAATACTAGTCCTAACACTTGCCCTATCCTTAGCCCTAGCACTAAACTTAGATAAACACCTAACTCTAAATTTAACCCTAAGCCGAATACTAAGCCTAAATCTAAGACTAGCCTTAATGCTAACATTAATCCTAAAAATTCCACTAACCCTAACCTTAGCACTGAAACCTAATTGAGCCAAAGCTCTAACCCAAAACCTTAACCGAAAACAAGTCCTAACCCTACACCTAGCCCTAACCCCAGCCCTAATTTGAGTTTTAAGCAAAACCCTAACATTTAAGCCAAACCCTTATCCTCCCTCTGACAATAACACTTATCTGAGGTCTAAATATCACCCTAACCCTAAACCTAAACCTAACAGAAAACTTAGCCCTAAACCACTAAAATTTTCCATTATCATAACCCTAGTACTTACATTAGCTGTAACCCTAACCCTGCACTAACTTAACCTCAAAACTAGTCCTAATCATAACCATAACCCTAGCCCTAAACTGATTTCTAACTCTATCCCTAAACCTAATGCTAATTCAAGCCCTACCATTCAACCTTAACCTGTCCCAAATGCTAAACCAGAACTTGACCCTAATAAAACCCCTAGCTCTAAACCTGTCGCTAAACCTAAACCTAACCCTTACACTAGACATACCAATAATTCTAACCCTAAAACTATATTTAACCATAATTCTGGACCTGAAATTAAATCTAGGACTAATCCTATCCCTAACCGTAAAAAAACACTAGCGCACATTCCTATCCGTGAACCTACACTTAATCATAACCCAAAGCATCAATACAGCCCTAACCCTAAATCTAACCCTCACCCTACATCTAAACCTAGCTATAAAGCAATCATTTATCCCAAATTTTGCCCTAACTCTAAACCTAAACTCTAAACTGTAACTCTAAATTCTAACCCTAACCCTAATCCTAACACTAGGATTAAACTTAACACTAAACCTAGCCCTAATCGAAGACCTAATTTAGACATATCTCTAACCCTAAACCTAACCCTAGTCCTAAGACTAACTCCTGTCCTAGCCCTATCCCTATTTCTAACCCTATCCCTTACCATAATCATAAACATTGCCATAACATAGCCATAACTCTTGCAGTATCCTTAGTTTTAGCCGTAACCCTAGATCTACTCCTTTTTCCAAATTTAACCCTAGCCCTAAGGCTAAGCCTAAAATTAACATTAGCCCTAACACTAATTCTAGGAATAAAACAAAAACGAGCATGAGCCCTAAACCTACAACTTAACTGAAACCAAATCCTAAGACTGCAAATAGACCTAAACCTAGACCTAATTCGAGTCCTAATACTAATCTTAAAACCAACCCTGACACTCACTCATATCCTAACACTCACCCTTGCTCTAAACATCGCCCTTACCTTAAACTGATACCTAACATTAACCCTAGTCTTAATTAAAGTTGTGAATCTAAACCTAAACCTATATCTGATATTGACTCTTATCCTAACAAAAACCCTAGCTATAAACATCAACCTAACATTAAATCTAACCCTAAAATTAACCCTAACCCATTACCTAACAATAAATCTAACCCTAATGATAACCCTAGTTCTTACATTAGTCATTGTCCTAACACTAGCCCTAACACTAACACAAGACCTAGGCCTAATCTGATCCCTAACCCTAGCTTTAACCCTAACTCTAATCATAACCATAACCATAACCCTATCTCTAAAAAATTTTTATATCAAAGCAAAACCCTAAACCCAAGGGTAAACCTTAGTCTATCCCTAATCCTTAGGCTAAGCAAAACACTAACCCTATTAATATCTCTTACTCTTGCCCTCATTCTAGATATAACCCTATCGAAAAACCTAACCGTAACCCTGACCCTTTAATGACACTACCACTAATCCTAGGTCTAATCTTAACCTTAACCCTAATCAAAAATTTACCATAATCCTATCCCTAGACCTAATCCTATACCACAATCTCAGCTTAGCCCAAACCATATCTCAGAACCTAAACCTTACACTATACATAACCCTAACCTAACTCTACTTCTGTCACCCTAATCTTAAATTAAGACTTAATCCTAACCATAAAACCAGCACTAACCCTAAGTTTAACAATATTATTATTCTAAACATAACCCTTACCCTAATGCTAACCCTAGGCCTAACCCTAAATATATCACTATCCCCAAACTTATCAATTACTCTAAACCTATCCTGAACCCTAGAACTAATCCAATCATTAACCTAAAACTAATCCTAATGCTAATTTGAGCCCTAACCCTAAATCAAATGAAAACCAAACCCTAACACTGACACTAACCCTAACAATTCCTCTAGCTCTAAACCTCACTCTTACCCTGTAACTACCCCTTACACTAGAACTACCCATAAAACTCTTAAAACTATCCTTAAGCATAATCCTAGACCTGATATTAGCCCTAGCCATGATACTAGCCCTAACCCTAACACAAATGCTAGCCCTTATTCTAGCCCTAAACATAGCCTTAATTATAACCCAAAACATTACTCTAGGACTAACCCTAAATATAACCGTAGCCCTAATCTTAGATCTGATTTAGTCCTATCCCTAACCTTAACCTTAACCCTAGTCAACAGACTCACTGTCTAGTCCTTATTTCTAACTCTAGTTTAAACCTATACTTTACTGGAACAATAATCCTAGCCCAAACCCTAGGTCTAATACTAGGCTTATTAATAGCCCTAGCAGCAATCCTAGATCTAACCCTAACTCTAACTCTAACCTTAAGCCTTAGACTAAACCTAAACCTAAAACTAGCCCTAACCCTAAGGCTAATTCTATAACTAGCACTAACCCTAGCCCTAAAACAAAACCAAGCCATAGACCTAACCCTAACTTTTAATATAAACTAAGCCCTAACCCTAATCTTAGCTGTAAATCTAGCCCTAATTCGAGTTTTAAACCAAACCTTAAAACTTACCCTGACCTGACTCTGACCTTAACATTAATTCTAGCTCTAAACATCACCCTAACCATATACCTAAACATAACAATAGACCTAGCCCTAACCCTAATCCTATAATTACTCTAACTGCAACCCTGGTTCTTAAATTAGCCATTACCCTAAACCTAGCCTTAACTTAACCCCAAACCTAACCTTATTTTGAGCACTATCCCTAGATTTACCCCTAACCCTAAACTTATCACTAATCGTAACTATAACCCTAGCCATAACCATAGATTTAACCCTAATTCTAACACTAAGCCTAACCCTATTAATAATAATAATATTGACCCTAGCTGTACCCCTATCTCTAATCCTATTCATTACCCAAACAATAACCATAGCCCTAATGCTAAACCTGGGACTAAACCTAACTGTATTACTAATCTTAACCCGATCCATTATCCTAAACCTAACCTGAATTCTAAACCTAACACCATCTTTAAACTAATTCTAACTCTAATGCTAACTTGAGCCCTAACATTAAGCATTAACCTATCCAAAACACTAATCACGACCCTGACCCCAATAGTACCCTTAGCTCTATGCATGACCCTTACCCTAAACCTAAACCTTACACTAGACATAGCCATAAACCTAAACCTAAAACTATTTTTAACCATAACACTATACTTGATATTAGCCCTAGCCATAATCCTAGCCCTAAACCTATGCTTAACTCTAACCCAAACCATAACTCGAGCCCTAATCCTAATTCTATTCTTCACCCTAGCCCTAAATCTAGCTTTAACCTCATCCTGTACTATAAACTAACCATAAACTTAAACCTAATCCTAACCTTCACCCTAATCGTAGTCCTAACACAAAGCCTAGTGCTAATCCTAGCCTTTATTTAATCCAAGACTAACCCTAAACCTAACCATAAGACTAACTCTAACTCTTGCCCTAGCTCTAGCCTAGTTTTAATATTAGCCTGAATCCTAAACTTAAATCTAAGCCTAAGTCTAAATTTTACCTAACTCTAAATATAACTGTAACAATAAGCCTAAGTCAAACCCTAACACTACCCTTAACCATAATGCTAATCCTAAAACTTGTCCTATTTCCAGCCTTAACCATAAACCAAAACCAAGCCATAGCCCTAATTCTAATCACTTATCCTAAATCAAACCCTAACCCTACATCTAGCACTGAAACTAACTCTAAAATTAACACTGACCCTGACACTAACCCTAACACTAATTCTAGCTCTAAAAACCACTTTAACCTCAAATTAATCCTAATACTTTTTTAACCTTAACATAACCCTACAACTAGCCTTAATTCTAACACTAGTTCATAAATTAGTCATTGTCCTAAACGTAGTCCTAAACCTAATACAAATTCTTGCCCTAATCTGAGACCTAACCCTAGCTTTAACCCTAATACTAGACCTAAACCTTACTCTAACACTAGCCCAAAGCCTAACTCTAACCCTATTCCTTACAATAAGCCAAACTCTAAACCAATTTCTAACCCTAATACTAATCATAATCTCTTGCCTAACTTAAACTCTAACCATAATACTAGTCTTAACCCTAGCCCTCATTCTACCTCAAAACATCACTCTGACCCTCATCTGACCCTACAGTAACCATAGGTCTAAACCTGACCCTAACCCTAAACCAACTCCTAACACTAGCTCTACTGGTAACCCAAGCCGAACACTAGAAATAAAACCAAAACTAACTCTAAATATAGTTATAACTCTAGCCCTAGATCTAAACAAAAGCCTAGCACTAGCCCTAACAATAATCCTTAACCTAAAACAAATACTTACCCTACCCCTAGACCCAAACCTAGTGCTAATTCTAAATCTAACCCAAACCCTAAACCTATTCCCTAAACTGACCCTGATTCTAGCACTGAATCTAGCTTTAAACCTGACACTAACCTAAAACCTAGACCTAACACAAGACCTAGCCATAATCCTAACCCTTAAATTAGCCCTAAACATAACCCTAGTTTTTACATAATGCATTGTCGTAAACATAACACAATTCCTAGCCCTAATCTTAGGGCTAAACTTAGCTCTAAGCATAACACTCAGCCTAATCTCAGCCCTAAACCTAGTTTTAACAGAAGGCTCACCTTAGATTTAACCCTAGCTCAAAGCCTAACCTTTACACTAAACAAAATCTTAGATCTATCCTAAACAATAACTCTAGCCTTAACCCTAATCCTAACGTTAAACCTAGACTAAACTGTAGCTCTAAACATATCCATTACCCTAACCCTTACATTAACCCTAATTAAAACTCTATCCGTAACACCAAACCTAATTCTAATCATAAATGTAAATCTAGACAGAAATCTAAACCTAAACTTCACCCTGGCCTAACCCTAGCTCAAACACTAACCCTTACCCTCACCTAACCATAACACTAGCCCAAAATCTAACACTTACCCCAACCCTAAAACTTACCCTAAACACACCGTAGCCCTATCCCTAAACCTAATTCTAATCATATACACAATAAAAACCACAAACTAGCCCTAAACCTAGATATAAACCTATTCATTACACTAAACACAACCCTAACCCAATCGCTAAATCTAACTCATCCATTAACCTAAACCTTAACTGAAATCTAAACTAAAACTTATCCATTACCCTAACCCTAATCCTAACCCTAATGTTAATTTGAGACCTAACCCTAAACCTGTAGCTAAACCAAATGCTAAACCTCATCCTGACACTAATAATAACCCTAGCCATTAAGCTGACTTTTAACCTAAACCTAACTCTTACACTAGACCTAGGCATAATTTAACCCTAAAACTATCTTTAATATTAACCCTAGACCTGATATTAGCCCTAGACCTGGTCCTAACCATAAGCCTAACAGAAAATCTAGCCCTTAACTTAGCCCTAAAACATAGCCTTGATCCTAAACTCAACAATAACCTAGGCCTAATCCTAATTCTAACCCTCATTCTACCTCTAAACCAAGCTATAAAATTATACCTCACCCTAAAATTAACTATAACCCTAGCCGTCACACTAGGCATAAGCTGAACACTAACCCTAGCCCTAATCCTTGAACAATTTAGCCCTATTCCTAAATTTAACCAAAACCCTAGGCCTAAGACTAACTGTAACTCTCACCATAGCCCTAGTTCAAGTTCTAAACCTATCTGTTACTGTAACCAAACCCTAGCCCTAACCCTTGCCCTATTGTTAAACCTAGCCCTAATCCTAGATCTAACATAAAATACAAATTTAACCCTAACCCAAAGTTTAAAAAAGTAACACTAGCCCTCACCCTAATGCTAATCTTATTACTAGCCCAAAATCTAAACCTAGGACTAAAACAAAACTGAGCAACAGCCCTAATCCTAAACCTTAACTCAAACCACACCCTAACACTACACCTAGACATAAACCTAGGTCTAATTTGAGACTTAACTATAACCTTAAAACTTACCCACAGACGACCCATATCCTAACAGTTACCCTAGCTCTAAAGACCACCCTAAACTTAAACCAAACCCTAACAGTAATCCTAGCTCTAATTCAATTCATCAACCTAACCCTGACCTGACCTGACTGAGTCACCCTAGCTTTAAACACAGCCCTCACCTTAAATCAAACACTAACAGTAACCCTAGCCCTTATTTGTGTCCTAACCCTAACCCTGAGACTAACCCCAATGCTGATTCATATTCTAACAATAACCTTAGTTCTAAATATTACCCTAACCTTCAACCTTAGACCTAACCTAATCTTAGACTTAACCTAACCCTAACCCTTAAACTAACCTTAATTGTAACCCTGGCTCTTACTTTATTCAATGCCCGAAACTACTCCTAAGCCTAACACAAAAAATATTCCGAATCCAATCTCTAAATCTACATTTAACTCTAACTCTAATTCTAACTCTAGCATTAACCCTAGCTCTAAGGCTTTACCTTTACCTATGAAAAACCCTTACCCTAAAGGTAACTCTAAACCTATCTCTAACCCTTAGGTTAACAAAAACCCTAACCCTATTAATAGTCCAAACTCTAGATTTCACTCTAGCTCTAACCCTATCCCAAACCCTAACGTTAAACCTGACCCTTATTCTTACACTAACACTAACCGTATGTCTAAAACTGTCCTAAACCTAGATCACACACTTGCACTAGCACTAAACGTAAACCAAATTTGAAATCTATCCTTAACTTTACACCTAGAATTAAACATGAACCTAGCCCTAGCCCTAACAATCATGCTTAACCTAACTCAAACACTAACCCTAAACCTAGACCTAAACCTAATCCTAATTCTGGCTGCAAATTTAACACTAAAGCTTACCCAAACACTGATGCTGCTTTTAGAATATACCTATCTCTTAATCTGACCATACACAAAAATCTAAACCTAACAGTACAGCTAGCCATAACCCTAACCCAACAAGTAGCCCTCAACATAACCCTAGCTCTTACATTACCCATAGCCCTAACCCTAGGCCTAAACCTGACACATAACCTAGAGTTAATCTTAGGCCTAAATCAAGCTTTAGCATAACCCTAACCCTAACCCTAGCCCTAACCCCAACGTAACCATTGCCTTAGACGGAATCCTAGCTCAAAGCCAAAACATTAGTCTAAACACAAACATACACTGATTTCTCAATCTACCCCTAACCTTATCCCTAACTATAACATTTACCCTAGCCATATACCTAGGGGTAAACCTACCCATTACTCTAAACTAAGCCTAATCTTATTGATGATCGTAGGCATAATGCTATACATAAACCTAACTGGAAAACTAAACCTAAACTATGCTTAAACCTCAGACTTGCCATATTCCTAACCCTAGCTCAAACCCTAACCCTTAGTATAAACCTAAACATAACAATAGCCCTAATTCTAAGCCTAAACCTCAATCTAATGTTAAACATGTCCATATATATATATATATATAATTGTATACATTACACTAACCCTAAACCTATCCCTAAAGACATTCCTAGCCCTAATCCTAGCCCAAACCATATGAGTACTATAATCTTCCTTTTAGAAGTAACCCTCACCCCAGCCCTAACCCTAGCTCAAAATCTAACCCTGATGCTAAACATTAACCTAAGCCTAACCCTAGTTTTATCCCTAACTCTAACCTTAATTCAAGATGTATTCTTCACCATAATATTAACCCTAAATTTAGCTCTAATCCTATCCATTATACTAACCATAATCCTTACTCTAATGCAAACCCTAGACCTAATCTTAACCCTGTCATTAACCCTAACCCTATCAATTACCCTAAACCTATTTAAAATCTAAACAAAACCCTATTATTACTCTAACCCACACACTAGTGCTAATTCAAGCGCTAAGCCTAAAACCTAAACTCAAACAAACTCTAACACTAATCCTGACCATAAAAATCTCCTATCTCATAGAATAACTTTTACACTAAACCAAACCCTTACACTAGACCTAGCAATAACACTAATCCTAAAACTATTCTCAACAATAAGCTTAGACCTGACATTAGCCAAAGCCATAATCCTATCCCTAAACCAAACAAAAACTCCCGCTCTTATCCTAGCCATAAATATAGCCTTAATCCTAAACCTAAATCTAAGATTAGGCCTAACCCAAAAACTAACCCTACCCCTATTCTCAGCACTAATTTAGCTCTATTTATAACCCTAGGCTGAAACCCGTCCCTATTACTAATTCTAACTCTCACCCTTGCCCCAACACTAGTTCTTGCATTATCCCTTAGTGGAACCCTAATCCTACACCTAAACCCAGCCCTAACCCTAGCCCTATCATTAGCTCTAGCCCTAACCTAGTTCTAATTTTAACCCTAAATCAAACCCTAAGCTGAACCCTAACCCTAACTCTAGCACGAAATCTAACTTTAACACTAGCCCTAAAACAAAACCGAGCCATAGCTCTAACCCTAACCCTTAACCTAAACCAATCCTTAACCCTAACCCTAACTTTAGCTCTAATTCTAGTTCTAAGCTGAAAACTAGGACTAACACACACCCTTATTCTGACCATACTACTAACTCTAGTCTAAACATTACTCTAAGCCTAACCCTAAACCTAACACTAGATATATCACTAATCCTAACCATGAATTTAATTCCAATTTTAACCCTGGTACTTACATTAGCCTTAACCCTTAACCTAGCACTAACTTAACCCAAAACCCAGCCCTAATCCAAGCCCTAACACAAGCTTTAACCCTAACCCTAATCCTAAACCTAGCCCTAATTAAAACCATAATCCTAGCCCTAACCCTATTTCTAACCTTATCCATTGTGATAATCATAACTCTAAGCCTAAACTTAACTCTATCACTAATCCTAAACCTATGCATTATTCTAAAACAAACCTTAACCCTAAACCTCATCCTATCATTACACTAACACTAACCATAACACTAATTCAAGTCCTACATTTAAATCTTAACCTATCCAAAACTTCTTACCCAGACCTTGACCCTAAAAATACCCCTAGCACTAAACCTAAATCTTACCCTAAACCTAAAGCTTACATTACATGTAGCTATAAACCTAACCCTAAATCTATCTTTAATCATAACCCTAGATCTGATATTAGCTCTAGCCGTAATTCTAGACCTAACACTAAAATTAACCATAGGACTCACTCTAGCCCCAAAACTTGACTTAATCTTTACCTAAATGTAACCATAACCCTAATCCTAATTCTAACCTTCACCTTATCTCTAAACCTAGCTATAATGCCATTCCTTGCCCTTAACTTAACTCTAACCCTAACCCTAACTCTAAGTCTAAGGTGAACACTAACCCTAGCCCTAATCCTAGCCCTAATTCAAACTGATCCCTAATCCTAACTCTAACCCTAGCCCTAAGAGTATCTCTAACTCTAACACTTGCTATATCCCTACTTATAACCCCATCCATTATCATAATCCTAAATCCTATCCCTAACCCTAGCCCTAAACTTAGCTATAATAATTGTCAAATTCTTATTTCTATTCCTAACCCTAGATCTAACCCTAACTCTAAATGTAACCGTAAGCCAAAGCCTAAGCCCAACATTAACACTCGCCCTAGCATTAATTCTAATCATAAATCTAGTCCTAACACTAACCCTTGAAGTAAAACAAAGCAGAGCAATAGCCCTAACCCTAAACCTTAACTTAAACCAAACCTTAACAATAAAACTAAACATAACCCTAGCGCTAATTCGATTTTTAATCTTAATCTTAATACTAAAACTAACTCTGACTTATATTCTAACACTCACCCTAGCTCTAAACACCACCCTAATTTTAAACTGAACCCTTACAGTAACCCTAGCCTTAACTCGAGTCCTAACGCTAACCCTAAACTAAACCTGAAACTATTAACCTAAGACTTACACTAGCTTTAAATTTAACCCTAACCTTAAATCTAATACTAACACTAGATGATTAACCCCTAAACATAACCCTAAAACTAACCCTAAAATCCATAGTTCTTGCATTAGCCATTGCTCTAACACTTCCCATAACCCTAACACAAAAACTAGCCCTAATCTGAGCCCTAAACCTTGTTTAACAATAACTGTAGGCCTAACCCTATCTCTTATCTTATGTCAAACCCTAAACCTAATGCTAATTCTAATCCTAATCCTAATTCTAATCTTTCACTTAACCCAAACACAAACCCTATAAATAGCCCTAAACCTAGTCCTCATTCTAGCTGTAACAATAACCAAAACCCTAACCCTATTTTTGACCCGTATTCTGACCCTAACATTAATCATTGGTCTAAACCTGAACGTAACCCTAAACCTAACCCTAACACTAGCCCTAGACTGAAACCTGATTTTTATCTATCTATAACTCTAACCCTTGACCTAAAAAGAAACTTAGTCCTAGTCCTAATAATGACACTTAGCCTAAAGAAAAAAACAAACCCTTTCTCTAGCCTTTACCCAAGTCCTAATTCTGGCTTTCACATTAACCATAACTCTAAATTGAACACTGACCCTTACACTAACCCTAGGTCTAAACATCAGCTTAACCCTAAACATAATCTTGAAACTATACTTAGCTCTTACATGAACCTTAAAATATCACTAAACATAACAAAGTTCTTATATTTGCCATAGCCCTAACCTATTGCAAAACCTAGTCCTAAACCAAGCACTACCCTAGATTTAACCCTAAAGCTAACCTAGCCCTAATGTTATTCCTAACCCTAAACCTAGTCTTAACCCTAGTCCTAATCCTAAGCATAAAATTAGCCCTATCACTACATCTATCCCTATCCATTACCCTAATGATAACCCTAATGCTTCTGCTAACTGTAGGCTAAACCTATTTTTAACCCTAACCCTACCCATTACTCTACACCTAAGCTGAACTCTATACCTAAAACCATTCTTAACCTATCCCTAACTGTAATGATAACTCAAGCATTAAACCTAAACCTTAATCTAATAAAAAACCCTAAAACTTACCCTGACCCTAATAATAGCCATAGCTCTAAATCTGAACCTAACAAGAAACCTGACCTATAAAATTAACTTAGTTATAAACCTAACCCTAAAACTCTCCTAAACTGTAACCCTAGATCTGATATTAGTTGTAGCACTAATACTAGTCCTAATCTTAACACAAACAGTCCACATTCTAGCCATAAACCTTACCTTAATCATAAACCTATCCCTAATCATAATCCTAAATCTAATTCTCACCCTAGTCCTAAAATTAGCTATAATCCCATCCCTTACCCAAATTCTAACACTAATACTAACACTAACCCTAGCCCTAAACCTAGATCTAATTCTACCACTAACCCTAGTCGAAATCCCAGCACTAATTTAGCCCTATCCCTAACCCAACCCTACGTTAGCCCTAAGTTTAACTCAAACTCTCACCCTAGCCTTATTCCTAGGTCTAACATTATTCATTTCCATCACACTATACCTAGTCGTAAACTTTGCCCTAATCCTAGTCCTATCTTTACTCCTAGCACAAAGCCTAGATCTAAACCTATCTCTTAATCTAACCCTAAACCTAAGCCTAAACCTCACACTAAAACTAGCCCTAATCCTAAAACTAGCCGTAACACTACCCCTAGCCCTAAAACAAATCACAACCCTAAACTTACACCTAGCCCTAATCTTATCTCCAACTCTAGTCCTAACCCTAACCCTAACCTGAAAACTAATCTGAACTCTGAACCTAACATTAAACCAGCTATAAACATCACCGTAACCGTAAATTTAACCCTTACTTTAGACATAATCCTATCACTGACTCTATAACTGGCACTAATCATAACAATACTTTGTACATTAGCTGTATCCTTAAACCTAGCTCTAATGTAACCCAAAATCTAGCCTTAATCTGAATGCTAAACCTAGATTTTAATATTTATTTTTTAGTTATCGGTGGACATAACATCTTTATTTTATTGGTCTGTGGTGCTGAGGAACAAACCCAGTGCCCTGTGCATGCCAGGCGAGCATGCTACTTCTTGAATCGCATTCCCAGCTGCTACACCAAGCTTTAACCTTAAACATAAATATAACCCTAACCCCCCAAAAGCCCTAATCCTATACATAACCCTATCTCCAATCTTAGGTCTACCACTATCTATTAACCTAATGATAACCAATTATACTAACCTTTGGCCTAATCCTAACCCAATCAATTACACTAAACAACAGCTAAACAATAACCCTAACACAAACAAAAGCCCTAATCCTAAACATAACCCTACCGCTAATCTCAGGTCTAACCCTATCCATTACCCTAATCAAAACCGTTATTCTAACCCTAGGCCTAACCCTAAACTTATCCATTACACTAAACCACACCTAAATCCTAAACCTAACATTTCCATTACCTTAACCCTAAACTCTAATAAAAATTCAAGCCCTAAACCTAAACCCTAACCTAAGCCAAACCGTCATCTTGATCCTGATCCTAATAATAACCCTAGATCTAAAACTAACCCTTATTATAAACCTAACCCCTATAATGGAACAATCCATAAACCCAACACTTAATCTATACCTAACTGTAACCCTAGACCTGACATTAGTCTTAGCACTAATACTAGCCCTTACCTTAACACAAATATTAGCCCTCACCTAGCCTTAAACCTTGCTTTAATCATAACGCTAAACTTAACCCTATCCCTAACCATAATACTAACCATTGCCCTAGCCCTCAGCCTAGCTATAACCCAATACTTTACCCTAAATGTAATTCTAACTCTAATTTTTACCCAAGGCCTAAACCTAACACTAACACTAGCCGTAATTTAGCCCTATACCTAACCCTAACCCTCACCCTAACACTAGACCTAAGACTAACTCTATCTCTCATACTAGCCTTATCACTAGTTCTAATCCTATCTCTTACCATTATCCTAAACCTAACCCAAACCTTAGTCTTAACCCTTTCCCTACCCTTAGCCCTAGCCCTAATCATAGATCAAAACCTAACTCTAAATCTAAACCTTACCTGAAGTTTAAACCTAATATTTAGACTCTGTCTATAGATATTGGCTTCAATTATTACTTAGAATATAGTCATTAATTTCATAAAGGCATACCATTTCTGGTTGTGTATAGAGAACTGAGGATCAGGAGTAGGATGCTATGTTAAGCGGGAAAGGGATGAGGATATGTGATTAATGTAATTTTTCTTAGCTTCTTTGGAGGAGAACTCAAATGAAAGGACAGGAAAAATTTATGGAAGAAGGTATAAATTCAAACTCCTTAGCTTTATTCTTAAAATTACCCTATGTATAAATAGGAAAAGTTAGGAGGTTGAAAGTGGTATAGAGGGAGAAAGAAAAAAAGAAGAAAAAAAGAACAGGGAAAAAAAGAAAGAGGCAAAGAAAGAAAATAAGAGAAAATAAAGAGGTGGTGAGGTGGGGGCCAATGCAATTTCTCTATATTATACTATTTTAGTGATTCAGTTCTTAAAGTCCAATTTCATGGAAAGTTCTTGGTTTCAGATATGTTGAGGTTGTGAGGACCGGAGTGGGAAGGGTAGAGGAAAATGGATGAGAAGAGCAAGAAAGGAAAAATAAGAAAAGAAAAAAAAAGTCTCTCAGTCTCTCTTTTTCTTTTTCTTTCTTTCTTTCTTTTTTATTTTTTTTGCAATAGGTGGAGTCGATTCCTAGCTTGAGACTCTGTGATGAGGGTGATGGAGGTAGCCAGGGTGAGGGCTTGAGATTCTACCTGGAGCCATCCTTCTCTTAGTCTCTGAATTGGAAACCAGGTGCCGGTAAGTTGCTATTCTGCATTGATAGATACACCCCCCCAAAAAAAGCTTGTGAAAAAAATCTTGAGTTATCACAGCGGGAGGTATGGGAATTGGAAACCTGGTATCTGATAAAGCTGTAGAACCAAGCTGGTAGCCACACGCACTGACAGATGGCGAGTAAGGTTTTTCAAGATGGATTTCACCTATTACCAATGTATAGTGTTTGGTGAGGTGGATGGTTCTGGAGTGACATTGTGCTGTGTCCATAGCTCAGTCTGGTGACATGCAAGAAAAGCCTCTTTGTTCTATGATGCATTCTGTCTGTTCAGAGAGCTCCTGTGTGGCTGCGACTGCTGTCTGTGCCAAGAGAAACAGCACAGCCAAGCCTTCCATCTTAAACGAGAGCACCCATGCGGCCCTAGTTTTCTTCAAATTTCTATGATACTGATAAGGATTCATCTTTTACTTAGCCATAGTAATGCTCCACAGGTTTGGGGCCTTGTCAGTTCAATGGTTCACTGTCAGCAACAGTGTGTATTTTAAGGTTTCCCTTCATTATGACTTCTTGATGTGAATTTAAATTCATCTAGAAATCAAACAGGTTTGCCAGGAGGTGGTTGAAACTTCATACCATCAGTTCTCAAGGGGCACTCTCTGTGTTCTTTCTTTTGAAGTTAGACAAAAAATGAGGCGTGAAAAAGAAACTATCTGAGAGCCCTTAAGGAATAAACAGAGAAACATATATGTACTGAACTAAGTACAACATTTTGTGCAGATTTTTTTGATACTACACAGTATTCATCTTTTAGCTTGCTCCACTAGGCTCCCCAATTGTGGCACTACTAAGAACAATGGTTCTCTTATCAGGTAAGGGTTAGTGTTATGGTTAGGGTTAGGGCTAGATTTAAAGCTAGTGTTAGGGTTAGAGTACGTTTGTTCAAATTTATTTGATACTGGTAAGATTTATCTTTTACCTAGCCTTACTTTGTGCCCCAGTTTTAGGCATTCTCGTTTCAATGGTGCACTCTTGAGAATCGTTTGTTTTTAATGTCTCACTTCTTTTGACCTATATGGGTAAATGGGAATGCAGCTGGAAATCATAGGGTTGGTTCTAGCTGGTTGAAACTTCACATACTCAATCAATTTTCTGTGGGACTCTCTGGTTTCTTTTTTGTAAGAGTAGCAATAAGCTGAAGCATGCAAAACCAGTATATCCAAGAGCACTTTAGGAGAAAACAGGGCAATATGCATGTACTGAAATTCTTCCCTCAATTATTTGGTCAGAATTCTTTGATACTGTGTGGGATTCACATGTAAGCTTGCCTCACTACTCTCTCCAAGATTGAAACTTTTATGATCAAAGGTTCTCTTAGTAGGTTAGGCTTATGGTTATGATTAGAGTTAGAGTTAGAACTAGTGTTAGGGTTAGAGTTTAATTTTCAACATTTTGGATACTGGGCAGAATTTATCTTTTTCCAATTCTTAGTGTGCTCCCCATTTTGGGGACTTCAAGTAAGAGGAATTGCTCTCAGAGCAGTTTTAATTTTCATCTTTCACTTCACTTTGCTCTATAGGGGTGAAATGGAAATTGAGCTGGAACTAACTGGGTTTGTGCTAGGTGCTTGAAACTTCACACACTCAATCAGTATTCAGTGCACATTCTCTCCTTTGTTTCCTGTGGTAGTAGCCCAAACTGAATTAGAAAGAAACAACTTTATCTGTGAGCACTTGGGAAAAAGTTTCAATATTTTTTGCATGGATTACTATGGTATTGTACAGGATTCATCCTTTTCTTAGTCTTAGTAGGATCCCCAAGTTTGGGTTTTCAAGGTTTGCCAGTTCACTCTCAGGAACAGTTTGAATTTTTAGGTTTCACTTTACTATGGTCTATAAATGTGAATGAAAATGGAGCTGAAAATCAAACGGAGTCAGTAGAAGTTGCTTGAAACTTCACACACTCAGTCAGCTCTGAGGGAACTCTCTGGTTGTTCTTTGTGAAAGTACTTTAAGCTAATGCATAAAAAATAATTTATCCATGAAAACTTTAAGAAAAAATAAACAGGGATATATGAATATACTGAAATACTTCCCCCAATTTTTTTTATATTTCTTTGATACTGCACAAGTTTCATCTGTTAAATTGTGCTGCTAGGCTCCCCAAGTTTGGGACTTCTATGATCATTGGTACTCTAAACACGTTAGTATTAGGTTAGAGTTGGGTTAGATCTAGTGTTAGAGTTATAGTAAATTTTGTTAAAATTCATTTGATACTTGGCATAATTCGTCTTTTGCCTAACCTTACTATTTTCCCCAGTTTTGGGCCTTATCCTTTCAATGGTTTGCTGTCAGGAACAGTTTGTATTTTAAGGTTTCCTACATTTTTACCTATACAGGAAAATGGAAATGGAACTGAAATCAAACAGAATTGTGGCTCACTGCTTAAATCTGCACACACTCAATCAGTTTTATGTGAGCACTCTGGTTTCAACCTTGTGAAATTTTCCAATAGTGGAAGCATGTAAAAGGATCTTTAACCGAAAGAACTGTTTGAGACAACAGGAAAATATACATGTACTTAACTACCTCCCCAAATTATTTGGTAAGATTGTTTTGATACTGTACAAGATTTATCTGTTAGCTTGCCCTACTAGGGTCCCTTAATTTGGAACTTCTATGATACAAGTTTCTCTAAACAAATTAGGGTTAGTTTTATGGTTACATTAAGGGCTAGGTTTAAAGCTAGTGTTAGGGTTACAGTCAGTTTTTTTTTTTTAATGTATCTTTGATACTGGGCAGGATTTATCTTTTACCAAGCCTCACAATTTTCTTTGGTTTGGACCTTCTCAGTTCAAAGGTTTGCTATCAGGAACAGTTGTATTTTCAGATTTAATTTTATTTTGAACTATTTTCTTGAAGAGAAATGAAGCAAGAAATCAAATAGGGTTGGTGCTAGCTGCTTGAAACTGCACACACTCAATCAGTTCTCTGTGGGCACTCTCTGGTTTTTTTTTTTTTCCTTTTAAATGTTGTCCTCAGCTGAAACATGCAAAGCAACTTTATCCCAAAACACTTAAGGAGAATCAAGGAAATATAAATGTACTGAAATACTTCTTCCAATTATTTGCTCAGATTTCTTTGATACTCTGCAGGATTAATATGTTAGCTTTCCAACTAGGATTTCTTATTTTTGGACTTCAATGATCAAAGGTTCTCTGAATAGGCTATGATGAGCTGTAGGGTTAAGATTAAGGATAGATCTAGTATTAGGTTTACAGGAGTTTTGTTCAAATTTCTTTGATCTAGGCAAAATTTATCTTTTTTCTAGCCTTACAATGTTTCCCAGGTTTGGGCCTTCTAGGCTCACTGGTTTGCTCTTAGTATTTCAATTTTTATTTTGAGGTTTCACTTTATTTAGACCTATATGGGTAAATGGAAATGGAATTTAAAATAAAATAGAGTTTTTGCTAGCTTCTTGAAACTTCAGACTCTCTATCAGTTCTCTGTGATGACACTCTGTTTTTTCCTTGTGAAACAATCCCAAAAAGGAAGCAATCAAAGACAACACTATGCAAGAGCATTTTAGGAGACAAGAGAAAAATATGTATGTACTTTCAACCTCCCCAAATTATTTGGTCAGATTTTTTGATACTGGGTAGGATTCATTTTTTACCTTGCCCCACTAGGCTTCTCAACTTTGAGACATCTATGATCAAAGGTTCTATAAAAATGTTAGGTTAGAGTTAACTCTAGTGTTAGGGTTAGAGTTTTTCTTTTTCAAATATTTTTTGATAATGTGCAGGATACATTTTTACCTAGCCTTACTATGTTACACAGGCTTAGGCCTTCTCAGTTCTATACTTTGCTGACAGGTAAAATTTTTATTTTATGGATTCACTCTATTTTGACCTACATGGGTAAATGGATATGGAGCTGGAAATCAAACAATATTTGTGTTAACTACTTGAAACTTCACACACTAAATCAGTTCTCTGTGGGCACTCTCTGGTTTGTTCCTTGTGAAATTAGTAATAAGCTTAAGCATGCAGTACAAATTTATCTGAGAACACCTTAGTAGAAAACAGGGAAATATGCACGTACTGAAATAGCTTCTCCAATTATTTTTTTAGATTTTTTTAAATCGCTCATTATTCATCTGTAAGCTTCTCCCAATGGACTCCCTAATTTTGAAACTTCTATGATCAAAGGTTATCTAAACAGATTAGGTTTAGAAATAGACTTAGTGTTAGGATAAGGTTTAGACCTGGTGTTAGGGTTAGAATTAGGTTTCTGTTTGTTTGTTTGTTTGTTTAACTTCTAAATCTAGGCAGGATTCATATTTCCTATTTTTACTATACACCAAATGTTTGGGCCTCTTTCATAATAGGGTTTTATTTCAGGAACAGTGTAAATTTTCATGTATCTCTTCTTTTTGCTCTATAAGGGTGAATGGGAATAAAGTTGGAAATCAAACAGGATTTGGGCTACCTGCTTGAAACTTCAAACACTCAATCACTTCTCAGTGAGCATTCTCTGGTTTGTTTCATATGAAGTATACCTAAGCTGAAGTAGAAAGAAACAACTTTATCTCTGAGTGCTTTAGGAGCAAAGAAAACACACATGTATGGAAAGAGTTTCAAATTTTTTTCGGTCAGATTACTTTGATACTATACAGGATTCATCTTTGACCAACCTTAGTAGGCTTCCCAAGTTTGGGCATTCAACGTTCAATGGTTAAGTGTCAAGAACAGTTTGAATTTTTAGTGTTGACTACATTATGGCCTATAGGTGTGAAGGAAATTGAAGCTGGAAATCAAAAAGGGTTAGTACTGCAGTCTGGCTGGGAAAAATTCAGGAGCCACTTGTCAAAGGAAACAAATTTATTTTTATAATACACACACCACAAAGCAGAAAATTGAGGAATCACCCATTGAGAAGGTCCCTAATAACCATCTTTTTATTAATGGTTCTTAAATCTTGCAATTATCTCCATTCACCAGATTTCTTTTTGATGATAAAAATGGGGTATCATGGGGAGATAAAGAAGGTTGTATATGTCCTTCCACTAATTGTTGTTTGACCAGGTCAGGGGCTGCTTGTATCTTTTCTTTAGTCAGGGGACACTGAGAAAAACATACTGGTCTTTCTGATTTCCAAGTAATTTTTATTGTCTCAGTGACCCCTTCTGAAAATCCAAACTATGTCTGCTCGTCCTTGATCTATTTATATTGGTTCTGTTATAACTTGCTCTTATGCTTCTAATCTTTTTTTCTTTTCTAAAACTTTGTCTAGCCCTAATAGTGGGTGCATTTTGATTGATGCTATTTGCTAATGTCAAACCTAATTTATCTAGGACATCTTGTCCCCATAAATTTATGGGAAGATGATGCAATACATATGGCTGTATAGTTTCTTCACATCCTTCAGGATCTTTTCAATCTAATACTATTGCTCTTGTTTGGGGATTAGTCCTGACTCCTAGGCCTCAAAGCATTTGAGTGGCTTTTTTCAATGGCCAATGTTTTTGCCATTCTCGATGACAGATGATGTAAAGGTCTGCACCTATATCCAGTAGCCCATTAAATTCATGTGCTTTAATATTTAGTTTTAGCATAGGGCAAGAATCTAAATTTAAAGAAATGATACCCCAATCTACACCTGTGGAGCCTAATCCCTTGGAACCTCTTTCTACAGTACAACTGAAAAATCTATCAAGGAGGCTAGGTATTATTAGTAACTGTGCAATTCTATCTTTTGGTGAAATCACTGATATACCCTTTGGAGAACTGCTATAATTTTTATTTCACCTTCATAATTGAGATCAATTACCACAGGACTTATCATAAGTCCTTTTAAAGTAGAAGAACTGTGTCCCAATAATAAGCCTACTGTTCCTTCGGGAAGAGGTCCTTTTATCCCTGTTGGAATGATTTAAACTCTTATCTCTGGAGTTAGTACTGTTCTGGTGGAGGCACAGATGTCCAATCCTGTGCTTCCTCTGGTTTTCCTAGTGAGGAATTTAATGGACAATGTGTACTCACCACTACACTGATGGGATTGCTGTGTTTCTCCAGTGTCCCATATATTTGTGATTTTGGGTCCCAGAGCATTGGACCCCCCTGTCCAATTTCTGGCAATGGAGTCCAATGCCTTTCTCCATGATATCATTGATAAACACCTAACACCTGGTCTTTGTTGTTTTTTGATAATGGAGTACCCTCTATGGTGGTTTGAGAACAGCATTAATTAGCCCAATATCTCCCTGTACAGCATTGTGGGAAAATTCCTGGTTCTACTCCTTTGATACCTAGTTTTATGAAACCCTCCTCCTATGGGGCAATTCCTTTTAAAATGTCCTGTTTGTTCACAATTGTCACATGTTTTTTGCCTGGCTCTAAAACCTGTTTTACTGCAGCTGCCATGACTTGCCCTTGTTCTGTATTTCCCAAAACTCTGGAAGCTGTTTGAATAAGTCTATCTACAAATTCAGCATAAGGTTTATTAGCTCCTTTTATTACCTTACATAATTAACCATGTAAACCTTCATGTCCTTGTAAAGTTTTCCATGCCCTAACTGCATCTACAGCAATTTGTAAGTATATGCCAGGATCACATGCATTTTGTTGCTGCTGATCCTCATAAGGTCCCTTTCCTAACAACATATCTAGATTTTTTTGAGGATAACTAGCTGCTGCACTTTGCTTATCCATCTCCTTGAAAAATTTCTCATTGGCAACCTTCCATAACAGGTATTGTTCTCTATTTAGCACAGCTTTACACATATTAGCCCAATCTGCTGGTGTCATGTTCATGTTGGTAATACCATACTTACAGTGAAGGGTGCTTGAGGACCATAAGTTGTTACATCCTCTTTTAGCTGTTTCACTGTTGTGAAATCTAAAGCATGGTGAATTTGCTGCCCTCCTGCCTCCTCAAATTCAGAACATGTTAATATTTGAGATCCTGTCTCAGGATCCCGTCTATCAACTGTGAGGATTGGGGGCCTCCCAGCATAGGGAGGTGGCACTGTTGGGTGGACACTTATGCCATCTTGTGATAGAAAGGTGTTTGTAGCAGTCTCCTGTTGTAACTTTTCCCCTGATGACTTTTTCTGCTCTAAACTTTCTTATTCTGTCTGACTAGCTCAAGAGACCTTCTCTTTTACTTGAATCTTTTTCTCTGTCCGACTAACTTGAGAAACCTTCTATTTTACTTGAATCAATATGTATTCTTCTTCCTCTACCATTGTCTGAACTGAAGGCTTTGGACCAAGCAAACAAAATAGGAACCTCCACAATGGCAATGTGCTAACTGGCAGAGTTCCTGGGCTTTTTATTTCCATTCTTTTTAAATCTTCATCATGATGTTTCCATTGTGATATATTTAACAACTCATTCTTAAAAAGCCATGGGCTACATTTTTGTATTGTATCAATGTATGCCCTGACTGCTCTTGATTTTACTAAGATGCCTCCTTTCTCTAACAATTTACTGAACTCTCTTTCGGTTTGTTTTTTACTAATTTCTGATCCCATATTTCTACTATAATACAATTCAACAAGATGACGCCAAACAAACCAAGACATAATGAAACAAAATTGGAACAACACAAAATTATTATCAGCATTTCTATCATCCTGAAATGTCCATCTGTCCTTTTTCCCTATCTCTTCCTCAGACGTAAATAGTTTTTCCTCAGATGTGAGCAGCTTGTTTTCGGTCTCGCTCATCTTCAGGGACAGGCAACTTAAAACAAAAGTGAAAAAAAATGAAAGAAGAATCTTAGAATTGTGACCCATCCTCTTGCCCTGCCCTCAGGAGCGAGCAGTTCACCTTATCACTTACCCTCAGTCATTTCCCGTGCAGGCCACCAAATACCTCAGTCTGACTGGCCACAATTCAGGATCCACTTGTCAAAAGAAATATTTTTAGAACCACACACCACACCACACAGCTCTTCAAAAAAACCCTCACAGCCCCACTGCTACCACCAGCTTCCCACAAACCTCTCAACCTCGCCGACTCCTCTTGCTCTTGAGGCCGATTGGCTGGGTCATGTGGGCGGAGCCAAAAAAAAGTCCCCCAGTGAGCAGCTCCGTGATCTAAAAGGCTTGGAAATAGCCCAATGAGCATAACCACAGAGGAGCCAATCAGTTGGCAACTAGAAGTTTGCTGAGGCCTCTGTGAGACAATCATCAGCTGCCAGCTGCAAGTTTGCTGGCAGCTGGAAGTTTGCTGGGGCTCCTTCAGCTGTGGCTCTCCACAGGTTGTTCCTAGCTGCATGAAACTTTAAACACTCAATCACTTCGCTGTGGGCATGCTCTGGTTTGTTATTTGTGAAAGCACACTTTAGGAGAAAACAGGGTAAATAGGCATGCACTGAAACACCTTTCCCAATTATTAATCAGAATTGTTTGATACTTGGCAGTAGTCATCTGTTACCTTGCTGTACTAGGCACCCCAAGTTTTTGACTTTTATGATCAAACTCTAAAAACAGGAAAGGTTTAGTTTGAGAATTAGGTTTAGGGCTAGGGTAAGAACTAATCTTTGGGTTAAAGTTAATTTTGTGCAAATTTCATTGATACTCATCAGAATTCATCTTTTAACTAGCATTACCATGTTTCCCAGTTTGGCTCTTCTTATTTCAAGGTTCACTGTCAGGAACAGTTTGTGTTTTTAGGTTTCTCTTCATCTTGACCTCTATTGATTAGGTTTAAAGTTAGAGCTATTGCTTGTTTTTATTTTAATTTTTTAATGTTTGGGGGGCGGGGTGTGGTAGGGCTAGTGTTAAGGCTAGATTTTGAATTAGTGTTAGGTTTAGGGTAATGTTAGGGTGAGGTTTATTCTTACAGTTAGGGTTAGATTTAGAGTTAGGGTTAGATCCAGGGTTAGGATTAGGGCTAGGGTTAGTGTTATAGTGAGGGATAGGGTAACAACTAGGGAAATGGCTAGGATGATAGTTAGATTTAGATTTAGGACTAGGAATAGTGTTAGGGTTAAAGCTAAATAATGGCTAGTATTAGGGCTAGAGTTTGTGTTACATTAGGCCTAGGGGTAGGGATAGTTTTAGAATGAACATTGGTATTAGTATTAAGTTTAGGAGAATGAGTGTGTTAATAGCTAGCTTTAGGTTTAGGGTGATGATTGGAATTAGGATTAGGGCTAGGGTTAGTGTTTAGGTTAGGATTAAGGCTAGGGTTAGGGCTAGGGTTTCTTTTAGGTTCAGGGTAGAAATAGGGCTAGGGATAAAGTCAAGTCTATGGTTATGATTAAAGATAATTTTAGTGTTAGGTTATGGCTAGGTCTAGTGTCAGAGCTATGTTTAGAGTAAGGGTCAGATTTGAGTTAGGGTATTATTAGGGCCATGGTTAGAGTCAGCATTTTGTTTAGGTCAAAGTTTAGGGTTATGGCTTGAATTATTGTTAGGTTTATTCTTAGGATTAGGGTAATGGATAGGGTTAGGTTTAGGTTTCAGTTAAGGTTTAGGGGAATGGGTGGGTTAGGCTTAGCAATAGGGTTAAGGTTAGCATTAGGTTAGGATTATATTAACTATGATGGGTAGATTTAGAGCTAAGGTTGGGATGGGTTATGGTTTGGATTAAGTCTACAATTAGAATTAGATTTAGAAATAGGGCTAGGTTTGGTTTACAGTAAGTGTTAGTTTTAAGACTAGTGTTATGATTAGGTTAGGGTAAAGATTAGTGTTAGAGCTAGTGTAATGGCTAGGGTGAGGTTTCAGTTTACGTTTAGGTCTAGGGATATGTTTATGGTTAAGGTTTTGTTTAGGTTTTTGGTTATGAGTAGAGATTTCATTACAGTTAGGGTTAGGTTTAGTGTAATTAGTAATGTTTGATTTAGGGTTAGAGTTAGAGTTAGGTATGGATTTTGGCTAGTCTTTGGATTAGGTTTAGTGTGAGGCTTAATGTTTCAGCTAGTGTTATGACTATGGTGGGGTTTAGGTTTGTGATTAGGTCTTAGGATATATTTATGTTTAGTGTTAAGTTTAATGTAAGGGATAGAGTTACAATTAGGTTTAGGGTTAGGGTTAGGGTAATTGACAGGGTTAGAATTGTAGTTTGAGATAGAATTAAGGGTAGTATAAAAGCTAGGGTTAGGGTTATGATTTAGGATAGGGCTAGGAAAATGTTTTGAGTAAGGGTTTGGGTTTAAGCTAGGGTTAGGTCTAAGCAAGGGTTAGCTTTAGGTTAGTACTAAGGCTAGGGTTAGGGGTAGAGTTTTTCTTAGGTCTAAGTTTAGAACTAGGATTATGGCTAGGTTTTTTGTTAGGTTTAATGCTTGGTTTAGGACTATGGTTAAGTTTAGGGCTACTGTTAAGATTAAGATTAGGGTTAAAATAGGATTAGGACTAGGGTTATGTTTAGGGGTAGAATTAGGATTAGGGTTATGGCTAGGTCTAGTGTTAGCACTATGTTTTGGGTTAGGGTCAGTTTAGAGATAGGTTAATGTTAGTGTCAGGGTAAGTGTTCTGGATAGGATTAGCATTAGGGTTAGAGCCAGAATTAGACTAGTGTTAGGTCTCAAGGTAGGGTAAGTTTATAGTTTTGGTTAAGGTTTACTTTTAGGGCTAGATCTAGGATTTTTTTTAGGTCTAGGGCTAAAATTATAGCTATTTTTACGTTTAGTTTGGGGTCTAGGTCTAGTGTTAGGGTTAGGTATATATATAGTCCTACTGTTAGGGATAGTGTTAGTGTTTACTTTAGGATTAGGGTCAGGTTTAGACCTAGAAATACTGTTAGGATCATAATAAGAGTCAGGGTTAGGGTTATAACAAGAATGAGGGCTAGGGTTAGGACTAGTAATAGTGTTTGTGTTTAAGGCTAAGGATTAGAGTTAGGACAAGGGTTAGCATTTGGCTTAGGGTATGGATTAGCGTAAGAGATAGGATTACAGCTAGGGTTAGGATTCAGGTAAGGGTTAAGTTTAGGGCTAGTGTTAGGGTTAAGATTAGTATTTCAGCTATGTTTAGGACTAGAATTAGGGGTAGGACTTGTGTTAGAGTTCGGGCTAGGGTTATGACAACAACGATGTATGATGTAGGGTTACTATTAGGGCTAATTTTATGGTTAGGGTTAATTCTAGGTCTGTGGTTAGGATTAATTTATGGTTAGGGTGATGTTTAGAGCTAAGATTACTGTTAGAATTAGGTCAAATTCAGGGTTATATTTAGAGTTAAGGTTAAGTCTAGGTGTAGGTTTATGGTTTGGTTTAGGTTAAGAGTTAGAGTTAGGGATATGGTTTGGTTTTGTTTTAAGAGTAAGGCTATGGGTAAGGCAAGTTATAGGATTAGCATTGTAGTTAGACCTAGTGTTAGGGTTTGGTTTAGGATTGTGGTTATGGTTAGATTTAGAGTTAGGTTTAAATTTAGAGTTAGGTTTAGATCCAGGTTTGGGCTAGGTCTAACGATAGAACTAGGGATAGGGCTAGGGCAAGAGTTAGATTTAAGAGTTAGATTTTTTAAGGCTAAGTTCATTGCTAGGATAGGACTAATTAGGGTTACTGCTAGGCTTATTGTTAGGGTTAGGCCTAGGGTTAGGGCAAGGGTAATGATTATGTTTATGATTATGGTTAGGTTTAGGGTTATGATTAGGTTTACGGAAAGGGATGTGTTTATATCTAGGTTTAGGGTTAGAGCGAATGTTAGAATTAGGGTTAAACTTCTGGTTATTGTTCGGGTTACGATTAAGGCTAGCTTTAGGGCTTTTGTTAGTTCTAGAGCTAATTTCAGGTCCTGCTTTACAGTTAAAGACAGTTTTAGGGTTAGGTTAAATGTAGTGTAAGGGTTAGGTTTAGGGTTGGGGTCAGGTTTAGACCTAAGGGTATTATATGTTTCAGATTCTAGGTAAGTGTTTGGGATATTTTAAGGTTGAAATTTAGGGCTCGAATTAGAATAGGGATAGGATTAGGGTAACGATATAGTTAGGTTTAGGTTTAAGTTATGTCCAGGGTAATGAATCAAGTTAGGAATACATTTAGGGTTTGTTTAAAGCTCGGTTTAGGTTTTAGATTAGGCTAGGTTTTGGGTTAAGTTAGGGCTAGGGTTAGAGTTATGGCTAATTTAAGTACTAGGGTTACAATTAGGACTAGTTTTAGGGTTAGGGTTAGTGATACATCTAATGTTATGTTTTGGGTTTTGTTTGGGGTGATGTTTAAAGCTAGGGTTCCTGTTAGCATCAGAATCAGAGATAGGGTTTGTTTTAGTGTTCTGTTTAAAACTAGAATTAGGACTAGTTTTGACTAATGTTAGGGTTTAATATAGGGTTAGGGTTTGGTATATGTTTAGGGTTAGGGTTAGGGCTATGGCTCAGTTTTGTATTAGGTCTAGGTCTAGAGTTAGGGCTAGTTTTAGAAGTAGCATTGGGGTTAGTTTTAGGGTTAGTTTAGGTTTAGGCTTAGGCATTGGATTAGGGTTAGATTTACAGTTAAAGTTAGATCTAGGTTTAGGGCTATGTCTAAAAAATGGCAATGGTTTAGCCTCAGGTTACAGATAGGTTTAGAGTTCCAGTAAGGGGTAGGTTTAGAACTAGTTTTTGCTAGGGAGATAGTTAGACTTAGTTTTAACGCTAATGTTACGGTGTTAGGGTTAGGGTTATGGATAGGGCTAAGTTAGGTCTAATATTATGGATAGGGTTGGTTTTAAGTTAGGCCTAGTTTTAAACTTAGGGTTATGATTAAATCTATTATTTGTGCTAATATTAGCAAGGTTTTGTGTTTGGGTTAGGGCTAGGATTATATCTAGGGCTAATGTCAGGTCTAGGTTTATGGTTATGGATAATTTTAGTGTTAAGTTTTGGCTAGTTCTAATGTAAGTATTAGGTATAGAGTAAGGATTAGGTTAGAGCTAAGAAAATTATTAGGGTAAGTGTGATGGTTAGGGTTTCTTTTAGGTTTGCGTTTAGAGTTAGGTCTCAATTTAGCATTAGGGTTATGGAAGGGTAATGATAGAGTTAGATTTAGAGTTCAGGTTAAGTTTAGGGTAATTGATATGGTTGGGTTTAGTGATATTTTCTGGGTTAGACCTAGGGTTACCATTAGGGAAAAAGTTATGTTTAGGTTGAGTAAAGGTTAGGGCAAGGGTTATGGTTAGGATTATTTCTTGAGATAGGTTTAGTCCTAGCAATAGTATTAGGATATGGGTTATGATTAGAGTAATGGATACAGTTAGAGCTAAGTTTATAGCCAGATTTATTGTTAGAATTAGGTCTTGAGTTACTGTTAAGGTATGGGTTAGAACAAGGTTTAGGGTTAGTTTTATGTTTAGTGTAAGAGTTAGGTTCTGAGTTATGATTAGGTTTAGAGCAAGGGTAGGTTCGGGGTTATGTTTTAAGATAGGATTATGGTAGGTTTAGGATTAGGGTTAGGGTTAGGAAAATAGTTATAATTAAGTTTTTTTTAAGTCAGGGTAAAATATGGTTAGATGTAGTGTTAGGGACAGAGCTAGATATAAGTTTAAGGTTAGGGTTTTGTCTATGGTTATGTTTAAGGGTTAGGTTTTGATTTATTGTTTTGGCTATATCCAGTATAAGTTTAGGGTTAGGTCTGGTGATAGTTTTCTGTTTAATTTTAGGATTATAGTTAAGGTTAATGCTAGGGTTAAAATTAGATTTAGGGTTAGAGTTAGGGTAATGCGTAAGTTTATAGCTAGGGTTAGGGCTTGTATTAAGGATAGGATTAGAACTAATTTTAGGGTTAGATACAAGGAGAGTTCTAGGATTATTTTTATAGAAAGGGTTAGGTTTTGAGCTAAGGTTAGGACTTAGTTGAGGGTTAGGTTTGACTTAGGGATAGGTTTAGAATTAGGGTTATGCTTATGGTTAGGTTAAGGCCTAGAATTATTTCTAGGTTTTGTATTAGGTTTAGGCCTAGGATTAAATCTGAGGGTAATGATAAGACCTAGGATTTAGTTTAGAACTAATGTTAGGGTTAGGATGATGACAAGATCTATGTTAGATTCAGTTAGGGTCATTTTTAGAAGTAGATTTACTGTTAACAGCAGAGACAGTGTCTGGGTTAAAGTTTAAGTTAGGGTTACAGCCAGAATTACGAGTAGGTTTAGGTCTAGGTTTAGGGTTAGTGTTTGTGGTAGGATAAGGGTTATTGTTAGGCCTAGAACTAGGTTTTTGTTTAGGTCTAGGTCTAGATATAAAGAAAGATTTTGAATTAGATTTAGATCTAAGGTTAGTGTTATGTTTTAGTCTAGTGTTAGTGTCAGTTTTAGAACTAGGTTTTGTATCAGGGTCAAAATAAGGGTCAGAGTTAGCGTTTGGATTAGGAATAGAATTAGAGCTAAAATGAGGGCTAAGGTAAGGACTATTAATAGGTTTGGATTTTGGGTAGCCAAAGGATTAGGCATAGATCTAGTGCTACCATTAGGTTTAGCGTCATTCATAGGGTAAGGGGTAGCCTTAGAGGTAGGGTTAGGGCTAAAGTTAGGGTTAGGTTTCAATCTAGGTTTAGGGCTTGAATTAGGGCTAGTTTTTAGTTTAGGTTTAGGGTGAATAATAGGGCAATGACTAATGTAAGTACTAGATTTACAATGAGGGTTTGTTATAGCATTCAGGTTAGGGATTGGTTTAAGTGTTAGGGTTAAGTTTAAGGTTAGGATGATATTTAGAGCTAGGTTTAGTGTTAAGATGTGAGTCAGTGTCAGGGTTAGGATTAGGACTCGAATAAAGAATAGGTTTACTTTTAGGTTTTGGTTTACTGTTAGAAGGGTGTTTAGAGCTAGGGTGAGTGTTAGGATGTGAGTCAGGGTAAGGGTTAGATTTAAGGTTAGAGTTAGAATTCAAATTAAGGTGATGATTAGGTCTAAATGTAGTGTAATTGTTGGTTTAAGTTAAGGTTTATAATTAGGGCTATTGCTCAGTTTGTTTTACTGCAAGGGTTAGGGTTAGGGCTAGTTTTACCATTACCATTAGGGTTAGGGTTTGTTTTGGTGTTTGGCTTAGGCTTAGACAGTCTTAGTTTACGAGTTACAGTTATATCTAGGGTTAGGGCAAGAAGTAAGTATAGGGCAAGGGTTAGGGCTACTGTTAGGGTTATGGTAATCGATAAGCTTAGAACTAGGGATAGATATAGTGTGAGAGTTAGGGTAAGTCTTAGGCCTAAATTTAGGCTTGGGTTTTATGAGTTAGTGGTATGACCAATGTTAAAATTTGCTCTAATTTTTGAGTCAGTTTTAGACTTAGGGTTTCTGTTAGGGTCAGAATAAGGGTCAGTGTTAGCGTTAAGAGTTTGAGATAGGATTAGAGCTAGAATGAGGGCTAGGGTCAGTTCGATTAATAGGGTTCAAATTTTGATTAGCATAAGGATTAGGGAGAGATCTAGATTCACCATTAGAGTTACGGTTTCACTTAGGGTATGGGAGAGAGTTAGAGTTAAGTTTAGGGCTAGAGTTTGAGTTTAGGGCCAGGGTTAGGTTTAAAGTTAGGTTTAGGGTTTGGATTAGTGCTCATTTTGTGTTAGGGTTAAGACTAGGGTTAGGGCAATCGATAATATAAGAACTAGTGTTACAATTTGTGTTAGTTTTAGGGTTAGGTTTAGGGTTATGGATAGTTTTAGTGTTAGGGTTAAGTTTAAGCCTAGAGTGATATTTCGATCTAGGTTAGTTTTAGGATATGAGTCAGTGTCAGTGTTTGGGTTAGGACTCATATAAGGGATACGGTTACTGTTAAATTTTGGTTTTAGTTTGGAGTTAAGTTTAGGGCTAGACTTATATTAGGGTTAAGGTTAAAGTTCTTATATTATCAATTACCCTAACCCTAGTCCTAACCCTAACACAAAACAATCCCTAATCCAAACTCTAAACCTAAGAACTAGTGTTACAATTATTGTTAGTTTTAGGGTTATGTTAAGCATTATGGATAGTTTTAGTGTTAAGATTAAGTTAAAGCTTCGTTGAAACCCTAGATGGTGTTTCAAGCTAGGCAGAGTTTGGAATATGAGTGTCAGGAATACATTTAAGGTTAGGTCTAGGACCCTAATTAAGGCTATGTTTTGGTATATGTGTAGAGTTTGTTTTGTTTTAAGTTAGGTTTATGATTAGGGCTATAGCTAGGTTTTGTTTTACAGCTACTGGTATGTTTGGGCTAGTTTTATGACTAGCATTAGGATTAGGTTTAGTGTTTGTTTGAGGCTTAGGCTTAGGGTTAGGACTAGGACGAAGGATTGGGCAAGTGTTAGGGCTACGGTTAGGGTTATGGTAAAGGCTAGGAATAAAACTAGTTATAGGACTACTGTGAGAATTATTGTTAGTCTTAGGATTAAGGTTAGGGTTATGGTTAGGTATAGGACTAAATTAGGGCAGGGATTAGGTCTATGATTAGTGTTCAGTTTAAGCATAGAATCAGGGTTAGATTTAGGATTTAGTTTAGGGTAAGGGATGGTATTATGCTAGTTTTAAAGGTAGGGTGATATTTAGAATAAGCGTTAGGATTAGGGTTATGATAAAGTCTAGGTTTAGGGCTAAGATGAGGGCTAGGATTTGTTTTAGGTTAAGGGCTAGGATTAGAAGTATTTAAATATAGATTTAGGGTTAGGTCTATGGGTACAACTAGTGTAAGGCTTATGTTTAGGGTTAGGGTCAGGTTAAGGTTTAAAGTTAGGGTTTCAATTAGCATTAGTGTAGGGGTTTGGGTAATGACAGGCTTAGAATTAGGGTTCATGTTAGGTTTAGGGAAATGGATTGGGATAGATTTGGAGATAGGGTTAGGTTTAGGCCTAGGGTTAGCATTGGGATTCGGGTTATTGTTATGGTAATGTATAAGGTTAGGGCTAGGCTTCTGGTTATGACTAGGGCTGTGTTAGGGTAAGGGTTAATGTTAAAGCTTGGGTAAGGGCTCAGATTAGGGCTAGGATTTGGGTTAAGTTATTGCTAGGGTTAGAATTATGGCTAATGTAAGTACAAGGGTTACACTTAGGTCTAATTTAAGGGTTAAGATTAGGGCTAGGTTTAGTTTTAGAGTTAGTGTTAAGATTAGAGTGATTTTTAGATTAGTGACAGAGTCAGTGTCAGTGTTAGTGTCAGAGTCAGTGTCAGTGTTACCTTTAGGGTATGGCTTAAACATCAAATTAGGCCTTGGGTTAGGGGTAGGTGTATGATTAGGGTTTGGTTTAGTTAGGGATAGAGATAAGGGCTCAGTTTTGTTTTAGGGCTTAGCACTAGAATTAGGGATAGTTTTTAAGATAAGTGTTAGGGTTAGGTCTAGTGTTAGAGTTAGGTTTAGGCTTCAGTTCAGGGTTGATTTAGAAATAGATTATGTTACAAGGTTAGTGCTTGAGCTATGGATAGGGCAAGTGTTAGGACTAAGTTTAGGGCTAGGGTTAGATTTAGGTTAAGGGATAGGTTTAGAAATAGTGATAGGGCTAGTATGAGAGTTAGATTTATTTTTAGGTCTAGGGTTATGTTTTGGTTTAAAGATAAGGTGAAATTAGGGCTAAGATTAGGGCTAGGGTTAGTATTTGGTATAGAGTAAAGATTAGGGTTAGGATTAGGATTCATCTAGGTTTAGGGCTAGGATAAGGGCTTGGGTTTTTGTTAGGGTTATGGCTAGAATTGGAGATAGGGCTAATGTCAGGTGTGGGGTTACAGTTGAGAAGATGATTATTTTAGGATTAGATTTTTGGCTAGATCTAGTTTAAGGGTTAGGTTTAGGATTAAGGGTAAGGTTTAGAACTAGGCGAATTATTAGGGTCAGGATTAGGTTTAAGTTTGGTAGAGTTTAGAGTTTAGCGTTAGGGCTCAAATAAGCATTACGGTCAGAATTAGTGTAATCATAGGTTACTGTTGAGAGTTCAAGTTAGGTTTACAGTAATTGATAGGGTTATGTTTAATGATTGGGTTTGTGTTAGGCCTAGGGTTTGCATTAGGATAAGAGTAATGTTGGGTTAATGGATATGTTAGAGCTAAGGGTT
Source organism: Callospermophilus lateralis (assembly GCF_048772815.1). Classification (NCBI taxonomy): domain Eukaryota; kingdom Metazoa; phylum Chordata; class Mammalia; order Rodentia; family Sciuridae; genus Callospermophilus; species Callospermophilus lateralis. Next base: position 2,727,506 of record NC_135326.1, read on the forward strand.
GGGCTAGGGTTATGGTAAGGAATAGGTCCTGAGTATGGATTGGGTTAGTGTTAGAACTAGGGCTAGTTTTAGGTTTATGTTTACTATAGGGTTAGGTTTTGAGGTAGGGTTAAGGCTAAGGCGAGGGTTAGGTTTAAGGTTAGGTCTAAAGATAAGACTAAAGTATGTTTAGGGTTAGGATTGGATTAGGTCTAGCATTATCATTAGGGTTAGGGTTAAAGTAATGGATATGTTTACATGTAGGCATAGGGTAATGGTTAGTGTTAGATTGTGGTTTAGGTTTAGGGTCAGGGCTATGTTTATGTTTAGGTTTATGGTAAGGCTTAGGATTGAGATACAGTTGGTCTATGGCAAGTGTGAGGTTTAATGTTAGGTCTAGTATTAGTTTTCTTGTTAGGTAAAGGGTTAGGATTAGGCTTAGGGTTATCAATAAGTTTAGGAATAGTTTTAGGGTAATGGGTAGGTTTAGAGCTAGGTTTAGGGCTAGGGTAAGTTTAGCTTTAGGGCTAGTGTTTGAAGTATGTATAAAAATAGTTGTAGGTTTATGTTTAAAATAAGGGTCAGACTTTGAGCTAGGGTTGGACTAATCAAATATTAGGTTAGGGTTAGGGTTAGTGTTATTCTTAGGCATAGGATTAACTCTGGGTTTTGTGTTAGGTTTAGGCGTAGGAATAAAGATGTGAGTAATGTAAGGTCTAGGGTTGTGATTAGGACTAGTTTGAGTTTTAGGATATTTGCTAGGTCTAGTGTTAGGTTTAGATTTTAATTAGGGTCTGGTTTAGAGTTAGGTTTACTCTGAAAATCAGGGTCATTGTTTGGGTTTTAAGTTAGGTTTAGGGTTACAGCCAGAATTAGAACTAGGTTTAGATATAGCAGTAGGGTCAGTGTTTGTGTTAGGTGAAAGATTACTTTAAGTCCTAGAGATAGGTTTTTGTATAGGTCTAGGTTTAGAGTTAAGGTTAGATTTAGGATTTTTTTAGGTCTAGGGTTACGGTTATGGTTTGGTCCAGGGTTAGGGACATGTTTAGATCTAGTGTTAGGGTGAAAATAATGGTCAGGGTTAACATTAAGGTTTGGAATAGTTTTAGAGCTAGAGTTAAGATAGCATTTGACTATTAATAAGGTTAGGGCTTTGGCTAGGTTAAAGATTAGGAACAGGTCTAGGGTTACCTTTTTGGTTACTGTTTCAATTTATTTAAAGGATAGGCTTAGAGCTAGTTTTAAGGCAAGAGTTAAGGTTAGGGTGAGCGTTTAATCTAGGTTTAGGGCTCAGATTAGGGCTATTTTTTTTGTTTGGGTTAGTGCTACTGATATGGCAATGGATAATGTAAGAACTAGGTTATAATTAGGGTTAGGGGTAGGGGTAGGTCTAGTGTTTGGCTTAGGTTTAATTTTAGGGTGATATTTATAGCTAGGTTAATATTAGTATATGATTCAGAGAAAGTGATAGTTTTAAGGTTGGGATTAGGACTCAAATAATTGCTAGGATTACTGTTAAGGTTTAGTTTAAGGTGAGGGCGATCTTTAGAGCTTGGGTGACTGGTAGGATATGAGTCAGTGTCAGGGTTAGTTTTAAGGTTAGGATTATGACTTGAATTAAGGCTAGGGTTACTGTTAGGGTTCGGTTTAAGTTTAGGGTGGTGTTTAGACCTAGAGAGAATATTAAGATATGATTCAGTTCAGGGTGAGTTTAAGGTTATGGTTAGAACTCAAATTAGTCCTAGAGTTAGGTCTAGGTGTAGTGTTAAATTTTGGTTTATGTTAAGGTTTAAGACTATGACTACTGACTACTACTACTGAATATTTTTTATTTTTTAGTTTTTGATGAACACAACATCTTTTATTTTTAGTTATATTTTTATTGTTTGTGAGGATCAAATTCAGTACCTTGTGCACGCCAGGCAAATGCACTACAGCTTTAGCCACATCCTCAGCTCCTATTGCTCAGTTTTGTTTTAGTCCTAGGTTATAAGATTAGCATTAGGATTAGGGCTAGTGTTCTGTTAGGCTTAGTCTTAGGGTTAGGTTAAGACTTGGAGTTAGGGTTAGATTTAGGGTTAAGGCTAGGTCTAAAGATAGGGCAAGGGTAAGGGCTAGGTTTAGGGTTATGGTGAATAATAAGGATAGAACTAGTTATAAGGCTAGGGTGAGAGTTACTGTTAGTCTTAGGGCTAGGGTTATGATTAGTTTTAGGGATAGGGATAAATCAGTGTAAGGATTAAAACTAGGGATAGTGTTCAGCTTAGGCCTAATATTAGGGCTAGGTTTAGGGTTAAGTTTAGAGTAAGGGATGTGTTATAGCTAGGTTTATAGGTAGAGAGAGGGTTAGAATTAGGGTTAGGGTTAGGGTTAGTGTTAGGGTTATGCTTAAGGCTAGGTTTAGGCCTAGAATGAGGGATAGGGTTTGTTTTCGATTTAGGTCTAGAATTGGTATTAGGAATATTGTCAGGACTAATGTTACAGTTAGGAGTAGGTTTAGGATTAGGTCTATGTCTTTGTCTAGGATAAGTGTTAAGATTAGGGTAAGTGTCAGTTTTAGAGTTATGGGTATTTTTAGGTTCAGCATCAGGGTTATTGTTTTTATTAGATTAAGATTTAGGGATAGGGATCAAATGAACATTAGGGTTAGAGTTAGGATTGGGGTAATGAATAGGGTTAGGTTTAGGGTTCAGGGTATGTTTAGGGTAACACAAAAATTTAGGGTTTGCAAAAAGATTATGGTGAGGTTTAGGCTTAGTCTTAGCATTAGAAATAGGGTTTTATAGAAATAGGGTCAAAATATAGGGTAAGGTTAAGGATTAGGGTTATGGCTAGGGTTAGGGTTATTGTTAGGGAGAAAGCCAGGGTTATGTTTAGGCCAAAGGTAAGGCTTTAAGCTATGGTTAAGTCTAAGGTGAGTGTTACGCTTAGGGTTAGGGGAAGGTTTAGGGTTAGGTTTATGCTTATGGTAGGTTTAGGCCTTACATTATTGCTAGATTTTTTATTAGGTTTAGTGCTATTGGTAGTGTAATATCTAGGGTTCTAATTAGGGCTAGTTTTAGGGTTAGGGTTATGGCTACTTCTAATGTTAGGTTTAGATATAGTTTTGAGTCATTTCTAGACCTAGGTTAAGTGTTAGTGTCAGGGACAGTTTTCAGATTAGAGTTAGGGTGAAAGCCAGAATCATGAGTAAGGTTAGGTCTGCGGGTAGTGTTATTGTTTGGTTTAGGTTAAGGGTTATTTTTAGGGCTAGGACTAAATTTTTGTTTAGTCTCCGACTAGAGTTATTGCTAGATTTAGGATTAGGTTAAGGTCTAAGTGTGGTTTTAGGGTTAGGTTTAGGTAAAAGTTTACTGGTAGGGCAATTTTCACGGTTCAGTTTAGGGTTAGGGTGAAGGTTAAATCTATAATTAGTGTTATGGAAAGAAAAAGGGTAAAGTTTAGGGTTAGGTTTTGGGTTAGGTTTAGAGCTGGGATGAGGGCTAGGGTTGGACTAGTAATAGGGTTATTGTTTGATTTAGTCTAAGGATTATGATTAGGACTAGTGTTAGCATAATGGATAGGGTTTGGCTTAGGATAAGAGATAGGGTTAGAGCTAGGCTTAGAGCTAGGGTTAGGGTTAGGATTAGTTCTAGTGTTAGAGTTACTGTTATGGTTAAATCTAGTTTTAGGGCTCAGATTAGGGCTATTTTTATTTTGGGGTTAGGGCTAGGGTTAGGACTATGATTAATGTAAAAACTAGGGTTATTATCAGTGTTAATGTTAGTGTTAGGTTTGAGCCAAGAATTGTGTTAGCATTTGATTAATGGTTGGAGTGATATATAGAGCTAGGGTTAGTGTTTGGATATGGGTCAGGGTAATGGTTAGTTTTAGTCCCAAGACTCAAATTTGAGCTAGGTTTATGACTAGTTGTAGAGTTAGGGTTTGGTTTAGGTTAGGTTTAGGGTTATAGAAATGGCTCAGGTTTATTTATTTTTATTTTTATTTTTTTAGGCTAGGGCAAGTATTAGCGTTAGTTTTATGATTGCAATAGTGTTCAGTAAGTGGTAGAGTGAGGTTTAGGGTTAAGGTTAGTGTAAGATTTAGAGTTTATATCCATTATTTTGAGTTATGGTTAGATATAGGGTTAGGGCTAATGTTAGGGCTAGTGTTAGGGTTACAGTAATGAACAGGCTTAGAAATAGAAATAGGGCTAGGTTGAGAGTCAGAGTGATTCTTAGGTAAAGAGTTAGGGGTTGGCTTAGTGTTAGAAGTAAATTAGGGCTAGATTACCACTAGGTTTAGTGTTAGGGTCAGTCCTATGGTTAGGGCTAGAAAAGGGGTTAGTATTAGTGTCAGGGTTATGGTTAGTTTTAGGGGAGGCGATGAGGTTATGGCTAGGTTCAGGGGGAGGGCGAATGTTAAAATTAGGCAAAGGAATTGAGTGAGTGTTTTGGTTAGAATTAAGGCTACGCTTAGGACTAGGATGAGGGCAAGCGTTGTATTAGGGTTAGAGCTAGGATTAGAGCTAGGGCTAATGTCAGGTCAAGGGTTCTGTTTAGGAATAGTGTTAAATTTAGGTTTATTTCTAGGTCTAGTGGAAAGTTAGATTTAGGGTAAATGTCAGGTTTAGAATGAGGTGTATTTTTATGGTCAGGGTTTGGTTTAGGAAAATGTTTAGGGTTAGGGCTCAAATTACCATTAGAATTAGGGTGAAAGTAATGGATAGTGTTTGGTTCAGGGTTCAGGTTAGGTTTAGAATAATAGATAGTGTCAGTGTTAGGGACAGAATTAGGGTTAAGGCTAGGGTTATCATTTGGTTTGGGTTTATGTTCCAGGTAAAGGATAGGGTTAGTGCTGGTGCTAGGGGTTGTGTTAATGTTCGGATTTTGGCTAGGGTTAGAGATAGGCCTAGGTTTATTGTTAATGTTATGTTTAGCAGAAATTTTAGGGTTTAAACTAGGGTTAGTGCTAGAGTGAGGCTTGGAGTTAGAGTCGGGGCTACAGTTAGGGTTAGGGTTAGGTTTATGGCTTGTGTTTGAATTAGGGTTAGGCTTATGTTTAAGGTAATGTATAGAGTTTGTGCTAGGATTTGTGCTATGGTTTCAGTTGGGATTAGGGCTAAGTTTAGGGTTAGGTTGAGGGTTAGGGTTATTGTTATGTTTAAGGTAAGGAATAGAATTTGAGTATGGTTAGGGCCGGGGCCAGAGTCAGGGTTAAGGTTAGTGGTAGGGATATGATTAGGGTTATGCTTAGGTGTAGATTTAGTGCTCAGATTAGGGGCTAGGTTGTGTGTTAAGGTTTAAGGCTAGTGTTAGGTGTAGGGGGAATGTAAGAGCTAGTGTTATGGTAATGGGTAGTTTTAGGGTTTGTCTAGTGTTAAGGTTAGTTTTTCAGTTAGGATCAGGTTTAGAGCTATGGTGTCTTCTAAGGTAAGTGTCTAGGGTTAATTCAAGGGTTATGTTTAGGGATAGATTTAGGTTTATATTTATGGTTAGTTCTAATGTAAAGGTTAGAATTAGGGTAAGAATCAAGTTTTGAGCTAGATGTATTATTAAGGTCAGAGTATGGCTTATGGTTCAGTTTAGGTTAAGGTTAAGTTTTAAGGCTTTAATTAGCTTTAGGGTTAGAGTTAGGGTTACATTAATGAATAGGCTTAGGATTAGAGTACAGAATAGTTTTAGAATAATAGATAGGTTTAGAGATTGTGATAGTGTTTGGGTTAAGCCTAGGGTTAGAATAAGGGTTAGGATAATGGTTAGGGTAATATATACGATTGGAGCTAAGTTTAGGGCTAGGGTTATGGTTAGGATTAGGGCTAGGGTTAGGGTAGTGTATAGAATTAGAGCTGTGCTTAGGACTATGGTTAAGTGTAGTATTAGGGTCAGGGTTAGGTTAGGGTTTAGGATAGGGCTAGGGTTAGGTTAATGTTTCGGATAGGGCTAGGATTATGTTTAGCCTAAAGCTTAGGCTTTGAGCTAGGGTTAGGTCTAAGTGGTAGGTTAGGGTTTGAGATAAGGCTATGGTTAATTTAGCATTATATTTATGGCTAGGTTTAGGCCTAGGATTAGGGCTAGATTTTGTGTTTTTCTAGGCCTAGGGATAGGGGCATGGGCAGGTACGAGCTAGCGTTATGGTTAGGACTACTTTGGGGCTTAGGGTAATGGCTAGATGTAGTGTTAGGATTAGGTATTGAGTTAGGGTGAGCTTTGTAGATAGGTTTATGTTAGGATAAGGGTCAGTGTTCATGTTAGAGTGAGTGTTGGGGTTAGTGGAAGAAATAGGACTAGGGTTAGGTATAGAAGTAGCATTAGTGTTTGTGTTATGGTAAGAATGATTGTTAGGGCTAGGGCAAGGTTGTTGCTCAGGTCTATCTCTAGAGTTTTGGCTTGATATAGGATTATGTTTAGGTCTAGGACTAGTGTAAGGTTTAGATTTAGTTATAGGATTACCAGTAGAGCTAATGTTAGAGTTCGGTTCGGTTAGGGTCAGGTTTAGACCTTCGGTTAGCGTAAGGGTCAGTATAAGTTTCAGAACTAGGATTAGTGTTTGGGATATTGTTAGAGCGCGAATGAGGGCTAGGATTAAGACTAATAATAGGGTTTAAGCTATGGATTATGGTTAGAACTAGGGTTAACATTAGGTTTATGGTTTGGCTTAAGGTAACAAATAAGATAAGAGCTAGGGTTAGGGAAGGGTTAATGACTGGCTTATGGCTAGTGTTAGCGTTAGGGTTAAAGCTAGGTTTAGTGCTTGTATTAGGACCATGTTTTGGTTAGGTTAAGGCTAGTGTTAGGGCTTCAGCTAATATACAAGCTAAGGTTATGTTTAGGGCCAGATTTTGAGATAGTTTTAAGGTTAGGTCAAGTGTTATGTTTAGGATTAGTGTTAGCAGGATGTTTAAAGCTAGAGTTAGTGTTAGGGTCATGATCAGTGTTGAGATTAGATTTAGCTTTAGGGTTAAAGCTAGAATTATCATTAGGGTTAGATCTAGGGTTAGGGTTAGTTTTTGGGTTAGGTTAAGGTTTATTATTAGGGCTAGGGCTAGGTTTTGGTTTATGTATAGGGCTGAAGATATGGGTAGATTTAGGATTAGGTTTAGGTCTAGGACTAGTGTTGGGGTTAGGTTTAGGAATAGGTATAATTCTAGTGCTACTCTTAGGGTTCAGTATAGCGTTAGGTCAGGTTTAGACCTACAGTTACCTTTAGAGTCAGAAAAAGTGTCAGGTTTGAGTAATGGTAAGAGCTAGAATGAGGGATAATGTTAGAACTAGTAATAGGATTAGGGTTAGGACTAGGGTTAGACCTAGGGTTAGGGCTACATTTAGGGTAAGGTTAGGGCTAGTATTCGGAGTATGTTTAATGTTAAAGCTAGAGTTAGGTTTCATATTAGGGCTAAATTGTGGATAGAGTTAAGGCTAGATTTAGAGTTACAGCCAATGTGCTGTAGAGTTACTATTTTGGCTAATTATAAGATTGCCATTAGGACTAGATCTAGTGAAAGGGTTAGGTTTAACATTAGGGTGATGTTTATAGCTAGGATTAGTATTGGGGTCAAAATTAAGGTCAGATTCAGTTTTAGAATTTGGGTTTGGACCCCAATTAGGGCTAGGGTTAGGGCTATATGTAGAGTTAGATTTTGGTTTACGTTAAGCTCTAAAGTTAGTGCTTTGGCTTTGTTTTCTTTTAAGGCTAGGGTTAATGTTAGGGCTAGTTTTAAGATTACTATTAGATTTAAAACTAGTTAGTAATCCTAACTCTAAATCTGACTCTAAATAACTAGCACTAGAAATAAACCTATTCCCAAACCTATCCCGAACACTAGTCTTAAGTTTAGAGTTAAATTTAGAGTTAAGATTAGATCTAGGGTAAGATCTAGGGCTAAGTATATGCTAGCGTTAGCTTTAGATTTATATCTAGGATTAGGCTTATGATAAAAATAGGGTTAGAACTAGGGATATGGCTAGGGTGAGTGTGAGAGTTAGTTTTAGGGCTAGGCTTAGGGTTTAATTAGGTATAGGGCTTAATTAGAGCTAGGAATAGGGCTAGGTTTTTGTTTATGCTTAGGCCTAGGGTTATTTTTTGGCTTAGGGTTAGGTTGATTGTAAATAATAGGGTTGGAGCTTGGTTTAGGGCCAAGACGAAGGCTAGAATAAGGGTTAATGCTTGGGTTTCATTAGAGTTATGATTAAGGATAGTTTAAGGACTAGGATGAGGGCTAAGTTTTTTTGTTTTGGTTAGGGGTAAGATTAGTGTTAGGGCAAATGTTAGTTCTACCGTTACAGTAAGGTATAGTTTTAGGATAAGTTTTATGGTAATGTTTTGTGTAAGGGTTAGATTTAGGGTAAGGGTCAAATTTAGAGCTAGGGGTTTTATTAGGGTCAGGGTCATTTTTAGGATTTTGTTTAGATTAGGGTTTAGCATTAGGGCTCAAATTAGCATTAGGGTTTTGGGCTAGGGTAATGATAGTGTTAGGGTTAGGCTTCATGTTAGTTTTAGCATAATGAATACGGTTATGGTGAGGCATAGGGTTAGATTTAGGCCTAGGGTTAGCATTAGAATTAGGGTTATGTTTAGGGTAATTCGTAGGGTTAGAGGTAAGTTTAGGGCTAAGGTTATGAATAGGATTAGTGCTAGGGTAAGGGTTAGGGTTAGGTTTAGGTCTATGGTTTGTTTTAAGGTTAGGGCTAGGAATACAGCGAGGGCAAATGTCAGGTCTATGGTTATGATCAAAATAGTTTTAAAGGAAGGTTTATGGCTAGGTCTAGTATAAGGGTTAGGTTTCAAGGGAGGGTCAGGGTTAGAGCTAGGTACATTATTATGGGAAGGGTCAAAGTTAGGGTTTGGCTTAGGTTAAATTTAGGATTTGGGCTTAAATTAGCATTAGGGTAAGCGTTAAGGTAAAGATAAGGGTTAGGTTAAGGGTTCAGGTTAGGTTTAGGTTAATGAATAGCTTACGGTTAGCAATAAGTTTACGGTTAGGCCTAGGGTTACCATTAGTGTTATGGTTATGGATAGGGTAATAAATAGGGTTAGATCTTGTGATAAGTCTAGGGTTAAGTTTAGGATTCTTGCTAGGCTTAGGGTAAGGTTTAGGGGTAGGTTATGTATTAGGTTTAGGTTTAATATTAGGTTTAAGTCTCAATTAAGGGCTTGGTTTTGGTTTGGATAAGGCTAGAATTAGGGCTACGGCTAATGTATTAACGAGTGTTACAATGAATGCCAGTTTTAGGGTTAGGTTAAGGTGATTTTTAGAGCAAGGGTTATATTTAGGGTAAGTGTCAGGGACATGTTTAGTTTTAGTGTTATTTTCAGGACTTGAATTAGGGCTAAAGTTATTGCTAGGTGTAGAATTAGGTTTTGGTTTAAGTTAAGGGTTATGGTTAGGGCCATGGCTCAGTTTTGTTTTAGGGCTAGGGCTAGTTTTAAGGCTAGCTTTTGGATTAGCATCAGGGTTAAAGCTAGTGTTAGAGTGAAGTTTAGGCTTAGTGTTAGGGTTAGATTTAGAGTTAGGTTTGATGTAGCATTAGGCCTCGTCCTAGGGTTAGGTCTAGTTTTAGAGTTATGGTAAGGTATATGGTTAGAACTAGGGATATGTCTAAGGTGAGAAGTAGAGTTATTTTTAGGAGTAGGCTTAGGTTGAAGGTTAGGGATAAATTAGGGCTAGGATTAGAACTAGGGTTAGTGTTAGGATTAAGCCTAGGGTTTGGGCTAGGGTTAGGGTTAGCACTGGGGTTAAGTTTAAGTTTATAGGAATGGGTGTGGTTATAGCTATGTTTAGGGCTAGAGTGAGAGTTAGAGTTTGTATTAGGCCTAGGGTTATGGTTCAGTTTAGAATTAAAACTAAGATTAGGGCTAGGATGAGGTGTAGGTTTTCCAATAGGGTTAACTTACAACTCAGGCTAGGGATAATATCAGGTCTAGGGTTATGGTTAAAAGTAGTTTTAGGATTAGGTTATGTCTACGTCTAGTGTAAGATCTTGGTTTATGTTAAAGGTCAGCTTTAGAGGGAGAATTATTATTTGTGTCATGGTCAGTGTCAGGTTTAACACTTGGTTTATATAAAGATTAAGCGGTTAGGGATCAAAGTAGCGTTAGGGTTAGGTTTAGAGTTAAGGTAATGGAAAGGTTTACTATAGGTTTTAGTTAAGGTGTAAGGTAACGGATGGGTTAGGTTTCAGCAATTGCGTTAGGGTTAGCATTAGTGTTAGAATAATGTTTAGTGTAATGGATAGTATTAGAGCTAAGGTTAAGGCGAGATTATGGTTTGGATTAAGTCTAGGATTAGGGTTAGATTTTGGCATAGGGCTAGGGTTTGATTTAGGGTAAGTGTTAGGATTAGGATAAGTGTTAGTTTAGGGTTAAGTTTATGATTAGTTTAGAATAAATGTTAGTGTTTGAGCTACGGTTAGGGCTAGTGTGAGGGTTAGGTTTAGGTTTACTTCTGAGTTCATGATTATGGTTAGAATTATGTTTAGTATTAGATAGGGTTATAATAAGGTTTAGTGTTAGGGTTATGGTAATGAATATGATTAGAACTAAAGTTTGGGCTAGGGTTAAGGTTTGGATTAGGGCTAGGTTTGGGATTAGGATTTAGAATTAGGCTAGGTTTATATTTAGTGAAAGGGTTAGGGTTTGAGCAAGGGTTATGTTTAAGGAGAGGGTTAGGGTTACATTTAGTGTTACAGTTAGGGCTTGGCTTAGGTTTATGCTTAGAGCTAAGTTTAGGCCTAAGATTAGCTCTAGATTTTGTGTTAAGTTTTGGGCTAAGTTAGGACTATGGGTAATGTAAAAGTTAGTATTATGTTAAGGGCTAGTTTTAGTTTTAGGGTTATAGCTAGGTCTAGTGTTACATCTAGGTTTTTGGTTAGTCCCAGGTTTAAAGCTAGTTTAAGGTTTAGGTTCAGGGTCAGTGTTTGGAATAGGGTTAGGTTTAGGGTTAGAGCCAGAATTAGGACTAGAGTTAGGTCTAGGGAGAGGATAAGTGTTTGCTGTATGTTAAGGTTTAGTGTTAGGGCTAGTGGTAGTATTTTGTTTAGGTCTCGTGATAGATTATTAGGTATATTTAGGATTAGCATTGGTCTAGTTCTAGCATTAGGCTTAGATATAAATATAGTCTTACCGGTAGGTTTAGTGTTAGGTTTTGGTTTAGATTTAGGGTCAGGTTTAGACCTAGGGTTACTTTAGGGTCAGATGAGAGTCAGAGTTAGGATTAGAACTAGAATGAGGTCTAGGGTTAGAACTAGTAATACTGTTAGTGTTAAAATTACGATATAGATTAAGGTTAGAACTGGGGTTAGCATTTGGGATAGGGATTGGCTTAGGGTTAGGGATAGGTTTACAGCTAGGTTTAGGGCTCGAGTTTTTGTTAGGGTTAGGGCTAGATTTAGGGTTAAAGTTAGGGTGTAAGCTAGAGTTAGATCTAAAATTAATGGTAGGGTTTGTGTTAGGGTTAGGTCTAGTGTTGTGACAATGACTAATGTATAAACTAGGATTACAATTAAGGATGGTTTTTGGGTCACGATTAAGGGTAGGACTAGTGTTAGCATTAATTTAAGTTAGGGTGATGATTAGAGAAAGGATTTGTGTTAGCCTTAGGTTCAGAGTAATTTTTACAGCCAGGGTTAGGGCTCAGTGAAAGGGTTGAGATTGGTTTAGGTTATGGGTTTGGGTTAGGAAGATGTCTTGGTTTTGTTTTATGACTAGTTCCAAAGCTAGGGCAAGTTTTAGGATTAGCATTATGGTTACTGTTAATGTTAGGGTTTAGTTTGGCTTATGATTACAGTTAAATTTAGAGTTAGGTCTAGACTTAGAGTTAGTTTAAGATCTAGAGTTAGGATAGTGCTAAGGATAAAACTAGGGCTAGTGCTAGGACAATACTTATAGTCTTAGGACTAGGGGTGGGATTAGGATAATATTAAATTAGGGCTAGGATTAGCTCTAGGCTTAGTGTTAGTATTAGGCCTATTGTTAGGGTGGGAGTTAGAGTTAGGTTTAGGGTTATGCTTATTTTTATGCTAAGGGATGTGGTTATAGGTAGGTTTAGGGATAGGGTGAGTGTTTGAATTAGGGTTAGGGCTCAGATTATGGTTTGGGTTAGGGATAAATCTAAGTTTAAGGCCAGGATTATGTTTAGGGCTAATTTCAGGTCTAGGTGTACAGTTAAAGATAGTTTAAGATTGGGTTTATCGTTACACCTTTTGTAAGCTTTAGGTTTAGGGTTAGGGTCAGGTTTATAGCTAAGGGTATTATTAGGGTCATGGTCATGATGACTGTTTTGGATAGGTTAAGGTTTAAATTTAGGACTCAAATTAACATTAAGTTAGGATCAGCATAATGATAGGGTTAGGTTTAGGTTCCAGGTTAGATTTAGGGTAATAAATAGGGAGAATATTAGCCATAGGGTTGGGTTTAGGCTGAGGGTTAGAATTAGGATTAGGATTATGGTTAGGGTAATGAATATGGTTAGAGCTAGGCTTACTGCTAGGTTTATGGTAACAATTAGTGATAGAATTAGAGTTAGCTTTTGAGTTAATGCTAAGGTTAGAACTCAAATTAGGGCTAGGATTTGGTTTAAGTTAGGGCTAGGGTTAGGGTTACACTAATGTAAGTACAAGTGTTATGATTAGCGCTAATTTTAGTGTTAGGGTTAGGTCTAGGTCTAGTTTTAAGTTTATGTTTGGGGTTAGGGTGATGTTTAGACCTAGGGTTAGTGTTAAGGTCAGAGTTAGGTTGAGGGTTAGTTTTAGGATTTGGCTTAAGACTCAAATTATGTCCAGGGTTACAGCTAGGTGTAGGATTAGGGTTTGGTTTATATTAAGGTTTAGGGTTAAACTATGGCTTTGTTTAGTTTTAGAGCTAGGGCTAGTTTTAAGATTAGCCTTAGGGTTAGGGTTAGAGTTAGATTTATGGTTAGGCTTGTTGTTAGGATTAGATTTAGAGTTAGAGTTAGACCTAGATTATGGTCAGAGATATGAATAGGGCGAGGGTTAGACCTATGGTTCAGCCTAGGATTAGGCTTCCAGTTATGTATGGTTAAAAATAGAGTTAGGGCTACGGTGAGAGTTAGAGTTAGTCTTTTGGCTAAGATTAGGGTTTGGGATAGGGATAGGGCTAAATTGAGGCTAAGATTATGAATATGTTTGGTGTTGGGTTTAGGCCTAGGGTTAGGAGTAGGGTTATAATTAAGGCTATGTTTAGGACTAGGATAAGGACTAGGTTTTGTGCTAGTGTTAGGGCTAGGATTATAGCTAGGGCTAAAGTCAGATCTAGGGTTATAGTTATAGACATTTTTAGGGCTAGGTTTATGGCTAAGTCTAGTGTAAGGGTTAAGTATATGATAATAGTCAGGTTTAGAGCTAGAAGAATTATTAATGTCAGGGTCAGTGTTGGGCTTTCGTTTAGGTCTGAGTTTAGGATTTGGGCAAGAATTTGCATTAGGGTTAGTATTATTGTAATTTTAATGTTAGGTTTAGGGTTCAGGTTAGATTTAGGGCAATTGACAGTTTGGGGAATAGTGATAGGTTTTGGATTCGTCCTAGGGTTATAATAACATAAGGGTAATGTTGTGGGATTTAAAAAGAATAAGAGTTCAGGTTATGTCTAGATTTATGGTTAGGATTAGGTCTTCAGTTAGGGTTAGGTGAGGGTTAGGACTAGAGTTAGTTTTAGGGTTAAAGTTTAGTGTAAGGGTTAGGTTCTAAACTATGGTTATTACTAGGTTGAATTTACCTTCAGGGTTTGGTCTAGGGATAGGATTATCATAGGTTTTGGGTAGAGTTAAGGTTAGAGTTAAACCTAGGTAGGCTCAGTATAAGGGTTAGGGTTAGGGTTAGAATTTGGGATAGGGTTAGAGCTAGAATGAGAGCTAGGTTTAGTGCTATTAATAGAGTTAGGGTTTTTGGTTAGCCTAAGGATTAGTGATAAGTCAAGGGTTGCCCTTAGGTTTCAGGTTTTTCTTAGGATAACATATTGGTTTAGAGCTAGGTTTAGGCCTATGGTTAGGGTTATATTTAGGGTTAAAGCTAGGTTTAATGCTCAGATTAGGGCTAGACTTTGTTTTAGGTTTAGAGATAGGATTAGGGACATGGTTAATTTAAGAACTAGGATTAAATTTAGGTTAGTTTGATTGTTATGGTAGTTTTAGTGTTAGGGTTAGGTTTAAATTTAGCGTAACATTTATAGCTAGGTTTTGTGTTATGATAAGAGTCAGGTCAGGGTTAGCGACAGGACTCGAATTATTGTTTGGGTTATTCTTAGTATTCATTTTAATGTGAGGGCTGTGTTTAGAGCTAGGTTGAGTGTTAAGATAAGAGTCAGAGTCAGTATTAGTTTTAAAATTAGTTTTAGAACTCGAATTAGAGCTAGGGATAGGTCTAGGTGTAGTGTTAGATTTTAATTTAAGTTAATGCTTAGGGTTAGAGCTATGGCTTGGTTTTGGTTTAGTCCTAGGGTTGGGTGTAGAGATAGTGTAAGTTTTAAGCTTAGGTTTAGGATTAGGGTTAGATTTGGAATTAGGATTAGATCTGGGGTTAGGGCTGGGATTAAGGATAAAACAAGGCTAGTACTAGGGATAGGGTTATCATAAGAGATAGGGTTAGAACTAAGGATAGGTATATTGTGAGATTCAGAGTGAGTCTTGGGGCTAGGGTTAATGTTAGGGTTAGAGATAGGGCTAAATTAGTGCTAGGATTAGGCCTAAGTTTATTGTTTGTCTTAAGCCAATAGTTAGGGTTAGAATTAGGTTTAAGTTTACGGTAAGAGATGGCATTATAGCTAGTTATAGAGGTAAGGTGACGGTTAAAATTTGGGTGAGGGGTAGAGTTTGGGTAAGGCTTATGATGAAACCTAGGAGTAGGGCTAGGATGAGGGCTACGGTTTGTTTTAGGTTTAGGACTAGGATTAGCGCTAAGGCTAATTTCAGGTCCAAAATTATGTTTAAAGATAGTTTTAAGGTTAGGATTATGGCTATGTCTAGTGTAAGGGTTAGGTGTAGGGCTATGCTCAAGTTTAGAGCTAGGGTTTTATTAGAGTCATGGTAAGGATTAGGGTTTGGGATAAATTAATGTTTGAAGTTAGGGCTTGAATTAGTGTTAGTGTTATGGTTAGGGTAATGATAAGATTAGGTTTAGGTTCAGGGAAATAGATTGGATTAATCTTAGGGTTCATGCCGACAGAAAGCATTAGGGTTATGGTTTTGGTTATGGTAGTGGATAGAGATAGAGATCAGTTTACAGCTAGGTTTATTGATATGGATAGAGCTAGGGTTAAAGCTAGAATTAAGGTTAGGTTTGGGGTTAAGTTAGGGATAGGGTTAGGGCTAATGTAAGTGTTAGGGTGAGGTATAGGGCTAGTTTTAGGGTTTAATGGCTAGATTTGGTGTTAGGGTTAGTTTTAGGGTTTGGGTGATATTTAGAGCTTGTAGTGTTTGGGTCAGTGTCAGGTTCAAGGTTAGTTTAAGGGTTTGTCCATAATAGGGCTAGGGTTAGGACTAGGTTTAAGGTTAGGGTTTGGTTTAGGTTAATGGTTAGGGTTATAGCTATAGTTAGATTTTGTTTTAGGGGTAGGTCTAGGGTTAGGGTTAGTTTTAGGATTAGTGTTATTGTTTGGACTAGTGTTAAGTTTTGGCTTAGTCTTTGGTTAAGGCTGGATTTAGAGTTAGGTTTTCTCTAAGGTTAGTGCTAGGTCAAAGGATAGGTCAAGGGTTATGACTACGATTAAGGTCACCCTAAAAGATAGGGTTATAATGAGTAAAAGGTCTAATTTGAGACTTAGAGTTAGGCTCAGGATTTGTATTAGGGATTGAAATAAATTAGGGCTAAGCTTAGGGCTAGGATTAGTGTAAAGTTTAAGCCTAGAGTTTCGGTTAAGATTGTAATTAAGGCTAAGTTTAGGGCTAGAATAAGGGCTAGGGTTTGTGTAAGGGTTAGGGCTAGAATTATGGCTAGGTCTCATGTCAGGTCTAGTGTTACACTTAGGGAAAGTTTTAGGGAAAGTTTTATGGCTAGGTCTATTGTAAGTGTTTTGTATAGAATTAGAGTCAGGTTTAGAACTAGGGAAATTATTAGGGCTAGGATCTGTGTTAGGACCTGGTTTAGGTTTGAGTTTAGGTTTATGGCTCAAATAAGAGGTAGGGTTAGTGTTAGGGTAAAGATAGGGTTAGGTTTAGAGTTTAGTTTAGGTATAGGGTAATTGATAGTTTTGGAGATAGTGATAGGGTTAGGGTTAGTCTTATGGTTAGCATTAGGATAAGAATTATGTTAAGTGTAATGGAAACAGTTAAAGTTAAGGTTAAGGCTAGGGTTATAGTTAAGATTTGGTCTTGCATTAGCATGAGGGTTAGGGTTAGGATTAAGGCTAGGTTTAGGGCTCAGATGAGGGTTTGTGTTAGGGTTAGGTCTAGAATTAAGTCTACAGCTAATGTCAGGTCTATCATTACATTTAAGGGAAGTTATAGGGTTTGGTTATGAATATGTGAATTATAAGGGTTAGGTTTAGGGTAAAGTTCAGGTTTACAGCTAGGTGTATTATTATTATCAGGGTCAGGATTAGGGTTGGTTTTGGTTAAGGTTTAGGGTTAAGGCTCAAAAGAGCATTAGGTTTAGAGTAATGGTTATGGTTAGCTGTAGGGTTCACTTTAGGTTTAGAGTTTTGAATTATCTTAGTGATAGCTATAAAGTTAGGTTTAGACCTAATGTTAGCACTTGGGTTATGGTTAAGTTTAGGGTAAAAGATAAGATTACAGCTAAGGTTAGGGCTATGTTGATTGTTATGATTAGGGCTAATGTTAAAGTTAGGGTTAGGGTTATTGTTAAGCCTTGTGTTAAGGTTAGGTTTAGGGGAAGTGTTAAGGTTGGAGCTAGATTTAGGGCTAGAGATAGGGTTATTGTTAGAACAGGTTTAGTATAAATATTAGGAGTAGGGCTATGTTTAGAATTAGGGGTAGGGTTAGAGTTATGGTAATGGATAGAGTTAGAGCTAGGGTTTGGGCAATGGTTACATTTAAAATAGGGTTAAATTTAGGGTTAAGGATAGGGCTATGCTAAATTTTAGGATTAGGATCAGGGCTCAGTTCAGAGGTAGCATTAGGGTCAGAGTTACTTTATTCAAATTTATTTGATACAATCCAGGATTCATCTTTAACTAACTTTACTCTGTTACTCAGGTTTAGCCTTTTGGTTCTATGTTTTTGTGTCAAAAATAGTTAATATTTTTATTTTACTTCATTTTGACCTATGTAAGTAAATGTAAATTTACTAGGAAATCAAACAGGGTTTTTGCTAGCTCCTTGAAATTTCATACAAACCCTCAATTCTTTGTGAGGACTTTCTTGTATGTTTCTTGTGAGTGTAGAACTAAGCTGAAGCAAGCAAAAAAACTGTATCTTAGAACCCTTTAGGAGAAAGCAGGGAATATGCATGCACTGACATTCCTCCCATAATTATTTTGTCAGATTTGTTTAATACTTAGTAGCACTCATTATTTAGCTTGCCCCACAAAGCTCTACAAGTGTGGGACTTCCAGGATTAATGGTTCTCTATTCAGGTTAGGGTTAGTGTTAGGTTTGGAGTTAGGGCTAGGGTTAGATGTAGTGTTAGGTTGAGAGTAAGTTTTATACAAATTTCTTTGATATTTGGAAAGAATCAAACTTTACCTAGACTTAATATGCTCCACAGGTTTGGGCCTTCTCATTTCAGTGGTTCTCTAACAGGGACATTCTGTATTTTTAGGTTTCACTTTATATTGACCTAAATAGGTTATTGAAAATAGAGGTTGAAGAAAAACCGGGTTGGTGCTAGCTGCTTGAAACTTCAAACATTTAATCAGTACTCTGTGGGAACTCTCTGGTTTGTTCCTTGTGAAAGCAGCCTTAAGATGAAGATGGCAAAACAACTCTATCCAAGAGCTTTTTAGCAGAGAACATAGAAATATCCATGAACTGAAATACCACCTCAATGATTTTGTCATATTTTTCATACTGCATAGGATAGCTTAGCCCACTAGGCTCCCCACATTTAGGACATATGGATCAACATTTTTTCAAACAGTTTAGGGTTTATGTTAAGGGTAGTGTTTGGGCTAGTGTTAAAGCTAGTATTAAGATTAGAGTTAGTTTTGTTAAAATTTCTTTGAAAAAAAATTTATTTTTTCCCCTATCCTTACTATACTTCCCATGTTTGGGCCTCCTAGGTTCAATGGTTCACTATAAGGAAGAGTTTGTATTTTAAAGTTTTAGTTCATCTTGTCTTATAGAGGTAAATGGAAATGGAGCTGGAAATTTAACAGCATTGATGCTAGATACTTGAAACTTCACACTTCATCAATTCTCTGTGAGCACTCTCTGGTTTGTTCCTTTGATAGTAGGCCTATGCCGAAGCATGTAAAAAAAACCTTTATCTAAGAGTCCTTTAGGTGATTACAAAGAAATATGCATGTACTGATATACTCCATCAACTTTTTATAAAGATTTCTTTGACACTGTGCAGCATTCATCCCTTACCTTGTCCCAGTAGGCTTACCAAGTTTGGAAATTCTACCGTCAAAGTTTTCATAAAAAATAGGGTTAGGGAAATAGCTAGGGTTAAAGCTAGTGTTAGGGTTAAAGATAGTTCTATGCAAAATTTTTTGATTCTTAAAAGGATTTATCTTTTAGCAGGGTTTACTATGTTCTTCAGGTTTAGGCCTTCTCCGTTCACAGTTTTGCTGTCAGCAACAATTTCTATTTTAAGATTACACTTCATTTTGACCTATACAAGACAGTTAATGGAACTGAAAATCAAACAGGGTTTGTGCTAGCTTCTTGAAACTTCACACACTCTATCAGTTCTCTGTAGAGACTCTGGTATGTTCGTTGTAAAAAATAGGCCTATGCTTAAGCATGCAAAAACAACTTCATCTGGGAGCCCTTTAGGAGAAAACAGTAAAATATGCATGTACTGAAATACATTACATAATTATTTCGTCAGATTTCTTTGATGTTGCATAGGATTCATCACTTAGTGTGCTCCATAGGGCTCCCCAAAGGTGGGGATACTAAGATCAATGCTTCTTTTATAAGGTTAGGGTTAATGTTAGGTTTAGAGTTATGACTAGGGCTAGGCTTAGAGTATTGTTAGAGTGAGAGTTAGTTTTGTTCAAATTTCTTTGATAACTGTGCAGAATTTATCTTTTATCTAGGCTTAGTGTGCTCTCAAATTATGTTCTTCTTAATTCAATTGTTCACTATCATTAACATTTTTTACTTTAAGGTTTCACTTTATTTTGACACCTATGGGTAAATGGAAATAGAGGTGGAAATCAAAAAGGCAGTCCTTCCCCTAAATCTAATCCCTAAACCTAATCCTAGACCTAAGCCTAACACTAATCCTAGCACTAATTAAGCCTTAACCCTAACCCAACCTCTTGCCCTAAAATTAACTATAACTCTTGCCATAGCCCTATTCCTAATTCTAACACTATCCTTTACCATAACCCACACAATAGCCCTAATCGTAGCTCTGACACTAGTCAAAGCCTTAACCCTAGAAATAACCATAACTCTAAATCTACTCCTAAGCATAAACTCAATCTATCATTTGCAATAACACTAATTCTAATCATAGAACTACCCTTAACTTTAGCTTTAGATCTAAAACAAAACTGAGCCATAGGACTAACCCTTACCCTAACCTAAACCAAATCCTAAACCTACATCTAACCCTAAGCTTACATCTAATTTGAGTCCTATCCTTAACCATAAAATAAGTCATGATTCTGGATTCTGACCCTAAAACTAACCCTAGTTAAAAACATCACCCTTAACTAAAACAAAACCCTAAAACTAGACTCAGTCCTAAATGTGACCTTAAAACTATCCCCAATCATAACTTTAGTTTCTACATTAGCCATATCCCTAAGAAGAGCCTTAAAATAACCCCAGACCTACCCCTAATTCAAGACCCAACCCTTATTTAACCGTAACTCGAACCCTAAACCTAGACCTAAAATTTACTCTAAACAAAACCATAAAATTAATCCTTGCACTAAACATCAACTAAACATCAACTTTACCCTACCCCTTGCCCTAATTTTAACCATAACCCTAGCCCTAACCCTAGCTCTAACCTGATCCATTACCCTAAGCCTAACCCCAAAACTAATGCAAATCCTGAGTCTGACCTAACCACTAACCCTAAAACTAACCAATCCATTACCCTAAAAATAAAACTGTACCTAATCCCAATAAATATCGTTACCCTATTTGTAACATTACACCTAATGCTAACTCGAGCCCTAAACCTAACACTAAATCTTACCCTAACCATAAGCTATCCCTGACACTAACCCAAACCCTAAAAATAAAACCTAAACCTAACTCAAATTCTAACCCTATCACTACCATTACCACTATATATAAGCCTAAGCCTAAACATAATACTAACCCTAACACTAACCCTAAATCAATCACTAACCCTAACACTATTGTTAACCCTAACCCTAAACGTAACTCTAACCTTAACACGAACCCAACCCTAACCCAACCAATAATCATAGAACAAACCCTAACACTAATCCTAAGCCTAATCCTAAATCTAGCACTAACCCTAACACAAACTCTAACCCTAACCCTAAAACTAACCCTAATTCAAACCTAAAGATAACACTAACAATAACAATAACTCTAACCATAATGCAAAACCTAACACTAACAAAAATCTTAATCCTAACCCTATCCTACAAGTAAATGTAATGTAACACTTACCATAAACCTCACCCTAATAATAAACCCAACCCTTACACTAACTCTAACACAAACCATAATCCTAACCATAACACTGTTACTAACTCTAACCCTGAACAAATAACTAAGGCTAACAATAACATTAACGCGAAACCTAACCCTAATGCTAACTGTAACATTAAACCTAACCCTAACCCAACGCTACAACTAACCATAACCCTAACACAAAATCTAACACAAATCCTATCCGTAAACTTAATCCTAACACTAACCCTAAAACTAGCCTTAAAACTATTGCTAATGCCAAGCGTAATCCCAATGCTAACCCAACCTAAAACCTAACACAAATCCTCACCCAAAAATAACACTAAACCTAAAACTAACTCTAAACCTAACCAAAAAACTAAAATTAAAATAAGACAAACCCTAACCCAAACCATAATTTGAAACTTATCCTAACCTTAACCCTAACTACAAACTAACCCTAACCCTAACCTTAACAGCAAACTTAAACTTAACCCTAACCCTAGCCCTAACACTAACCCTAATTCCAAATCTAAACCTATCATTAACCCTAACTGTAAACATAACCCTAAACCTGACACTAACCCTTACCCTAACATTAAAAATAACCCTATCACAAACCATAGCCCTAAACCTAAACATTAACCGAAAACTAACAGTAACCCTAAGAGTAACCCCAAAACTTACCCTGATCCTATCCCTAACTCTAAACATATCTTATCTGTAACCCTAACCCTAACACTAAAACTAAGCCTAAAACAAACCCTAACCCTAAACCTTTACCTAACTCTTAAACTGACCCTAACACTAACTCTAACCCTTATTCTAACCCTAATCCTATCTGTAACTGTAATCCTAACACTAAACCTAATACAAAAACAAATCCTAATCCTAAATCTGAACATAACTCTTAAACTAACCTATCCCTTACAATTACCCTAACTTTAATACTTACCCTAACCCTTAACCTAACATTAAACCTAACTCTAAAACTTATGATAACCTCAAACTTTACCTTAAACTGAACATTAAATCTTACCTTAATCCAAACAATAACACTAACACTAACACCAAACCTAACAGTAATCAAAAACCTAACCCTAACAATAACCCTAAGCATTAGACTAACCCTAAAAATAACCCTAACACTAACCATAATGCAAAGCATAAAATTAAGCTTTAACATCATTCTAACGTTGACCCTAACACTAGCCCTATCCTTTCCCATAACCCTAAATATAAGAATAACCTGAAACATAACAATAACCCTAAACCTAACCCTAATCCTAAACGTAACAATAACTCTAAACCTAACACAAAACCTATCCCTAACACTAGCCCTAACCCAAACCTAATCCTAACCCTAACACTAAATCCTAACACTAACCTGAAAACAAACACGAACACTTACACTCACCTGACCATAAAACTAATCCTACCCATAATTCTAACATAACACTAAAACTAACCTTAACCCTAACACAAAAACCTAACTATAACTCTAACACTAACCCTAACCATAAGCCTAACCAAGTCTTAATTGCAACCCTAACCCTAACTTTAACCCTAAAACTAACAAAAAACCTAAGTCTTCCCCAACCCTAAATCTAACACAAACACTAACCATGAATGTAAAACTTATCCTAACTCTAACCCTAACCCTAACACTAATCCTAAACCTAATCATAACCCTAATACTAATAATACACTAAACATAACTCTATTTGTAAGCCTAAAACTAATCCTAAATCTAACCCTAAACCTAACCATAACACTAACCTTAACCTAACCCTACCCCTAAATCTAATCCTAATTATAATCCCAACCCTAACCCTAACAACAACCATGACACCCACCCTAATACTAAACATACCACTAAACCAAACCATAACCATAACCCTAACCCCAAACTTAATATTAATGTTTAATTAGCATTAATATTAATGCTAATCCAAACCATAACATGAACATTAACAACATCCCTAAAACTAATCCTAAAACTTACCATAAAGTTAACCCTAAAAATAATTTTAACCATAAACCTATACCCAACCTAACCCTAACCTTAACACAAAACCTAATAATAAATCTAACCCTAACCCTAACACAAAAGCTAATTCTAATCCTAAACCAAAACCTAACACTAAACCTAATCCTTCCCAAACCATAACACTAACCTTATCCCTGAATTTAACACTAACCCTAACCGTAAAACTAACTGTAACATTAACCATTACCCTAACCCCAACCCTAAACCAAACCCTAACTTGCCCTAATGCTAAGGCTAATATGAACACTAATAATAACATGAACACTAAACCTAAACCTAAAACTAATCCTAATTCTAACCATAATCTTAACCCTAACACTAACACTAACCCTATCACTAAATCTATCTCTAACCCTAACAGTAAACTTAACCCTAACACTAAACATAAACCTAACTCTAAACCTAACCATAACACTAACACTAAACCTAAACCTAAAACTAACCCTAATCTTATTGATATACCTAAAACTTACCATAATGCTAACCCAATAAAAAAACCTAAGCCTAAAACGAACTCTATCACAAACACTATCACTAACACTAATACTAAACCTAACACAAACCCTAAATCTATCTCAAACCCTAACTCTAAATCTAACCCTCACCCTAACCCTAACCTCAACACTAAACCTAACACTAACCCTAACTCTATTGCTTAGCTTAACACTAACCCAACTCTAACAGTAAACCTAAAAGTAAACCTAACTCTAAAAATAACACTAACCCCAACACTAACACTAACACTAACTCTAAACCTATCTCTAAACCTCAAACTATCCGTAACACTAACCTTAACCCTAATCAAAACACTAACACTAAATATAAACCTCACACTAAACCTAAGAATCAAACTAACCCTAACCTAAACATAACACTAAACCTTAACATATACCTAACATGAACCCTAACCCTAACCTTTACAATAACTTTAACACAAACTCTAATCCTAACGCTAAAACTAATTCTAACCTTAATCCTAACCATAATCATTATCATAATGCTAAACCTAACCCTAACCCTAACATACACCCTACCACTAACCATAACAATTACCTATCCCTAACATTACCTCTATCCATAACCATAACCCTAAACCTAACAGTTACCCTAAACCTAACCCTCTACCTAACTGTAACTGAAACATTAAACCTTAAACCTTAAACATTAAACATTAACCCTAATATTAAGACTAACACTAACCTTGATGCTATCTCTAACACTGACACTAAATCTATCACTAATCCTAACCCTAACCCAAACACTGACGGTAACACTAACCCTAACCCTAACCCTATCACTAATATTAATATTAAACAAAACCCTAATCCAAACTCTAACCCTAATCCAATCTCAAACCCTATCAGTAACCCTAATAATAACTCTAATTCTAATCATTAACCTAACCTAAAAGTAACACTAACCATAACCCTAAAAGTAAATTTACACTTAACACTAATCCTAAGACTTACATACCTTTATCCTAAGACTAACCCTGCCCCTAAACATACATCTAAAACTAACCCTAAAACTAACAGTAACCCTAACTGTAATATTAACCATGAACCTCAGTTAACACTAACCTTAAATCTATCCCTAACCCTAACATTATCCATAACCCTAACTTTAACTCAAACACTAAAACTAACCCTAACCCTAAAGCTAACCCTAACCGTAACACTCACATAAATCTAACTCTAACATGAATTCTAACCTTAAGCCTAACACTAACAATAGCACTATCCATCATCTTAATAGAAACCCTAAAACTATCCCTTACAATAACTCTAACCCTAAACGTAACCATAAAACTAACCTAACACTAAACCTAACCCTAGTCTAAACTTTTACCCTAAACCTAATACCAAAACTCACCCTAACACAAACCCTAAGACTAAACTTAACCTTAAACCTAAACATAAACCTTACTCTCAACCTCACCCAAACCCTAAACCACGCATTAACCCTAATTCTAATTCTAAGCCTAACACTAATCCTAAATCTAAACCAAACCTTAACAGTACCCCTGAAACTTGACCTAACCCTAAAACTATACCTAACCATTATGCTAACCCTAACACTAATGATAAAACTTATTCTAACTTTAATTCTAACACTAACCCTAACTCTACCTCTAATCCTAAACCAAACTGTAACCCTAACCCTAACCCTAGTTGTAAAACAACCCCTAACCCAAAACAAAACCCTAAATCTACCCAATCTTAACCCTAAACCTTTTCTAAACCTAAACCTAACCCTAACACTAACCCTAACCCTAACCCTTACCCTAACCGTAATGCTAAATGTAACCCTAACACTAACATTAACCCTAAACTTATTCCTAAACCTAGCATTATACCTAAACTTAATCATAACCCTAAAACTAAAAATGACAATGACATTAAAACTAAACCTAACACTAAAGATAACCGTAACCCTAACACAAACTCTATCTCTAATCTTAAACTAATAAAAACCCTAAATTAAATATAAACCTAATCCAAACCCTAACACTAACACTAACTCCAAATTTAACCCTGACATAAATCCTAAATCAAACCCTAAACCTAATTCTCTAACTAACCTAACATAACCCTAAACCTACACTCACCCTAACCCTAAGATTAACCCAAACCCTAAAACTAACCATATTCCTAACACACTAATCCTAACTCTAACCATAACCCTGTCACTAAACCTAACCCTAAACCTAAACCTAATACTACCCCAAGTCTTACATTAAACCAAATGCTAAATATAAATGAAACACTAACCCTAACCTTAACTGAACCACTATTCCAAACCCTAATCTTAAAACTAAACTAAACCTAATCTTAACCCTAACCTCAAACATAACCCTAATGAAAACACATACATAACCCTGACCCTAATCCTAAACCTAAACCTAACACTAACACTAACCAAACCATAACCTTAACACGAACCATCAATCTAACCATATAAGTAAGCTTAACCCTAACCGAAAAACTGTCCCTAAATCTAACACTAACCCTAAAACTAACCCTATTCCTAATCCTAAGAAAAATCGTAATCCCAACCCTAACTTTAACCCTAACACTAACCCTAATCTTAGTTTAACCTTAACCTTAACAATTACCCTAATCCTAGTCCTAAAATTAACCTTAACCCTAACCTTAAACCCAACAGTCACTCTAGCCTTAACCCTAAACGTAACACTAATTCTATTCCTAACACTTACACTTAGCCTAAACTTAAGTATAACCCAACCAAAACACTAACGCTAACCCTAAACCGAATCCTTACACTAACAGTAAACCTAAGTCAAACAATGCTAATCATAAACCATAAACAAACTTTAAATCTAATCCTAGAACTAATCTAAACATAATCCTAACAATAATCTTATTTCTAACTCAGAAATCCTAACCCTTTCCATAACACTAACCTTAGCCTAACCCTAAACCTCAACCCTAACTCTATCATTAACCCTAACCCTAACATTAAACCTAACACTAACCTTAATCTAACCCTAAACCTATCCCTAATCCTAACCATAACCGTAAACCTAAACATAACCCTAACCGTAACCCTAAAACAAACCCTAACCCTAAGTGCACTACTAACCCTAACCTAAAACATAATTTTACACTAACAGTAATTGTAAACATAATCCTAATCCTAATACTACTCCTAACACTAATTCAAACACAAAACCTAAACCTAACACTAAATTTAACCCTAACCCTAACTCCAATCCTAAATCTTACCCTCACCCTAACAAATCCCTAACTCTAAAGAAAACCCTAACTCTAACACTAATCCTAACATAATGCTAACCATAAATCTAAACCTAACCTTAACCATAACACTAACCTAATACTAATCCTAACCCTAACTTTAACCCTATCACTAACCGTAACCTAATACTAATTCTACCTTAAATCTAACCCTAACCATAACAATTACCCTAACTATGATTTTAAACCTATCACTAACACTAATCCTTATCCTAAACCTAAGAGTAACCCTAAACCTAAAATTATAACGTTCCCTAACAGTAACTGTTACACAAACCACAACCTGAACCCTAACCATACCACTAACCCTAACCCTAAACTAAAACCTAAACCTAAGTCTAATATTAACCGTATACCTAACCCCATTCCTAAAACTCACACTAACACTATCCCTAAGCCTAACCCTAACCCTAACACTAACACTAACTTTAAACCAACCATAACAGAAACTCTAACCTAAACCATAACACTGACCTTAACATAACCTAAACCCTAACCCTACATATCCCTAACAGTAAACCTAACACTAACCCCAATCCTAAAGCTTACACTAACCCTTACTCCATTAACACTAATCCTAAAACAAA
This sequence comes from Callospermophilus lateralis, assembly GCF_048772815.1. Taxonomy (NCBI): domain Eukaryota; kingdom Metazoa; phylum Chordata; class Mammalia; order Rodentia; family Sciuridae; genus Callospermophilus; species Callospermophilus lateralis. The sequence goes on from NC_135326.1 coordinate 2,754,620, forward strand.
ACTTCACCCTAACACTAACACTAAAGCTAAAGGTAAGTCTAACCCTAACATTAACTCTACCGTACACTATCACTAGCACGAACTCTAACAAAAAACCTAACAGTAACACCAATCCTAACCATAAATCTAACACTAATTCTAAATCTAACACTAACCCTAACAGTAACCCTAACCCTAAAACTAACTCTAATCCTAACACAAACCTCAAATATAACCTTAACCTACACAAATTCTAACTTTAACCCTAACCCTTACCTAACACTAAAACTAAATCTAATTGTTACAGTAACCATAATCCTAACACTAACACGAACCCTAAGGCCGACCATAACCCTCTAATTAACCCTAACAGTAAGCTTAAATCTTAACCTAACCCTAACCCTAACACTAATCCTAATCCTAATTAAATCCCTAACACTAAAACTAACCATAATTTTACCCATAACCCAAATACGTACCCAAAACCTAACAGTAAACATAACTTTTAGCCTAATTCTAAATGTAACTATAACCCTAAGCCTAAACTTAACCGTAATACTAAAACTATCTCTAATCCTAATCCAAAAGCTATCCCTTACACTAAAACTAATCCTAACATTAACCCCACTAGTAACCCTAAACCTAACACTAACTTACACCTAAACCTAACTCTAACACTTACCCTAATAGTACCATAAAACTAACCATAGATTTAAAACTAAACATAAAACTAACCATTAACAGAACCTTAACACTAATTCTAAAACTAACCATAACAAGAACTTTTAGCCTAATACTTAACTTAACACTAACCATAAAACTAACTGTAAACCTATACCTACACCAAACACTAATGTAGCATTAAACCGAAGCATTATCCTAACCCTAATATAAACCTTAACCCACCTTATATCCCTTAAACTAACTTAACCCTTATCCTAACCATAGCCCTAATTTTAAACCTAACTTTATCTCTTACATGAAGATTGTCACTAACCCTAACCCTAACATTAAACCTAAACCCAACTCTAACCATATCACTAAGACTAACCCTAACCCTAATCTTAAATGTAACACTAATTCTAAAACTAAGCCTAAGGTTAATCCTAACCCATACTATAACCCTAATGCTAAATGTAAACCTATTTTTAACACTAACTCTAACGCTAATCCTAACACTTTTCCTAACTCTGATGGTAACCCAAACACACACCATAACCTGAACCCTAACACTAATCCTAATACTAATCTTTACCCAATACCTAATTCTCAAACTAACCCTAACCTTAACACTAACAATAAGCCTAACCCTAAACCTAACACTTACCCTAATACTAAACCTTACCATAATTAGCAATCTAAACACTAACCCTTACACTAAAATGAACCATATTTCTAACCCTAACCTTAATCCTAACCCTAAACTTATCACTAAGAGTAACCTTAACTCAAACCCTAACCCTAACACTAACTATAACATGAACCCTAATTTTAACACTAAGAATAACCCTAATCCTGACAGTAATCTTAAAATTGCCCCTAAACCTAACATTAACTCTAACCCTTACCCTAACCCTAACTCTAACCCTAATGAAAACCCTGACAATAAATCTAAACCTAACCCTAACACTAACAGTAACACTGTCTAACCCTAATGATAACCCTAACACTAACTATAACATGATTCCTAAGCATAAAATGAACACTAACCATAACCCTATCTCTGACCTAACTCTAAAAATAATCTTAAACCTAACCCTAACCCTAATACTGACATTAATCCTAGCACAAACACGAAATTTAAAACTAACCATAACACAAACCTTAACCTAAACAATAACCCTGACCCTAAAGTTACCCTAAAACTAACCTTTACCTAACACTAACCCTAATGCTAAACCTAACTCAGAACTTCACCCTAAATCTAACATTAAATCTAATCCTAAACTTAACGCTAAACTTAACACTAATCCTAACCATAACCCTAACAAAATTAACACTAACACTAACACAATTCCTAACCTTAACCCTAATACTAACTCTAAATCTAACATAACCTTAACATTATCATTAACCCAGAAACTAACCGCAACACTAACCTTAATGCTAACACAAACACTAATTTTAACCCTAAAGCTTACCTAACCCTAACCCTAAACCTAAACATAACAAGAATCCTAACCATAACCCTAACACCAAACCTAACCCCATCCATTACCCTCTCACTAAATTTAAACCTAATACTAAAATTAAGCCTAAACCTAACCCTAACACTAACACTAAACCTAGCCCTAACCAAAACCCTTACCCTAAAACGAACCCTAACACTACCTGTAAACCTAAAACTAACACTAAACCTAACCCAAAAACTAAAACTAATCCTAAACCTAACCTGAAACATAAACTTAATCATCAAACTAAATCTAAAACTAAACCTAATTTTAACCCCAATCGTAACCCTAAACCTAATACTAACTGAACTCTAAATCAAAACTTAATCCTACACAAACACTGACCAAACACTAACCTAGGTTAATAACACTAGGTTACTAACTATGTTAGTAACACTAACCCTAGGCATAACACTAAACCTAAATCCAACCATAGAAAGAACTCTAACACTAAACCTAACACTAAACCTAACACTAACCCTAAAACTAACTGTAAACCTATTTCTAACCCTAACCCTAACCGTACCCTTAAACCTAAGCATAACCCTAACACTAACATAAATGTAACCCACAGCATAAAAATAACACTAACCTAAACCTTTTCCTAACCATAGACCTAACCCTAAACCTAATCCTATTTCTTAAATCAACAGTGAATCTAACCCAAACAATAACACTAAACCGAAACCAACCCAATCCCTATCACAAAGCCTAACCCTAAACCTAACACTAAATCTAACACTAACCCTCATGCTAATCCTAACCCTAACTAACTCTAAACTTAACTGTAACAAGATCAATAATCCTAACTCTAATGCTAATCACAACACAATCCCTAATTCTGACCATAACTCTAACACAAACCATAACCGAACCATGGTAACACGAACCATAACACTAACCTTAAACTGACACCTAATTCTAAAACTAACCATAACCTTAACACTGAATCTAAACTGAAAAGTGAACATAACACTTACCCTAACACTAAATCTAACCCTAATCCTAACCCTAACCCTAACACTGACACTAAACTTAACCCAAATCTTTAAACTAACAGTTACCCTAATTCTAAGCCTAAGCCTATCATTAAAATTAATCCTAACCCTAACCCTAACCCTAATTCTAACCATAACCTCAACACTAACCCTAATATTAATACTAACACAAATCATCACCCTAACTGTAACACTATTTCCACTTTGACTTTAACCCTAAACCTATCCTCAACACTAAACCTAACCCTAACATTAACACTAACCATAACATAAACCCTAACTCAAACCCTAACACTAATCCTCACTCTAACCTTAATCCTAAAAATAACATTAAACCTAATTCTAACACTAACACTAACAGAAACCCTAACAATAACACTAATCTTAAACCTAACCTTTACCCTAACCCTTAACATAACAATAATGCGAACCCTAACCTTATCCATAAAACTTAACATAACAGTAAGTGTTAAGGATTAGTTACTAAAACTAATCCTACTGCTAACAAAATTCCTAATCTTAACAAAAACCATAACCTGAACCTAACACTATCAGTAACACTAACCTTAAACCTACACCTAAGCGAAAAACTAGCCATAAACATGACCCAAATGCTAACCCGAAAACTAACTCTAACCCTAACAATAATCCGAATCCTAAACCGAACCTGAATGCCAACACTAAACCTAACCCTAACCCTAACACTAAACATAAATTTAATTCTAACACTAAACCTAACACTACTCCTTACACTAATCCATACACAAAACCTAACCCTAACGCTAATACTAACACTAAGTCTAAACGTAACCCTAACCATACACTAATCCTAAACCTTACTCTAAATTAACTCTAAAACTAATCCTATACCTAACTCTACACCAAATACTAACCTCAACTTTAAACCTAACCCTAATCCTATCCGTTACCTTAACACTAACCCTAATCACAACACTAATCCTAAACCTAACCCTAAACCTTTCCCTAAAAATAAACCTAAACTCAACCCTAAACCTCACACTAACCCTAAACATAACCCTAGACATAATCCTAATCCTATCCTTTGATCTAACACTAACCCTAATACTAGCACTAACACAAACTCTAAACTTAAACCTAACACTAACATTAACCCCAATCCTAAATTAATCCAGAGTTTTAACCTAACCCTAAACCTTACTGTAACCTTAACCCTAAACCTAACCCAAACTCTAACCCTAACCCTAACATATTAACTAACCCTTATCTTAACCTTTATATTTTAACCCTAGCACTAACCCTAAACCTACACTAACCCTAACCCTAACCCGAATCCTAACTCTACCTATAATCATAAATCTAACATTAAAACTAACCTTAAACCTCACCCTAAACACAACCCTAATCTAACACTAACTCTAAAATTAACCATAAACCTAACTCTAACCCTAACCCAAACACTAATTTTAAACCTAAGCCTTATCCTCTCCCTAACATAACCCTAACCCTAGCCCTAATCCTAAATCTAAGACTAACCAAACACTAACCTTAATCCTAACCCTAAAAATATCACTAACTCTAACTCTAAAACTAACCCAAACCCTAACTCTAACCGAACCCTAACCATAACACTAATCCCAGCACTTCACAATATCCTAACCCTAAACTTTGACCTAACACTAATCTTAACCCTAACGATAACACTAAACTAACACTAACACTAACCCAAACCCTACCTCTAATCCTCACCCTAAACCTAAAGCTAACACTAACAATAACACTAACAAAAACCCTAAAAATAACAATAACAATAAACCCTAAAGCTAAAACTAACCCTTATTCTAAACTTAACACGAAGACTAAACCTAACCCTAAACTGAACCTAACCCTATCACTAACCTTCACCATAACACTAACTCTAACAATAACACAATAACAAAAGGTAAATCAAATCTTAACTTTAACATAACCCTTAACCTAACCTTAACCTCAACATTAACCCTAAACCTAAAGCTAACCCTAACACCGACACTAAACCTAAATCTCACAATAACCCTAACTCTAATCGAAACACTAACACTAAATATAATTCTAACACTATCCCTAATCCTAACTCTAACATTTACCTCAAAACTAGTTGTAACCCTAACAATAAGCCAACCATAACATTGCACTAAACCTAATCCTAACAGTAACCCTAACCCTAAACCTTACTCTTACACTGTCTAACTATAACCCTAACACAAACCATAAAATTACCCTAAATCTCACCATAACCCAAACCCTAACCTTAACACAAATCTAATCCTAACCCTAATTCTAACATTGATCCTAACACTAACCCTAACCCTAGGCTTAACACAAACACTAAAGATAACCCTAAACTTAACTCAATCACAAACCCCAATCCTAAATGTAATACTCATCCTAACCCCTACCCTTACCCTAACCACAACGCTTTCCAAAACCCTAACCCTAACCCTTACCATAAACCTAACCCTAACCAAACCCTAACTGTAACCCTAATGTACCACTAAAAAGACTAAAAAAACTTTATCCCTAACACTAACCCAAACTCTATCCGCAACCCTAACACTAAACATACATTAACCCTAATCCTAATGTTAATACTAACCCTAACCATCAAACTAACCATAATTCTAACCCTAAAACTATCCCTAAATTTAAAGCTAACCCTAAACTTAAACATAACCCAAACACTAATACTAACCCTAACCCTAACCATTACCCAAACACTAACTTTAACCCTAACTCTCACTCTGAACCTAATCCTAATTGTAACCCTTACCCTTACTGTAACCCTGTCATTAACACTAACCCTAACCCTAAACATAATTCTATCCCTAATGCTAAACCTAACCCTGTTGAGAGCAAGAGATGAAGGGGCCCCAGCAAACTTCCTGGTGTCAGCAAACTTTCAGCTGCTAGCTGATGATAGGCTCATATTGGCCCCAGCAAACTTTCAGCTGCCACCTGATTGGCTCCTCTGTGATGATGCTCATTGGGCTGTTTCCCCACCCTTTCAGACCACAGAGCTGCTTACTGGGGGACATTTTTTGCTCCATCTATGCGACCCAGCCAATAGGCCTCAAGAGCAGGAGGAGTCGGGTGTTGAGAGGCTAGTGGGAAGCCTCTGGTGGCAGTTGGGCCATGAGGAAATTCCTGAAGGTCTCCTGTGGTGAACTATCTGTTGGTGCAGAGACTTGTGAAAGTTTTGCGGTATTTTTTTTTTTTTGATGGTGTTATCAGTGGTACAATTTTTCCAAAAGTAGCCATCAATTGGCTTGTTATATCCTCCTCCCTTCTGCTTGTGATGGTCGTTCAGCTAAAATTTGGGGGCCAACAGAGGTGAGGCTAAGTACCTCATCCCCCTGGTACAAAAACCTATCCACAGGTGTGGCTGAATGCTGGACCGGTAGTCAATGACAGGTAAGATCCAATTGCAATGGTACCAACCTTAGACAGGAGGCTGACGCTCATCTTGGGCTAGGGTTTTCGATTGAGTTAAGTTTAGGGTTATCCTTAGTGTTTGCTTGAGGTCAGCTCATCTGGTAACTGGTAAGAACCTTATGTAGTATTGGACAACCTAAGGAAGACACAGGCCATTAGCCACATGCTTGTTTTATAAACAGAGCAAGGGAGATGTTGAGAGCCACAGCCAAAGGGGCCCCAGCAAACTTCCAGCTGCCAGCTAATGATTTGCTCACAGCAGCCCCACCAAACTTCCAGCGGCAAGCTGATTAACTCCTCTAGGTGATGCTCATTGGGCTGTTTCCCCACCTTTTCAGACTACAGAGCAGCTCACTGGGGAAATTTTTCTGTCTCCACCCATGTGACCCAGCAAATAGGCCTCAAGAGGAGGAGGAGTATGGGGGTTGAGAGGCTTGTAGAAAGCCGTTGGTGGCATTTGGGCTCTTAGAGAATTCCTGAAGAGCTTGTGTGGTGTGGTGTGTGTGTTCTAAAAATAAAGTTAATTTCTGCTTGATAAGTGGCTTGTGAATTATGCCCAGCCAGACTGCAGCAAAATCCTAAAACTAATGCTAAAACTAAACCTACACCTAACACTAATCCTAACCCTAACCCTACAACTAACCCTAATCCTAACCATTCTCCTAACACTAACTGTAACACTAACACTAACACAAGATCTAACTCTAAACCTAACACTAACATTAACTCTAATTCTAAACTAACCCAGGGCCCAAACTTAACCCTAAACAATACCATAACCTTAACCCTAAAACTAACCCTAACTCAAACCCAAAACCTAAAACAAACCCTAACCCTAACCCTAACCCTAATCCTTACTTTAACCCTAACACTAACCCTAATGCTATATTAAACCTAACCATAAACCTAATCCTAACTCTAACCCTAACCAAAAATATAACACTAAAAGTAAACCTAAACCTCACCCTAAAGGTAACCTTAAACTAACACTAATCCTAAAACTAACCATAAACCTACATCTAACCCTAGCTGAAATACTAATTTTAAACTTAAACCTAACTTTATTCTTAACATATACCTAACATTAACCCTAATCCTAAACATATGACTACAGAAACACTAACCTTAAACCTAACCCTGAAAATATCACAAAATCTAACCCTAAAACTAACCCTAAACCTTACCAAAAACCTAACACTAAACCTAACCCTAACCTAAACCTAACCCTAACCTAAACCTAACCCTAACACTAACCCTAAAACTAACATAACACTAACGTAACATTAACTTTAAAACAAACATTAATTAAAACCCTAACCCTAACCCTAAACTAAACCTACCCTAACCCTTACCTTACCCTAACCCTAAACCTAAACCTAACACTAACTATAACTCACATCTTAACATTAAACCTTACCCGTATTCTACCCCTATCACAAACCCTAAACCTATTCTGAACCTTAAACATAACTCTAATCTTAAAGGTAACCCTAACACTAACCCTAATTTTAAGTCTAAACTTTATTCTAACTGTAACCCTAAACCAAACATAACCCAAAGCCTAACCCTCATTGTGACCCTAACCCTTACACTAACACTAACCCTAATGCTAAACCTAAACCTAATACTAACTTTAACCTTATTAAAAAACCTAAACCTAATTCTAACAGTAAACCTAACCCTAAACCTAACAATACTTACATATAACCCTAACCCTACCCCTAACACTAACAATAACCCTAAACCTTAACTTAACGCAAACCCTCACTTTAACCCTCACCCAAACCCTAACCGTGAACCTAACACTATCCCTAACCCAACTCTAATTATTTCCCTAAACCTATCTATAACCCTAACCCAAAAAAAGGTGAACCTAACCTAACCCTAACCTTAACAATAAAAATAACCTTATATCTAAACCTCAACCTAACTTCTTCTAACCCTTACTGTAATATGAACCCTAACCCCAACCCTAACCCTAACCTAACCCTAATCAAAACACTAATCCTAACACCAAACCAAATCCTAATCCTAACCTTTACCCTAACACTAACCCTAACCATAATCATAACACTAGTTTAACGCTAACACTAACCTGAACCCTAACTCCAATCCTCACCCTAAACCTAAAGCTAACACTAACCCTAATACTAAACTTAACACAAACCCTAAACCTAATCCTAAACTGAACCTACCTCTAAAATTAACCATCAACATAACACTAACTCTAACCTTAAAACTAACACAAAACCTAAACCCAAACCTAAATTTAACATAAATTTTATCCTAAGCCTAACCCGAAACCTAAAGCTAACACTAATCCCTACACTAACCCTAAACTTCACCCTAACCCTAACCCTAAAACATACACTTACGTTAAACGGAATTTTAACACTTTCCTTATACCTAACTCTAAACTTTACCCAAACACTAGTTGTAACCCTAACCCTGACACTAACATAACACTAACCCTGATAATAATTCTAAAGGTAACTATAACCCTAACCATTACACTAATACTAACCCTAACCATAACAATAACCCTAACCATAAAACTTACTCTAAATCTCACCATGACCCAAACCCTAAACCTAACACAAATCTAACACTAACCCTAATCCTTACACTTATCCTGACACTAAACCTAACCCTAACCCTAATACAAACAATAAAGCTAACTTTAACCCTAACCCAACACCTTACCCAAACCCTAACACTAACCCTAACCCTTACCCTAATCCTAACCCTAATCCTAACCCTTAACACAACACTGTCTCCAACTCTAACCCTAAACCTAACACTAACATTTACCACAACCCTAACCTTAACAAAACCCTAACCATAACCCTAACAAAACACTAAAACAAAAACAAATTTTATGCCTAACACTAACACAAACCCTATCTACAATCCTAACACTAACCATACACTAACCCTAACTCTAATTTTAACATTAACCCTAACCATAAAACTAACCATAATTTTAACCTTAAAACTATCACTAACCCTAACACCCTAAATCTGAACTTAATACAAACATTAATACTAACCCTAACCCTGAACCTAAATCTCACACTAACCTTAACTCTAACCCTACCCATAACTTTATCCCTAACCCTAAACCTAACACTTACATCAACCCTAATTATAACCTTAACACTAAACTAACACTAACACTAAACTTAACCCTAAGTCAAAACCTCACCTTAAACTTAACAATAGAACCAAATGTAATCCAAACACAAACACTAAATCTACCTCTAACCCGAACCTAACTATAACACTAAACCTCACTGTAACACTAAACTTAACACTATTCATAACACAAACCCTCTACCCTAAACCATATACAAACCTTAACCTAATCCTAACACTATGCCTAATCCTAAAAATAAACCTAACCAGACACTATCCATAAGCCTTACTATAGCCTAATCCAAAACCTTACACTAACCCTTACACTGATTATAACACTAATCTTAAACCTAATCTAACCTTAACCCAAAAACTAAACCTTACCTTAACCCTAACTCTAAAATAAACACTAACCCCAACCAAAACTTTATCCCTAAAACTAACATGACCCCAAACCCTAATCCTAACACTAAGTATAACCGTAACCCTAAACCAATCACTAACAATAAACCTAACCTTAACTCTAACCCTAAACCTAGACTTAAAACTAACACACACCATAATACTTAGCCTAACACAAACACTAACCTTAATCCTAAAACAAATCCTAACCCAAACCTTAACCCTAACCCTAACACTATCTCTAAACCTAATCTTAACCCTAACCCTAACCTAACCCTAAATCTCAACCTACTCTAAGTCTTATTCTAACATTTATCATAACCCTAACTATAACCCTAACTGTAATCCCTTCACAAAACATAATGCTAAATTTTACACCAACCCAAGCCATAATTCTAGTACTAACCCTAACCTTAACACTAACACTAACACTAACTCTCACCATAAAACTAAATCTAACCCAAAATTTTAATCTAACCATAAACCTAACAATAACCCTAACACTAATCCTAAATCTAACACAAAACTTAGTTTTACCCTAACCCTGACCCTTAACACAACCCTAACCCTAAAACTAACTCTAATACTAATACTAATCCTAATTTCAACACTAACCCTAATCCTAAGCCTAAAACAAACCATAAAAATTTTTGTAAATCCAAACCTAAAACTAAAGCTATCCCTAAAATTAATGCTAATTATGACACTCATTATAAACCTAAGTATAACCCTAACCCTTACCCAACACTAACCCTAACTATAACTCTTAACCATAAACCTAAAGCTAACACCTACCCTACACTTAACCCTAACACGAACCCTTAACCTACCCCTAACCCTAACCTAATGGTAAACCTAAACTTAACCCTAATACTAACCCTAATTCTAACCCTTATTCAAATTCTAACACTTACTTAACCCTGCTCTAACCCTAACCTAACCCTAACCCTACCCTAATGCTAATCCTAAATGTAACCCTAACCATAAACATAATTTTTACTGTAATGCTAACACAAATTTTAACACTAACCCTAAGACTAACACAAACACTAATCCTAGTTCTCATACTAACACTAACCCTAACAACAACCCTAACACTAATCCTGAAATTAACAATAACCATAACACTAAACCTAACTTTAAACCTATCCTTATTTTAACACTAATCCTTACAGTAATCTTAACCCTTACCATAACCCTAACCTGACATAACCATGATCGTAATCTAAACCATAACCCTAACACAATCCCTTACCCAAAACACAACCCTAAACATAACCAAACACTAACCATATCTTTTAAGTAACACTAACCCAAACATTAACACTAACACTTACACTAACACCAACCCTAACCCTAACACTATCACTAAAACTAAATGTAACATAACCCTAACAATAACAGTAACACTAACACTAACCATAACACTAACTCTAACCATAACCCTTAACCTAACCCAAACATAACACTCACCCTAAACCTAACATTAATTCTAAATCAATCCCTAACACTAATCCTTACACTACCCTAACCATAAACATATCCTAAAAGTTACTCAACCCAAACCCTAACCCTAAAACTAACCTAACCCTGAACCTAACCACTGAACCTAACCCTAATCCTAACACTAACCAAATCTCCAACAATAACCTCATCACTAACCCTAACCCTGGGCTTAAACCTAAACCTAACACTAACCCTATCTGTGACCCTTACTTTAACCCTAACACTAAAACTAACTTTAACACTTACCCTAATGCTATACCTAAACTACACATAAGTCTAAAACTGAACCTAACCCAACCCTATGCCTCACTCAAACCCTTTTTCTAATAATAACCAAAACCCAAATTTTAACACTAACTCTAACACAAAACTTAAACCTAACCCTTGCCCACACACAAACCATTATTCTTACCCTAAACTAACCTTAACACTAACCCTAACCCAAAACCTAACCCCAATTCTAAATCAAACCATTATCCTAACCAGAACCCTAAACCAAACCCTAACCAAACAACTAACCTTAAACATAAACATAACCCTACCATAACACTAAACCTAACCCTAACACTATCAGTAACACTAACCTTAAACCTAATTCTAAATCTAAATCAACCCTAACACTCTTCAAAACCCTAAGCTAACATTAACACTAACAGTTAACCTAAATTTAAAACTACCCCTACCTCTAATCATAACCCTATTCCTTACCATAATACAATCCTTATCCTTAACCCTAACACTAAACCTAATCCTTACCATAACATTGACCCTAACCAACAAGTAAACATAAAACTAACCCTAAACCTAACCTAAGCCTCACTCTACCCCTAATCATTACCACAACCCTAACCCTTTCACTAACACAAACCTTATCTTTCATACGAGCACTAATTCTAACACTATTACCCTAACCCTAACTCTATAACTAATTCTAAACCTAATCTAAACCCTTACCCTAACCCTAGAAATAACCCTAAACATATTCCTAAAATAAACCTTATCCCTAAACCTAACTGTAACACTAAACCTAACTGTAATCTTAGACCTAATGCTAACACACTCTCTAACTCTAACACTAAAAGTATGCTAACATTAAGCCTATACCTAACCCTAACACTTCCCCTGAAACTAATCCTAACCCTAATACTAATATTAACACCAACCCAAACCATAATCCTAACCCTAACCTAACCCTAACCCTAATTCTAACCCTAACACTAACCCTATTCTTAACATTAACACTAACCATAAACCAAACTCTAACACTAACACTAACACTAAACCTAAACCTAACCATAATCATAACACAACCACTTATACAAACTCTAAAACTTTCACTAACCCTAACACTATCTTTAACCCAAACCCTAACACTAACTCAAATGTTAACACCAAACCTAAACCTAAACCTAATCCTTACACTCCCGATAAACCTAACCCTAACATAAATTCTAAACCTAACACTCTCACTAACCCTAACCATAAAAATAAACCTAATCCTGCCCCTAACATTAACCCTAACACTAACTGTAACAATAAACCTAACCCTTCAACTAACTCTAACACTTATTCTAACACAAAGTTAACAATAACACTAAACATCTTTCAAACCCTAATACTAATTGTAACCTAGCCCTAACCCTAACCAAAACCCTAACCCTAACTCAAACTCTAACTATACTTCTAACAATGATCCTATGCCTAATGTGTACCCTAACACTAAACTTAACCCTAACACTAACCAAACCCTATCCATAATCTTTACACTAACTCTAATCCTAACCACAATTTAAACCCTAACCCTAATCATTATTTAATCCTATCACTAAAACTAATGCCAACACTAACACTAAACCTAAACATATACCTAACCCTAACCCTAACCCTAACCTTAAAACCAACCCTAACTTTAACCTTAATTTTAATTCTAATTTTAACTCTAACCCTAAAACTATGATGAAACTTAACCCTAACCCTAACACTAAACCTAACCCTAACCCTAACCTTAAAACTAACCCTAGTCCTAACACAAACTATAACACTCAATTAACCTCACACTAACCCTAGGAGAAAATCTAACACCAACTCTTACCCAAACCCTAACACTAACCCTAAAAGAAACCCTAATAAAAACTCTAAAACTAACACTAAACCAAACACTAACCCTAATCCTAAATGTGACCCTAAAATTAATACTAAACCTAATTCTAGACCTAACAAAAACTTTAACCAAAACCCTAACACTAAACCTAACCCTAATCTTAACCCCAACTCTATCCTAATACTAACCCAAGAAAAGACCCTAATACTAACTGTAACCCTAAATTAAAAAAAAAAGCACTAACCCTAATGCTAACACTAATCTTTAACAAAACCCTAAACCTAATTCTAACCCTAACCCCAAATCTAAACCTAAACTTAACAATAAAACTAAAACTAAACCTTCACCTAACCCTCAACCTTACTCTAAGATGAACACTAAACCTAACCCTAAATATAACACTAACCTAATACTGAACCTAAACCTAATCATAACCCTACACTAACACTAAAGCTTATCCTAACATATTAATAAAAGATAACTTTAAACCTAACCATAATCCTAATCTTAACACTAAATCTAAACCTAAACTTAAGGCTAAAAATAACACTAACCTTATCTCTAAACCTAACCCTAAGCATAACAATAACCTTTACCCTAACCCTAACACTAACACTAAACATGAACATATACCTAACCTTAACACTATTCCTAAACCTAACCCTAACACTAACACTAAACCTAAAACTAACCCTAACCCTAACACCAACCCTAACACGAACACTAACCCTAACCTTAACACTAAATTCAACCCTAACCCTCAGCCTGACAATTATGATTAATTTAATCTTAACCCTAACATTAACCTTAACAAAACCTTAACCATAACCAATACTTTAATCCTCTGACTAATCCTAACTCAAACCTAACACTGACACTAACCCAAACCCTAACCATCATCCTACATCTAAACATAACCTAACACTTACTGTAACAATTAAATTAACCATAAGCCTGACACTAAACCTAAACCTAAACCTAACTGTAAACAGAACTCTAACACTAAACCAAATCCTTACCTTAACACTAACCCTAACAATAACCCTAAACCTATGGCTAATCCTAGCCGTAATCCAAATATTAACCCAAATTCTAACCATAAAATTAACTCTATCCCAAAACCTAACACTAAATACAACACTATTCCTAACACTCATCCTAATCCTAACAGTAAATGTAAACTTATCCTTAATCTTAACACTATTGCAAAACCTTACCCTAATACTATCACTAACTCTATAACTAAACCTAACCCTAAATCGAACAGGAACCTTTACCCTAAAACTAACACGAACCCTAACCCTAACTTTAACTTTAAGCAAAACACTAATTTTAAATCTAATCCTACACTAGCCCTTACACAAACCCTAACCCTAACAGTTACACTAACATTAACCCAACCCTATCCCTAACCCTAAAATAACCCTAACAATAATGCAAACCTAACACACTAATCCAAACCCTAACACTATTCCTACTACTAAACCTTACCTAACACTTACAGTAACCCTTAACCTAACCATAAAGCTAATTCTAACAATATTCCTAACCCTATCTATAATCCCAACCCAAACCCTAACCAAAACATAAACACTAACCCTAACCCTAAAACACTAATCCTGCCCTTAAACCGAACCTAAAACTAACGCTAACCCGTACCCTTACACCAAAACTAAACCTAACCCTAAACCTAGCCCTAATACTACCTGTAACCCTAAAACTAACCCTAAACCTAATCTTAACTTAAATCGTAACCATAACCCTAAAAAACCCTAACCCTAACCCTAATACTAAAGCTAACACTAACGCTAACGATAAATACAAACTTAACTTTAAAACTAACTCTTATCCTAACCCTAACCTCAACACTAATCTTAGATTTAAACTTAACCATGACCCTTAGGCTAACACTAACTATAACCCTTAAATTATCACTAACAAAACCCTAAACCTAACTGTAACCATAACACTAACCATAACCCTAAACCTAACACTAAGTCTAAAATTATCACTATCACTATCACTATCCTTAACTATAACTACCACATGAACCCAAACACTAAGACCGAACCTAAACCTAATCTAATTCTAAAACTCACGCTTAGCCTAACCATAACATGAATTCTATTTCTAACCCCAACACTTAACCTAACCATAAACATAATCCTAATACTTACCCTAACACTAACACTAAAACTAAAACTAACCCTAACCATGAACCTAATCCAAAAACTAATCCTAACAGTAACTCTAATGCAAAGTTTAATGCTAACACTAACCCTAATCCAAACCCTAACCCTAACTCACACTCTAACTCTAATCCTATCACTAATCCTATCTCTCATGCATACCCTAACACTAACTCTAACCCTAACAGTAACTATAACTTTATTCCTAATCCTAACCCTAATCTTAATTGTCATTTTAACTCAAACCCTAACACTAACCATAACTTTATCCTAACCCTAAAACTAATGCTAACCTAACACTAACCCTAAACATGTTCCTAAACCTAACCCTAAACTTAAACCTAACCCTAAACCTAATACTCACCATCAACTTAACTCTAACATTAATTCTGACACTAACTCTAACCCTAACACTATGACAAAATTTAAACCTAACCCTAACATGAACACTAAACCAAAGCCTAACCCTAACCCTAACCCTAACCATAACCATACACTAACCCTAATCCTAACATGAAACATAACAGTAACACTATCCTTTAACCCCAGCAGAAAATCTAACCTAACCCTAACCCTAACCATAACACTATCCCTAATACTAACCTAACACAAACCCTAACAGTAACACTAATTCAAACAAAAAACCTAATCCTAAACGTAACTCTAAAACTAAAACTAAACCTAACAAAATTTAACCTAAACCCTAACACTAAACGTAACCCTAAACCTAACAGCAACTCTGACGGTAACACTAACCCTAAACCTAAGCCTATACCTAATTGTAACCCTAAATTTAAAAATAACCCTAACCCTAATGCTATTTCTAACCCTAACACTAACCTTAAACCAAACCCTAACTTTAATCATAACCCTAAATCTAAACCTAAACCTAACACTAAACAGAAACCTAACCCTTATCTAACCCTAAACCTTACCCTAAACCAAATACTAAAACTAACCCTATATATAACACTAAACCTAATACTGAACCTAAACCTAACCATAACCATTACACAAACACTAACCCTTATCCTAACACTTTAACTAAAACAAACCCTAACCCTAACCATAATCCTAACCCTAACAAAAACCTAATCCTAAACCTAATGCTAACCCTAACACTAAACCTAATACTAATACTATCCCTAAACATAACTCTAACCCTACACTAACCCTAACCCTAAATCTAAATGTAAACGTATACTTAACCCCAACACTGTTCCTAAACCTAAGTTAACCCTAACATTAACACTAACACTAAAACTAAATGTAAACGTATCCTTATTGCTAACACTATTTCTAAACCTAAGCCTAATCCTAACTAACACTAACCCTAGAACTAACGCTAACACTAACCCTAATGCTAACACAAACCCTAACCCTAAAACTAACTTCAACCCTAAATCTAACCCTAACCCTCAGCCTAACACTAATCCTAAAATCTAATATTAACCCGATAACTAACCATAACACATACCCTAAGCTAACTCAACCGCAACCCTAATCCTAACTATAAACCTAACACTAACCCTACCTCAAACCTAACACACTCTGACAAAAACCATAATCCTAATTCTACCTCTAATTCTAACCTAACATGTACAGTAACACTTAACCTAACCATAAACCTAATTTTAACACTAAACATAAACCTATCTGTAACCCAAACTCAAGTGTTAGGGGTATAGTAGGAGATCAGATTTATTTTATTCTAAACCTAACCCTAACACAACCCTTAACCCTAACACTAATCCTAACACTTACCCTAAAATTAACCCTAACTCTAACCCTATAACTAACTCTTAAACTAATCCTAATACTTAACCTACCCTAATATTAAACCTTACCCTAACACTAATGCTAACCCTAAACCTAACTCTAATTCTTAACCTAAACCTATCACTTAACTCTTAAACTAACACCAACACTTAAATATATCAAATATTTTTCTTTACCATTTCATTAATCCTACCACTAATCCTAACTCTACCAGTAACCTAAACCTAACGCTACACATATTTATTTCACTAAACCTAAACTTAGCCATAACACTTACCCTAAATCCTTTCCTGACCCAACAATAACTCTAACCCTAACTCTAACCCTAATCGTAAATAACCATAACACTAATCTTAAACCTAAAACTAACCATAACCCTAATATTAAAACTATCCCTAACCCTAACCCTAACATGATCTGAAACCCTAACCCTAACACTGAATTTAACACTAAAACTAACCCTAAGACTAACCCTAAAACTAACACTAACTCTAATTAACCCCGAACACTAACACTAATTCTTACACTAACCCTAAACTTTACAGTAACCCCAACACTAACACTATTAGTAAGCTTAACCATAAAACTAACCTTAACTTTAAACTTAACACTAAACCTAACACTAACCGTAAACCAAAACTAACCCTAAAATTAATCCAAATCCTAAGCCTAATCCTAAATGTAACCCTTACACTAACACTAACCCTAAATCTAACACAAACCCGAACATTAACCTTATCACTAACCCTAAACCTAACTTTAACCCAAATCCTAATATTAACACTAAATCTAACCCTAAACCTACAGTAAAGCTAACCCCTAACTTAACTAACCCTAAACCTTACCCTAGCCCAATCAATAAACCTGACTCTAAACCTAAAATAAACATAACTCTAACACCAAACCTAACCCTAATCCTAAACCTAACACTAACACTAACCCTAACCTTAACACTAAACTGAAAACTAATACAAACCTCAAACCTAATGCTCACCTAAACTCTTACCCTATACCTAATGCAAACACTAACACAAACACTAACCCTATTTTAAAACCTAACCCTAAATATAAAACTAACCCTAAACCTAACCCTAATTTTAAAAGTAACCATTAACTTAAAACAAACCCTTATCCTAATGGCAACACTAACCCTAACTCAAACCTAACCTAACACCAAACCTAACCCTAACACTAACCCTACTTTTAAACTTCACCTAACACTAAATCTAACCCTAAAACTAACCTAAACACTTACCCTAACAGCAACACTCAACCTAACCCTAACCCTAACTTCTACCCTAATCCTATCTGTAACCCTAAAACTAACCCTAAAACTAACCTTATCTTAAATTCTAACCTTAACCCTAAATACCCTAACCATAATTCTAACACTAAACCTAACACTTTCCATAATGATAACTCCAACCCTAACTTTATAACTAACCCTTATCATAACCCTAACCTCAACACTAATGCTAAACACAACTGTAACCCAAATCTTAGGCTAACACTAACAATAAGCCTAAAACTAACACTGACACTAACCCTAAACCTAACCCTAACCATAACCATAACTCTATCCATAACCCTAACCCTACCCTAACTTTAAACCTATGAGTAACTCTGACATAATCTTTAACCCTAACCCTAATCCAAACCCAAACACTAACACCAAACCTAAACCTAACCATAACTGTAATACTCACGCTAAACCTAACCCTAACATGAACCCTAAACCTAAATCTAACACTAACCCTAAGTATAAACATAACCCTAACCCTAACACTAAACCTAAACTTATTCCTAACCGAAACACTAACACTAAACATAACCATAAACCTAACCATAACACTAAACCTAACACTGACGCTAACTCAAAGTTTAACACTAACACTAACCCTAAACAAAAAACTAATCTTAACCGTAACCCTAGCCTTAACCCTAACCCAAAACCTAACCCTACCTGAAACCCTATCCATATTTCTAACACTAATCCTAACCATAATCCGTACCCTAGAACTAAACCTAACCATACCCCTAAAAGAACCCTAACCCTAAACTTAAAACTACCCCTAACCCTAACTCTAACAATCACCATAACACTAAATCTAAATCTAAACCTAACACAAACACTAACGCTAAATCTATTTCCAAACCTAACACAGTACCTAACCCTAACCCTAACCCTAACACTAACACTAACCATTACCTTAACCTTAACCTAAACCCTAACACTAACACGAAAACTAACCCTGTTCCTAAAACTAAACATAACCAAAACCTAACACATTTAACCTAATCCTAAAATTTATCCTACCCTGAACAGTAATCATAACTCTAACCTTAAACATAACACTAAACCTAAGACAAAACCTAATACTAATCATTATCTTAAACATATCACTAACCCTAACCCTGTCACTAACCCTAAAACTAACTCTAATCTTTACCTCCAACCTAACATGAATTCTAACCCTAAACCTACACTAAATTCAAATGTAACCCTAACCCTCAGACTAATATTAATTCTAAATCTAATCTAAACCTATCACTAACCCTAACCCTATTTTTATCTCTAACTGTAAAACAAACCCAAACACTAAGACCAAACCTAAACTTAACCTAATACTAAAACTCATGCTAAATCTTACCCTAACATGAATTCTATCTCTAACCCTAACACTAACAGTAACCAAAAACATAACCCTTATCCTTATCCTAACACTAACACTAACACTAACACTAACAATAAACCTAACTCTAAAACTAACCCTAACACTAACTCTAACGCAAAGGTTAACAAAAACACCCCAACCCAAACCCTAACCCTAACTCAAACTCTAATCCTAATATTAACACTAACCCTATCCCTAACGCATACTCTAACACTAACACTAACCTTATTCCCAATTTTAACCCTAAACCTAATTGTAATTCTAATTCAAATCCTAATGCTAAACATAACTTTATCCTAACCCTAAATCAAATGTTAACCCTAACACTAACCCTAAACATATTTCTAAACCTAACCCTGACCTTAACCCTAACCCTAACACTAATAGCCACCTTAATCTTAACCCTAACATTAGTCCTAATTGTAACTGTAACCCTATCACTGTGACAAAATTTAACTCTAACTCTAAAACTAACACTAACCTAACCCTAAACCCAACACTAATCCTAACACTAACCATTATCCTAACATAACCATAACACTACACTAACATCACTCTAACCCTGGCAGAAAATCTAACACTAACCCTAACGCTAACTTTAACATAATCCCTAACACTAACCCTAATGCAAACCCTAACACTATCACTAATTCAAACATTAACACTAAGCCTAAAGGTAAACCTAAAACTAACACTAAACCCAATTGTAAACCTAACACAAACTTTAACAGAAACCTAACACTAAACCTAAACCCAACTCTAACATAACACTAACCCTAAACCTAAGTGTATGCCTAAATTTAGCAATAACCTTAATCTTAACAATAACCTTAAAGAAACCCCTAACTTTAACTCCAATTTTAACCCTAAATCTAAACCTAAACAAAACACTAAAAATAAACCTAACCTTTATCATAACACTAAACTTCACCCTAACCCTAACACTAAAACTAAACCTATATATAAAACTAACCCTACTATGGAACCTAAACCTAACCATAACCCTAACACTTACACTAAACCTTATCCTAACACTTTAACTAAAACTAACCCTAATCCAAACCATAATTCTAATCCTAACACTAAATTTAAACCTAATTAAAAGACTAACCCTAACACAAAACTGAACACTAAACCTAATCCTAAACATAGCACTAACCCTAACCCTAAAATTAAACGTAAATATATGCCTAACCCTAACACTATTGCTTAATGTAAACATAACTTTAAAACTAACACTAACCATAGAACTAACCCTAGTCCTGATCCTAACACAAACACAAACCTTAACCCTAATGCTAACTTTAACCCTAATCCTTACCCTAACACTAAGCCTAACACTGAACTGACCCTAATACAAACCCTAATCCTAACCCAACCCTAACCCTAACCCTAACTATAAACCTAACACTAACCTAACACTTAATGTAACCCTTAACCTAACCATGAACCTAATCCTAACACTAAACCTAAACCTATCCGTAACCCAAATCTTAACACTACACCACACCCTACTTTAACACTAAGCCTAACACTAACCCTAAACCTAAATCTAAGCCTATCTTTAACCTGAAACCTAAGCCTAATGCTACCTTTAACACTAACCCTAAAACTAACCCAACTTTTGCACAAACCCTAAACCTAACCCAAACCATAACACAACCCTAACCCTAACCATAACCTGAACGCTAACCCTAAACCTAATTATAATGCCAATCCTAACCAAAATCACACTCCTAAACTAACCCTAACCTTAAGAAAATCCCTATCCCACACCATACCTCTATAGCTAACCCTAAGCCTAACCCTAACCCTAACCATAACACTAACCATAAACTGAAGACAAATCCTAACCTAAACCATACTTCTAAACTTAACGTAAACTTAACCCCAACCCTTAACTAACACTAACCCTAACACTAACCCAAACCCAAACACAAACCCTAACCCTAGTCCTAAAACTAAACATACACCTAACACTCACACTAACCATACTGTAACACTAACACTTACTCTAATCATAACCTAACCCTTATTCTAAACCTAATCCTATTCATATTCCTAACCCTAAACCTGAACCTAACCCTAACACAAGTCCTAACCCTAACACTAACCCTAACACTCTAGAACTAACACTAACCCTTACCCTTAACCTAACTTTTAAACTAACCCTAACACTTAACCTAAGCCTAATACTAAACCTTACTCTAACACTAATTCTAACCGTAAACCTAACTCTAAATCTCACCCTAACCCTAACACTAAACCCAAATATTAAACTAACACTACCACTTAAATAACACAAATTCTTAATATTACCTTAACACTAACCCTAATCCTATACCTGTCCCTATTTGTTACCATAAACCTAAACTTAACCCTCACATTAACACTTACCCTAAATCCTCTCCTGAACAAACACTAACCTTAAACCTAATTCTAACCCTTATCCTAACCATAAAACTAATCCAAACACTAAAACTAACCATAAACTTAACCCTAACCTAAACACTAATCCTAAATATAACTCTAAATCTAACCCTTAGGCTAACACTAACCATAAAGCTGAAACTATCATTAACCCTATCCCTAATCATAACACTACCCATTACCCTAAACCTAACATTAACTCTAAACCTATCAGTAATCCTAATACTATCTTTAACCCTAACCCTAACCCTAACTCGAATACAAACACTAACACCAAACCTAAACCTAACGCTAACCGTAACACTCATGCTAAACCTAACATTAACATGAACCCTAAACCTAACTCTAACACTAACCCTAATTGTAAACATTACCCTAACCTTAACACAAAGCCTAAACTTATTTCTAACCCCAACCCTAACACTGACAGTAACCATAAACCTAACCATAACACTAACCTTAACACTAACTTTATGGCAATGTTTAACACTAACACTAACCCTAACCACAAAACTAATCTTAACCATAATCTAAGCCTTAACCCTAAACCAGAATCTAACCCTTCTAGAAACCTTAACCATATCCCTAAAACTATTCCTAACCATAATTCGTACCCTATCACCAAATCTAACCCTTACCCTAACAATAAACCTAACCCTAACCCTAACATTAAACCTAACCCTAACTCTAACAGTCACAATAACACTAAATCTAAATCTAACTCTGAAACTAACACTAACTTTAAATCAATTCCCAAAACTAATACTATACCAAAACTAACCTTAACCCTAACACTAACCCTAACTATTATCCTAATCTTAACCCAAACCCTAACACTAACACTAACCCTAGCCCTGTCCCTAAAACTAAACCTAAATAAAACCTAACACTAACCTTTACCTAACCCTAAAACTTACCCTAACCAAAACAGTAACCTTGTCACTAACCTTAAACACTAAACCTAAGACAATACCTAATCCTAACCATTTTCCTAAAGGTAACACTAACCCTTACCCTATCACTAACCCTAAAACTAACACAAATCCTAAACTTAATGCTAAACATAACTCTAACCATACAACTAACTCTAATGCTAACCCAAACACTAACCAGAACACGAACTCTAGCTACACACATTACACTAACCCTAACCCTATCCCTAACCCTAACACTAACACTACACTAAACTTCTCCCTAACCCTAATACTATTTGTAACCTAATCCTAACCCTAATCGAACCCTAACACTAACCCTTAATATAACCCTATCATGAAATCTAACCCTAACTCTAACATTAAAACTAATTTTATCCCTAAACTTATTACTAATTCTAAATCTAATGATAACCCTAATATTAACCCTAAGACAAACCCTAACCCTAATACTAACCCTAACTCTAATGCACGCAATAACACTTACAATAACCCTAACCTTAACCGTTATCCTACCCATAAATTTAATCTAACTTATACCTTAAAATAAACCTAACACAAACCCTAACCCTAACCCTAATTGTAACCATAACCCTACCCCTAAATCTAACACTAACCCTAACACTAATCCTAAAGATAACCCTTACCAAAACACAAACCATACCACTAGGACTAAAACTAATCCTGTCCATAAAACTAAATCTAACCAAAACCTAACATTCACCGTTAACCTAAACCTAAGACTTTCCCTAACTCAAACACTAACCCTAACTGTAACCTTAAACACAACACAAACCCTAAGACAAAACATAACCCTAATCATAACCCTAAATATAACACTAACCCTAACCATATCCCTAACCGTTAAATTATCCTTAATCCTAACTCTAATGTTTACCCTAACTCTAGCTCTAAACCTAATAATAATAATAACTCTAAATCTAATCTAAAATTGATTCTAAACTTAAACCTAGAAAAACCCTATCACTAAGCTCAAAATAAACACAAACCCTATCACTAACCATAATCATAACAAAAACCCTAATTGTAACATAAAACTAACCCTAACCCTAACACTAACAGTGAACCTAACCTTAATGCTAACATTAATCCTAAATCTTACTCTAACCCTAACAATATGATTAACCTTAACTTTAACCATAACACTAACAATAACATTAACACTAAAACTAAAAGTGACCCTAAAACTAAACCCTAACCCTAATCATAAAAATAACACTAAACCTAACGTAAATCTAAGATGAGCCAGAACCCAAACTCTGACCCTAATCATAACCCTAACCATAACTCTAGCCCAATCAATAACACTAATCCTAACACTAATGCTAACCTTAATACTAAAACTAACCATAACACTAATCCTAACACTAACACAAACCCTAATGTAAACTCTAACACTAAACCTAACACTATCTCTAATCCAACCGTAACCCTAACACTAAAACTAACACTAAGCCTAAACTTAACACAAATCCTAACCCTAAACCTAACACTAAATCTAACACTAACCCTAATCCTAACTAAACCTAACACTAATCTTAACCCTAATTCTAATCCTAAAGGTAATCCTAAACCTAATTCTATAGCTAAACCTAACAAAGACTCTAAAAACAAACCTATCACTAACCCTAACCCTAAATTTAACTGAAAGTCTAACCCTAATACTAACCCTAACCCTAACCTTAAAACTAACTTTAACCCACATTCTAAGTCTAACACTAACCCCAACCCTAAACCTAAAAGAAAACCTAACCCTAAACCTTGCCTAACCCTAAACCTTACACCAACTTGAACAATATACCTAAACCTAAACCTAACAATAACCCCGACACTAACACCAAACGTAACTTTAATAAGAAACTAAACACAAACACTAACCCTAACCATAACACGAAACCTAAAACTAACCCTAACCCAAAGCCTAACACTAAACTAACTCTAAACTTAAACCTAACCCTAACACAAACCCCAACACTAACCCTTTATTTAATTTTAACTGGATATAAAACTAACTCTAACACAAATCCTAATTTTAAACCTAATCATCACCCTAAAACTAACCCTAACACAAACCCTAAAGTAACCCAAAACCTAACACTAAATGTAACCCTAACCCAAACCAAACCCTAACCCTAAATCAACACCTAACAATAATCCGAAGGCAAACCCTAAACCTAATACTAAACCTAACACTAAACTTAACTTAAATCCTAAATCTAACCTAAAAATCTCCTAACCCTAATCCTAAAACTAAACCTAACACTAACCCAAAACCTAACTCCAAGCCTAATTTCGAAACTAACCCTTATTCTAACCCTAACTCCATCACTAATTATAAAACTAAACCTAATCCTACCCCTTAGGCTAAAACTAAACATAAACCTAAACCTAACACTTAAACTCTAAATCTAAAACAAATCCTAACCATAACACTGACCCTAACCCTAACTGTGACACTAACTCAAAACCTAGCACTAAACCTAACACTATTTTTAACCCTAATCTTAACTGTAACCCAAACTGTAACACCAAACCTAAACCTAACTCTAAACCTAACACTCATGCAAAACATTACCAAACATAAACCATAACACTAATACTAATCCTAACCTTAAACATAACCCTGACCCTAATTTTAACACTAACCCTAAGATTATTCTTAATTTCAACCCTAAGACCAAACATAACCGAAAACCTAATGCTAACACTAACCCATATTCTAACCCTAAATCTAACACAAAGTTCTACACTAACACTAACCCTAACCCAAACCTTAATCCTATCTGTCCCAAGCCCTTACCCTAACCCAAAATCTAAAACCTAACTCAAACCTTAAATCTAATTCTAACTCAAAACACAAACCTAATCCATTCTCTGAAACTAACCCTAACCATAACCATCACCATTACATTAATTATAACCATAAGCTTAAATACAAGAGTAACGCTAAACCTAATCCAAACACTAACCCTAAGCCTATAATTAACCCTAACATTAACCCTAACATCAATCCTAAGTTTAACTCTAAACCTAAAACTGTGATGAACTTTAACCTTAACTCTAACACTAACCCTAACCCTAATTATAACACTGAACCTAACTCCAGCCCTAACACTAAACCTAAACCTATCACTAACTTTAACACTAACAGTAATCCTAATTCTAACCCTTATAATAACCCTAACCTTAACGTTGGCACTAGCCCTTACACTAACCCTAAAACTAACACTAACACTAATACTATTTCTAAAAAAAAAATCCTAAGATGTAAACTAACACTTATGTTATCCTAATAGTGAAATTAACCCTAACCCTAACTCTAACACTTACCTAACACAAACTTAGAACCAAAACTAACACTACTCCTAAACCTAAACATAACTCCAACACTAACCATAACACTAACTGTAAACCTAACCCTAATCATAGCTATAACTTACCATGAACACTAACCTTAACCTTAACCCTATTACAACTGTGACTCGAACCTAACACTTAACCTAAACCTAAACCTAATACAATCTCTAACCAAAACAAAAACACTAACCCTAAACCTAACCCTAACCCTAACCCTAATACTAATCCTAACCCTAACTGTAACCCTAAAACTAACCCTAACACTAAACCTAACAATAATATTTAATGTAACCCAAAACCTTAACCTAACTCGAACAGTAACCCTAACTCTAACATTAGTCATAACAATAACCCTAAGAGAAAACCTAATTGTAACCAAAATCCTAAAAGTAACCCTAAACCTAACCCTATCACTAACTATAAAACTAACCCTAAACCTAACCCTAATGCTAACCCTAACTCTAAACCTAAACCTAACATAAACCGTAAGTCTTAAACAAACCTTAAACCTAACACAAACAATAACTCTAAAACTAACATTAAACCTAACTCTTACTATAACCCGAACTCTAAACCTAAACCTAACTCTATCTCTAACTGTAATACTAACCCTAACATTAACCCTAACCCTACCCTTAACCTAACCCTAAAGCTAACCCTAACCCTCACCCTATTACTCATCATGAACCTAATGTTAACCCTAACACACACCCTTAACCTAACACTAACCTTAAACTTAACCCTAACATTAAATGCAAACCCTAACACTAACAATAAACCTAACCCTAAACCTAACCCCAACCCAAACACTTACCATAACCCTAACACTAACTCTATCCGTAACCCTAATCCAAACCCTTATATTTTCCCTAACCCTAAACCTAGCCTAACTGTAACCCTAACGCCAACCCTAACATGAACCCTAACCGTATTCTAATTCTAACACTATATCAAACACCAAATTTAACTCTATGTCTAATAGTAACTCTAACACTAATCCTAACTATAACCCTAACACTAGCCCTATTCCCTTCCCTAACCCTAGCACTAACAATGACCCTAATAATACCCCTAAACTTAACTCTAACACTAACCCTAAAAGTAACACTTACTCTAACACTAACCCTAATTCTAACACTAAACTAACAGTAACACTACCCCTAAACCTAAACCGAACTGTAAACTTAACACTAACACTAATCCTAACCGTTACTCTAACACTAATCATACACTAAAACTAACCCTAACACTAAACCTAAACCGAACCCTAAAAATAACCGTAACACAAACCCTCACCCTAAGCCTAACATTAATCTAAATCTTATCCCTAATCCTAACACTATCCATAACCCTAACCCTGGAATTATCCAATCACTAAAACGAAACCTAATCCTAACCCGAACCCTAAACCTAAATCTAACACTCACCCTAATCAAAATCCTAAATTTAACCTTAACAAACCCTAAATTTAACCCTATCACTAATCCTAACCCTAATTTTAAGATAAAGCCTAAACTTAACCCTATCACTAGCCCTAACCATAACCATAACCTTAACACTAACCCTAACCCTAACCCATACACTAAACCTAACACTAACCCTAACCCTAACTCTAACCCTAACCCTAACCCTAATCCGAACTGTAAGCCTAACCTTTATCATAACCCTAAACCCAATACTAAGCCTAAAACTAACCCTAATCTTAAAACTCACACTTAACCTAAACCTAACAGTAACCAAAACCCTAACACTAAATCTAACCCTAACCCTAACCATAACCCTAAACATCCCTAATCATAACACTATTGCTAACCGTAAACATCCCTAACCCTAACACTATTGCTAACCATAAACCTACCCCTAATTCTAAAACTAAACCTAATCATAACCCTAACACTAACACTAAAACTAACCTTAACCCTCACCGTATTGCTAATCATAAACCAAATTCTAAACCTAACACAAATATTAAAACTTATCCTAACTCTAATACAAAACCTAACAATAACTGTAACACTAACCTTAATCCTAATTGTAGCTTAAACGTAACTTAACAGTTACCTTAATTTTAACCCTAACACAATCCCTAAACCTAACACAATCCCTAACCCTCACCCCATAATTACCCCGAACACTAACCCTAACCATAACCCTAACACTAACACTAACCCTAAAACTAACCTAAACCTAACACTAAACCTAAACCTAAGACTAACCCAAAAATTTACCCTCACTCTAACCCTAACCCTAACCATAATGCTCAACCTAATATTAATTCTAAACCTAATCCCAATGCTAAACATAACACTAACCCTAACCATACACCTAACAGTAACCATAACCCTAATTCCAATCCTAATCCTAACCCTAACACAAACCCTAACCCTAAACCTAACTGTAACCCTAACACTAAAAGCTAGATGTAGGTTTAGGGCCTGGTTTATGTTAAGTATTAAGGTTAGATCTATGGCTTGTTTAGTTTTAGAGCTAGGACTAGGTTTAGGGCTAGTTTTAGGATTAACCTTAGGGTTAGGGCTAGGGTTAGGTTTAGGCTTAGGCTTATTATTACGCTTAGATTTAATGTTAGGGTTAGATCTAGAGGTATGGCCAGGGATATGAATAGGACAAGTGTTAGACCTACAGTTCAGGCTAGGATTAGGCTTCCAATAAAAAATAGGGTTAGAACTAGAGTTAGGGCTAGGGTTAGATTTAGAGTTAGTCTTTGGCTAGTGTTTGGGTTAGGGTTAGGGATAGGGCTTAATTAGGGCTAAGATTAGGGCTTTGGTTAGTGTTAAGTTTAGGCCTGGAGTTAGGGTAGGGTATAATTAATGCTATGTTTAGGGCTACAATAAGGTTTAGGGCTAGGGTTAAGGCAAGGGATAAATCAGGTCTAAAGTTATGGTTAGGGATAGTTTTAGGACTATGTTTATGGCTAAGTCTAGTAAAAGGTTTAGGTATGGTGTAATAGTCAGGTTTAAAGCCAGGGAAAATATTAATGTCAGTGTCAGTCAGGTTTGAGTTTAGGGTTAGGGCTCAATTTAGCATTAGGGTTAGAATTAGTGTAATGATAAAGTTAGGTTTGGGGTAATTGACAGTTTAAGGGCTAGTGATAGGGTTAGGGATAGGCCTAGGTTTGCATTAGTGTAAGGGTAATGTTTAGAATAATGGATACAGTTATAGTTAAGGGTATAGGTAAGCTTATGATTAGAATTAGGTCTTGAGTTAGGATTAAGGTAAGGGTGAGAACTAGGATTTGTTTTAGGGTTATGTTTAGCTTTAGGTTCTTAGCAATGGTTAGAACTAGGCTGTGGGTTAGCCTCAGGGTTAGTTCTAGGGATAGTTTTAACATAGGTTTTGGGTTAGAGTTAGAGTTAGACTTAGACTTAGGAGTAGTGGTAGGTTCAGTATAAAGATCAGGGTTAAGTTTAGAATTTGGGATACGGTTAGAGCTAGAATGAGATCTGGGGTTAAGGCTATTAATAAAGTTAGGGTTTTGGTTAGTCTAAGGATTAAAGATACGTCTAGGTTTACCCGTTGATTTAGGGTTTTGCTTATGGTATGGGAATTTTTAAGAGCTACGTTTAAGGCTATGTTAAGGGTTATATTTAGAATTAAATCTTGGTTTAGGTCTCGGATCAGGGCTAGTGCTTGCGTTAGAGTTAGGGATGGGCTAAGGGCCATGGTGAATGTGACAACTAGGGTTAAAATTAGGTTAATTTTAGTGTTATAGTTAGGTTTAGTGTTAGTGTTAGGTTTAAGTTTAGGGTTTATATAAGGATAAGAGTCAGGTCAGGGTTCGTTTTAGGGTTAGCGATAGGACTCAAATTATTGGTGGGGTTATTCTTAGCATTTGGTTAAGCCTAGAGTTAGGGTTAGGGTTAGGATTAAGTTTAGGTAAGAGATGACATTATAGCTAGGTATAGAGGTAGTGTGTGAGTTATAATTTGGGTTAGGGTAGGGTTAAATTAGTGTTATGATTAATAGGTTTAGGACTAGGATGTGGGCTAGGGTTTGTTTTAGATTTAGGACTACAATTAGGGCTAGGGCTAATTTCAGGTCCAGAATTATGGATAAAGATAGTTTCAGGGTTAGGATTATGGCTATGTGTAGGTTAAGGGTTAGGTGTAGGGCTATATTCAAGTTTAGAGCTAGGGGTTTTATTAGGGTCAATGTCAGGGTTAGGGTTTGGGATAGGTTAAAGTTTAAAGTTAGGGCTTTAATTAGTGTTAGGGTTAGGGTTAAGTAACTATAAGGTTTTGTTCATGTTCAAGTTAAGTTCAGAGTATTAGATTGGATTAAGATTAGGATTCATGCCTAGGGTTAGCATTAGGGTTATGGTATTAGTTATGGTAATTGATAGAGTTAGAGATCAGTTTAGGGCTAGGTTTATGGTTACAAATAGGGCTAGGGTTTAGGCTAGGATTAGGGCTAGGTTTGGGGTTAAGTTAGGGATAGGGTTAGGATTAGGGCTATTGAAAATACTAGGGTGATGTTTAGGGTTAGTTTTAGGATTTTAGGGCTTTAGTTAGTGTTAGGGTTAGGTTTACAGTTGGGATGATATTTAGAGCCAGGAGTGTTAGGATCAGTGTCACGTTAAGGATTGGTTTAAGGGTTTGGCTTACAACTTATATTAGAACTAGGGTTAGGGACAAGTTTAAGGTTACGGTTTGTTTTAGTTTAAGGTTTAGGGTTATAGCTATCTAGGTTTTTTTTTTTTTTAGATCTAGGGCTAGGGTTAGGGATAATTTTAAGATTAGTGTTATGGTTTGGGCTAGTGTTAGTGTTTGGTTTAGTCTTCAGGTGATGGCTCGATTTAGAATTAGGATTTATCTAAGGTTAGTGCTAGGGCAAAAGATAGGGCAAAGGTTAGGGCTAGGTCTCGGGTTTAACTAAGTGATAGGTTTAGAACAAGTGAAGGGTCTAATGTGAGAGAGTTAGCCTTAGGACTAGTATTAAGAATAGAAATGAATTAGGGCTAAGATGAGGGCTAGGGTTAGTTTCAGAGTTAGGTCTACAGTTTGGGTTAGGATTGTGATTGAGGCTATGATTAGGGCTAGGATAAGGGCTAGGGTTTGCGTTCGGGTTAGGACTAAAATTATGGGTAAGTCTAATCACAGGTCTAGAGTTATAGTAAGGGATAGTTTTAGAGAAAGATTTATGCCTAGGTCTATGGTAAGGGTTAGGTACTGGGTAAGAGTCAGGTTTATAGCTAGGGGAATTATTAGGATTAGGGTAAGTGTTAGGGTTTGGTTTAGGTATGAGTTCAGAGTTACAATTCGAAATAGAGTTAGGGTTAGGGTTAGGAATTGAAATTGGGTTAGGTTTAAGGGTTCTGGTTAGGTTTAGGGTAATTGATAGTTCTGGGGAGAATATTACGGTTAGGATTGCATCTTGGGTTAGCATAAGGAAAAGGTTTATGTTTAGGTAATATATAGAGTTAAGGTTAAGGCTAGTGTTTTAGTTAGGATTATGTCTTCGCTTAGGATTAAGGTGAAAGTTAGGTTTAGGGCTAGATTTACACCCCAGACGAGGTTTTGGTTTAGTGCTAGATGTAGGATGAAAGCTTGGACTAATGTCAGGTCTAGTATTACAGTTAAGGGTAGTTGTAGTGTTTGGTTATGAATAGGTCTACTGTAAAGGTTAGCTTTAGGGTAAAGGTCAGGTTTTAAACTAGGGGTATTATTACAGTCAGGGTCAGAAATAGGAAATGGTATTTGTTAAGGTTTAGGGTTAAGGCTCAAATTAGCATTAGGTTTAGAGTAATGGATATGGTTAGGTTTAGGGTACAGGTTAGGTTTAGGGTTATGAATAGCCTTAGGTATAGCTATACAGTTAGATTTAGTTCTATTGTTAGCAATTGGGTTATGCTTTAGTTTAGAGTAAAAGATAGAATTACAGCTAGGTTAGGGCTGCATTTATGGTTAGGATTATGGCTTGTGTTAGGGTTAGGGTTACGGTTAGATCTAGGGTTAGAATTAGGTTTAGGGTTAGTGTTATGGTTGAAGATAGATTTAGGGCTAGGCAAGTTTAGGGTTAGAGCAGGTATAGGGTAAATATTATGGTTAGGGCTACATTGAGCATTAGGCTTACGGTTAGAGTTATGGTAATGGATAGAGTTAGAGCTAGGGTTTGGGAAATGATTAGAGTTAAATTTAGGGTTAAAGTTAGGGTTAGGGATAGGGCTATGTTAATGTTTAGGGTTAGGATTAGAGCTTAGTTTAGAGGTAGTGTAAGGGTTAGAGTTACTTTATTCAAATTTCTTTGATACAATTCAGGATTCATCTCTAACTATCCTTACTCTGTTTCACAGGTTTAGCCCTATTGGTTCAAAGTTTTGTTGTCCTGAACAGTTAATATTTTCATTTTACCTCATTTTGACCTATACGAGTAAATGTAAATGGACCTGGAAATCACACAGGGTTTATGCTAGCTACTTGAAACTGCACACATACACGAAATTCTTTGTGGGGAAACACTAGTATGTTTATTGTGAGTGTAGGCCTATGCTGAAGAATGCAAAAAATACTTTATCCAAGAGCCCTTTAGGAGAAAGCAGGGAATATACATGCATTGAAATTTTCTCAGATTTGCTTGATACCGAGTAGGATTTATTACTTAGCTTGCCCCACAAAGCTCTCCAAGTGTGGGAATTCTAGGATCAATGGTTTCTTAATCATTTTAGGGTTTTTGTTATGTTTAGGGTTAGGGCTAGGGTTTCATGTAATGTTTGGGTGAGAGTAAGTTTTGTACAAATTTCGTTGATACTTGGGAGGAGTCAACTTTTACCTATTTTATATGCTCCTCAGGTTTGGGCCTTCCCATTTAAATGGTTCACCTAGAGGGACACTCTGTGTTTTAAGGTTTTACTTCATATTTACCTATATAGGTAAATGAAAATAAAGATTGAAATCAAACCGGGTTTCTGATAGCTGCTTAAAACTTCAAACACTAAATCAATTCTCTGTGGGAAGTCTCTGTTTTGTTCTTTGTAAATGTGGCCCCAAGATTAAAATGGCTAAAAGAACGTATCCAAGAGCCCTTTAGCAGAAAATAGAGAAATATGCCACCTCAATTATTTGGTCATTTTTCTTTGATACTGGATAGGATTCCTCTGATAGGCTAGACTACTAGGCTCCCTATAATTGGGAAATCTGAATAAACAGTTTTTCAAACAGGTTAGTGTTTGTGTTAAGAATAGTGTTAGGGCTTGTTTTAGAGCTAGTATTAGGATTAGAATTAGTTTTTTTTTTTTTTTAAATTTCTTTGAAACTGGTCAGGATTCATTCTTCTCCTATCATTGCTATACTCCACATTTTGATCTCCTAAGATCAGTGGTTCACTGTATGAAACACTTTGTATTTTAAAGTTTCAGTTCATTTTGTTCTATAAAGGTAAATGAAAATAAAGCTGGAAATCAAGAAGAATTGGTGCTAGCTGCCTAAAACTTCACACTCCATAAATTTTCTCTGAGCAATCTCTTGTTTGTTCTTGTGAGAAGGAATAAGCTGAAACATGTAAAAACAACTTTATCCAAGTATCCTTTAGGAGATAACAAAGAAATATGCATGTACTGATATACTCAATCAACTTTTTGGACAGATTTCTTTGATACTATTCAGCACTCATCCCTTAGCTTGCCCACTAGGATGCCCAACTTTGGAAATTCTACAGTCAAAGTTTTCATTAAATTTAGGGTTAGGTGAAAAGCTAGGGTTAGAGCTACTATTAGGGTTAGAATTAGTTTTATGCAAAATTTTGATATTTGGAAGGATTTATCTTTTAGCTAGATTTACTCTGTTCCCCAGGTTTAGGCCTTCTTTATTGACTTTGTAGCTGTCAACAACATTTTGTATTTTAAAATTTCACTTGATTTTGACCTATACGGGAAAGTTAAAAGAGTTGAAAGTCAAAGAGGATTTGTGCTAGCTTCTTGAAACTTCACACACTCCAACAGTTCTCTTTAAGAACTCTGGTGTTTTCATTGTAAAAGTAGGCCTATGCTTAAGCAAGCAAAAACAACTTAAACTGAGAGCACTTTAGGAGAAAACAAGAAAATATGCATGTACTGAAATACCTCCCATAATTTTTTAGTCAGACCAGTTTAATGTTATGTAGGATTCGCCACTTATTTTGCTACACAAGGCTCCCCAGGGGTGCGAATTCTAGAATCAATTGTTCTCTAATTAGGTTAGGATTAAAGTTAGGTTTAGGGTTACGGCTAGGGCTAGGGTTTGAAATAATGTTAGGGTGAGAGTTAGGTTTGTTCAAATTTCTTTGGTACTGGGCAAGATTCATCTTTTATCTAGCCTTAGTATACTTCCAAGGTTTGTTCTTCTCAATTCAATGGTTCACTATAATGAACACTTCGTATTTTAAGGTTTCACTTCATGTTGACACCTATGGGTAAATGAAAATACAGGTGGAAATCAAACAGACAGCCATTTCCCTAAACCTAAGCCTAAACCAAACCATACAAAACCCTAATCCTAGGCCTAAGCCTAACTCTAATCTGAGACCTATTCCCAGCCCTAATTTACACTAAACCCTAACCCAAACTCTAGACCTAAGACTAACACAAACTCTTGCCATAGCCCTATCCCTAATTTTAAACATATTATTTACCAAACCCAAACACTAGCCCTAATCTTAGCTCTAACACTAGCCATAACCCTAACCCTAAAATTAACCATGACTCTAAATACACCCCTAAGCCTAAACTCACCCTATCAGTAGCAGTAACATTAATGCTAATCATAAAACTACCATTAACTTTAGCTTTAGTCTGAAAACTAAACCAAGGAATAACTCTAACTCTTAACCTAAACAAAATTCTAACCCTACATCTAGCCCTAAGCCTACCCCTAATTTGAATTTTATCTCTACCCATCAAATGAACCATGGTTCTGACTCTGACCCTAACACTAACCCTAGTAAAAAACATCACCCTAAACATAAACATAATCGTAAAACTAGACTCAGTCTTAAATATAACTCTAAAACTAGCCCTAATTGTAACCTTAGTTTTTACATTAGCCTTATCCCTTAAAAGAATCATAACATAACCCAAAACCTAACCCTAATCCAAGACATGATTCTAGCTTTAAACTTAACTCACAACCTAAACCTTGTCCTAAAACTTAGCCTACACCTACCAAAAATTAATCTCTGCACTTAACCTAAACCTAACACTAACCCTAGCTCTTACTCTAACAATAATCCTAGCCTTAATTATAGCTCTAACCCTATCCATTACTCTAAACTTAACCATAATCCTAATGCTAATCCTCAGCCTGACCCTACCACTAACCCTAAACCTAACCTATCCATGACCCTTACCCTTAGCTGAAACAAACCTCATTACCCAAACTGTAACCTTAACGTTAATGCTAACTCAAGCCCAAAACCTAAAACTGAACATAACCGTAACCATAACCATAACCCTGACACTAACCCTAATCCTAACACTAATTCTAAATGTGACCCTAAACCTAACCTGAATGCTAACATTGCCACTAACACTAACCCTAACACTAACACTAACACTAACACTAAGGTTTAGGGGTAGAATAACGATTAGGTTAAGGGTTATGGTTAGTATTTGGGTTACAGTTAGGATTAAATAAGAGTTATGGTTTGGGTTACGTTAGGGTAAGCTTTATAGTTTTGGTTAGGATTTGTGTTAGGGTTAGGTTTACTGTTATAGTTATAGTTAGGATTTGGGTTAGTGTTAAGTTTAAGGTTAGTGTTAGGGTTAGGGTTTGGTTTAAGTATAGAGTTATTGTAGAATTAGCGTTAGTATGTCTGTGTAAGGTATAGTGTTAGTGTTAGGGTTAGGGGTAGTTTTAGGGTTAGTGTTAGGATAAGGGTTACGGTTAGGATTAGGGTTAGGGTTAGTGGTGAGTTTAGAATTAGGGTTCATGTTAGGGTTAGGGTTAAATTTATGGATAGGGTAAGTGTTTTGGTTAGGATTAGAGTTAGGGATACTATTAAGTTTAGGGATAAGTTTAAGTTTAGGGTCAGTGTTAGGGTTATGGTTACAGTTTGGGAAAGTGTTACAATTATGTTTAGAATTACGGTTAGTGTTAGTGTTAGTGTAAGGTTTAGGATTAGAATTAGGGTTTGGTTTAGGGTTCATCGTCGAATTTCGTGTAGGTTTTGGATTAGTGTTAGGATTAGTGATAGAGTTCAGGTAATGGTTTGTGTTAGTGTTAGTTTTACATTTAGGCTAACGGTTAGGTCTAGGTTTAGAGTTAGAGTAAATATTAGACTTAAGGTTAGCATTACGGTTACGGTTGGTATACAGTTATGTTTATACTCAGTGCAAGTTATAGGATTATGGTTTGGGTTACTTTAGTTTTAGCATTAGTGTTATGGTTATTGTTAGGTTTAGTGTTAGGTTTAGTGTTGGGTTAGAATTATTGTTAGGTTTTGGTAAGGGTTAGTGTGAGGGTTAAGGTTTTTGTTACAGTTATGGCTATTGTCTGGTTATGTCTTAGGGTTAGCGTTAGGGTTAGCATTATGGTTATGATTACTGTTAGAGTTAGGGTTAGGTTTATATTTAGGTTTAGTTTTAGGGTTACAGTTAGAATTAGGGTTAGTGTTATGATCAGTGTGAAGATTAGCATTAGGTTACGGTTAGGGTAAGGATTAGGGTTAGTTTATGAGTTAGGGTTAGTGTTAGGGTTAAAATGAGTGTAAGGGTTAAGGTTAGGGTAAGGGTTAGGTTAGAATTAGAGTTACAGTTACAATTAATTTTAGGCTTAGGTTTAGTGTTACAGTTAAGTTTAGGTTTAGGTTTAGGATAAGGATTAAAGGTAGTGTTGGGAAAAGGGTTATGTTTAGCATTATTGTTTGGTTGAGATTTATACCTAATTTTATGTTTTGTGTTAGGGTTATGTTTTGGTAAAAGTTTAGGGTTAGGGTGAGGATTATTGTTAGGTTTAGGGTTAAATTTATGGGTTGCCTTAGGATTAGTTTTAGGGTTATGGTTAGGATAATGAGTAAGGTTAATATTAGGTTAGTGTTATGGTAAGTGTTAGGTTTAGGATTAGAGTTCATGTTATAGTTAGGGTTAGAGTTCAGGTTAGTTTAAGGTAAAGTGTTAGTGTTAGGGGTAATGATAGGATTAGGGTTGGGGTTAGGGTTAGCGTTAGTGTTAGGTTTTGTATTACAGTTATGGTTAGGGTACATCATAAGTTATGGTTAGTATTAGTCTTATGGTTAGGATATAAATTTGTGTTAGTGATAGGGTTAGAGTAATAATTAGGTTAAGTGTTTTGGTAAGGTTTAGGTTTAGGGTAGGGTTAGTTTTAGGGTTAGAGTTAGTGATAGGGTTAAGTTTATGGTTAGTGTTCATGTTAGGTTACGGTTAGAGTTAAGGATTGGTTACAGTTAGGGTTATGGTTAGAGTTAGGTTCTGTGTTACAATTACGGTTAGGGTTAGGTTTAAGATTAGGGTTAGGGTTGAATTTAGTGTTAGGTTTAGGTTTAGGGTTAGGCTTAGGTTAAGATTTAGGGTTAGTTTTAGTATTATGGTTAGAATTAAGGTTAGTGTAAAATTATGGTTAGTGTTAGGGTTAGATGTACGGTTAGGGTTAGGGTTGTTTTTAGCGTTATAATAGGGTTATGTTTAGGGTTAGGATTATGGTTAGGATTAGGGTTAAGGTTAGGATTTGATTATGGTAGATAAGGGTTTGGGTTAGGGTTGAAATAATTGTTAATGTTAGTGTTAGGATTAGATGAATTTTAGGGTTAGGGTTCATGTTATATTTTGGCTCAGTGTTAGTGTTACTTTTAGGTTTAGGATTTGGTTCGAGTTAGGGTTAGTGTTAGTGTTAGGGTTAGGTTTAAGTTTACCACTAATTTCTTGATTGGGTTATAATTAGGTTTAGGCTTAGTGTTAGTGTTAGGATTAGAATTAAATTTAGCTTTAGGATTAGGGCTAGTGTGAGTGTTAGGTTAAGGATTAGGTTTAGGTTTATTTTTAAAAATAGGACTAGGTTGAGTGTTAGGATTAGGGTTAAATTAGCGTTAGAGTTACTGTTAGGGTTAAAGTTAGGGTTATGGTTAGGGTTTCTCTTTGGATTAAGAACAGACTTAGTATTAGATTTTGTCTGATGTTTAGTGTTAGGTTTAGTGTTAGGGTTAGCTTAATTGGTTAGGTTTAATGTTAGGATTAGTGTTAGGGTTAAGGTTTTTGTTAGAGTTATGTCATGGTCATGTTTTTGTTAGCGTTGGTGTTAGTGTTATTATTATGGCTATGCTTAGTGTTAGAGTTTAGGTTTAGGATTAGATTTAGGGTTAGTTATAGGGTTATGAGTAGAATTAGGGTTAGTATGTTCAGTGTTAGGTTTATGGTTAGGTTTAAGATTAGGGTTAGTATATGTCTTCGGGTTAGCGTTAGGGATAGGAGTAGTGTTAGGCTTAATGTTAAGGTTAGGGTAAGATTAGGATTAGGGTTACAGTTATGGTTAACATTAGGGTTATCTTTAGTGTTACTGTTAAGTTTAGGTTTAGGATTTGGTTTAAAGGTAGTGTTGGGGTTGGGATGAGGTTTAGCATTAGTGTTTGGGTGAGTTTTATACCTAGTTTTACATTTAAAGTTAAGTTTATGGTTAGAATTTGGCATAGATTTAGGTTTAGGGAAGGGTTATTGTAAGGTTTAGAGTTAAATTTACAGTTAGCCTTTGGATTAGTTTTAGATTTAGTGTTAGGATAAGGGTTGAGGTTAATGTTAGGGTTAGTGTTATGGTTAGTGTTAGTTTTAGAATTAGAGTTCTTGTTAGATTTATTGTTAGGCATCAGGTTATTTGTAAGGTATACTGTTAGGGTTAGGGGTAATGATAGGTCTAGGGTTGGGGTTTGGGTTAGGTTGGTTTTATGTTTACGGTTAGATTTATGATTAGGGTTATTGTTAGGAGTAGGACTAGGTTAAGTGTTAGGGTTACAGTTAAATAAGTGTTAGGGTTAGTATTAGGTTTAAGTTAGGGTTAAGGTTAAGATTTCTGTTAGGTTTAATTATAGTATTAGTTTTGGGGTTAGTGTTAAGTTTAGGGATAGTATTTTGGTGAGGGTTAGGCTTAGTTGTATGGATAGGATTATGATTTCTTTTTGAGTTATGTTTATGATTAGTGTTAGGTATAGGATTAGGGTTAGGGTTAGCTAAGGGTTAGCATTTGGATTACCTTAGGTAAGGATTATGGTTTCGGTTAGGGTTTGTGTTTGCTATATGGTTATGTTAGGGTTAGAATAAGGCGTTGGATTAGTGTTAGAGGGAGTGTTAGGATTTGTGATAGGGTTATGTTTAGTTTAGAATTAAATTTTGGGGTTAGTGTTATGATTAGGTAAGGATTAGGTTTTCGGTTGAAATTATGTATTAGGTAGGGAATACAGTTAGATTTAGTGTTGGGGTTAGGGTTAGGATTAGTGTTTGTGTTAGGGATTTGGTTAGTGTTATTATTAGGCTTAAATTTAATGTTAGGTTTAGGTTTTGTATTATGTTTAGTATTAGAGTTTGTGTCAGGGTTGTGGTTAGTGTTAGGATTGCGGTAATGATTAGGGGTAGCTTTAAGGTGAGGGTTTGGTTTAGAATTAGGTTTAGTGTTAGGGTTAAGAATATGGTTAGGGTTTGTATTAGATTTTGGGTTAGGTTTAGGGTTGGGTTTGATTTAGGGTTAGTGTTAAGGTTACCATTAGTGTTAGGTTTAGGGTTTAGGTTTAGCTTTAGTGTTTTGGTTAAGTTTATGGTTAAAATTTGTGTTAGGGATAGTTTTAGGGTTAGGATTATGGTTTTGAATAGGGTTAGTGTTAGGGTTAGGGTTAGTGTTATGTTAAGAGTTAAGGTTTGTGTTAGTGTTAGTGTTAGCATTAGAGATAGGGTTAGGGATAGTGTTAGTATTAGTGTTAGCATTAGGTTTAAGGTTTAGGATTAGTGGTAGGTTAAGCATTTGGCTTAGTTTTAGTGTTACTTTTAGTGTTTATGTTAGCATTTGTATTAGTGTTAGGGTTAGGGTTATGGTTAGGGTTAGGTGTAGTGTTAGTATTAGGGCTTGAGTTAGTGTTAAGTTTACGGGTAATGATATTTTTAGGGTTAAGGTCCATTTTAAGTTTAGGGTAATGGATAAGTTAGGTTTAATGACATGCTAGAGGAAGACTGAGAATTAAAATTAGGTTTAGGTTTATGGTTTGGGTAATGGACAGGGTTAAGCTTGGGTTAGGGCCAAGTTTTTGGTTAGAGTCAGGGCTAGGGGTAGGGCTAGGTTTAGGTTTAGTGCAAGCATTATTCTTAGGGTTAGTTCGGCATAAGTATTAGGGCTAGGTTTAGGCTTTGAATTAGGATAACAGCTAGGGTTTTGTCTTGAATTCAGGCTATGTTTTGGGTTATATTAGAGTTCTTCTTAGTGATACAATAATGTGAGAACCACGGTTACAGTTAGGGCTAGTTTTTAGGGTTTCATTTAGGACTGAGTTTTGTTTTAAGATTAGATTTAGGTTTACGGTTTACCTGCATTTTCATTTACCTGTATAGGAAAATATGAAGTGAAACCTTAAAATACAGAGTGTCCCTGTTAGTGAACCTTTTTAATGAGAAGGCCCAAACCTGAGGAACATATTAAGTCTAGGTAAAAAATGACTCATTCCAAGTATCAAAGAAATTTGTACAAAACTTACTCTCACCCTAACACTAAATTTAATGCTAGCCCTAACCCTAATCCTAACACAAACCCTAACCTGATTAGAGAACAATTGATCCTAGAAGTCCCACAACTGGAGAGCTTTGTGGGGTAAGCTAAATAATAAATTCTACTCAGTATCAAACAATTCTGACAAAATATTTATGGGAGAAATTTTATTACATTCATATTCCCTGTTTTCTCCTAAAGGGCTCTTGGATAAAGTTGTTTTTTCATGCTTCAACTTAGGCCTAAACTCACAAGAAACATACCAGAGTGTCCCCACAAAAAGTTTAGGGTGTGTGTGTGCAGTTTCATGAAGCTAGCATAAACCCTGTTTGATTTCCAGGTCCATTTACATTTACTCGTATACGTCAAAATAAAGTAACATGAAAATACTAACTGTTCCAGAAAAGAATACATTGAACAAAAAGGCATAATACTTGAAAAAAGAGTAAGGTTAGTTAAATATGAATCTTGGATTGTATTAAAAAAAATTTGAATAAAGTAACTGTAACCCTAACACTACATCTAAATTCGAGCCCTAATTCTAACACTAAACATTTACATAGCTCTATCCCTAATCCTAAATTTAACCCTAAATTTAACTGTAATCATTGCCCAAACCCTAGCTCTAACTTTAATGCTAAAAGAGGTCCTAAGCCTAACATTTTCCCTAGACCTGCTCTAACTCTAACCCTCGTCCAAGCCCTAAATCTACCTGCAACCATAACACTTACCCTAAAACTAACCCTAACCCTAAAGCAAAACCTAACATTATCCCTAATTTTAAGTATAAAGATGGCCCTAACCGAGCTGTAATCCTATCTTTTACCCTAAACTGAAGCCTAAGCCAAATGCTAACAACAGGACTAAACCTAACTGTATAACTATCCCTAAGGCTATTTAAACCCTAAACCTAACCTGAACCCTAACGAGAACCAAATCCTTTACTCTAAATCTAATGCTAATTTGAGCCTTAACCTGAAAACTTAACCAAAACCAATCCATAATCCTGACCCTGACCATAATAATACACCTAGCTTAAAACCTTAGCTTTACTCTAAACCTAACCCTTAAAATAGACCTATTCATAACCAAACCCTACAATTACTCTTAACTGTAATGCTAGACCTGACATAGCCCTAGCTTTAATCCTAGTCATAGCCCTAACCCAAACACTCATCTGAGCCATTAACCTAACCTTAAACCTAACCTTCTGCCTAACCCTAACCAAAGACCTAATCCTAAGTATAACCATAGCCCTAAACTTAACTCTAACTGTATCCATTACCCTAAACATAACCCTTATCCTAGTGCTAACCCTAGGATTAAGCCTAAACCTATCCTAGACCCCAAACTATCAATTACCCTAAACCTAACCTGAACCCTAAACCTAACCCTATATTTACCCTAAACTGAAATCTAACTTAAATTCAACCCATAACCATAAACTCAAACCTAAAAGAATCCCTAACACTGGCCCAGGCCCTAATAATTGCTCTAGCTCTAAACCTGACTCTTATCATATAGCTAACCCTTACCATAGATCTAGTCATAAAACATTCCCTAAAACTGTCCCTAAATTTAACCCTTTACCTGGTATTAACCCTAGCCATAATTCTAGCCCTAACCCTAACACAAATCCAAGCCCTTATCCTAGGGCTAAACATAGCCTTAATTTCAATCCTAACCTGAACACTAGGCCTAATACTGACACTAACCATAGCAATAATTTTAGCCCTAATATATCCATATCCCGAACCCTAGTTGTAAGACTAATTATAACTTTTACATTAGACCTTTCAATTTTTTCTAAACCTATTCTTTACCGTAACTATTACCCTAGCATTAACCCTAGCCCTAACCCTTACCTTATCTTTTGCCCTAGCACTCACCTTAGACAAAACCTAACTCTAAATCCAGCCCTTACCTGAAGCTTAAGCCAAACCCTAAAACTAGCTCAAACCATAACAGTAATACTAAAACTAGCCCTAATCCTAGTTGTAGCTCTAAAACACAACCTAGCTATACCTATAACACTGACCCTTAACGTACACCAAACTCTAACCTTAAACCTAGCCATAAACCTATGCATAACATGAGTTGTAAGCCGAAACTTTAAGCTAACTCTGAACCTGACACTGACCCTAAGATTACTAGCTCTAAACCTCACCCTAACCCTAAACCTAACCCTAACACTAAATCTAGCCTTATAACCCTAAAACTTGCCCTAAATATCATTCTAGAACTTATATTAACCCTAACGCTAACCCTATGCTGAACTTTAACCGAAACCTAGCCTGAATTCTAGCTTTAACCCTAGCCCTATTCATAA
The DNA here is from genome assembly GCF_048772815.1 of Callospermophilus lateralis. NCBI lineage: Eukaryota > Metazoa > Chordata > Mammalia > Rodentia > Sciuridae > Callospermophilus > Callospermophilus lateralis. The sequence continues at coordinate 2,798,755 of NC_135326.1, forward strand.
CCATTAACCTAGCCCTAAACTGATCTCTTACTCTATCCATTACAATAACCAAAACATTAACCCTAATGCTAACTATAGGCATGAGCCTTAAACTATTGCAAATCTGAACACAATCTACTTCCCTGAACCTAACTTTAACCTAAACCTAAACCTATCATTATCCTAAACTTAACACTAACACTAATTCATGTCCTAACTTTAAACCTTAACTTATTCCAAACCCTAATTCTGACTTTGACCCTAATAAAACACCTAGATTTAAACGTGAACATAAACCTACACCTATCCAATAGCCTAGACATAGCCATAATCCTAACTTTAAAACTATCTTTAACCATGATTCTGAACATGAAATTAACCCTACCACTAGTCCTAGTGCTAAAATTAAAACAAAACCTAGCCCTCATCCTGGCCCTAATCCTAGATTGAATTATAACCCTAACCCTAACCCTACACCTAACCAAAATTGTAACCCTCAGCCTACCTCTATCCCTAGCTGTAATGCCAGTTTTACCCTAAGCTTAACACTAACCCTAACCCTAACTCTAGGATTAAGCCAAACAATAAACCTAGCCCTTATCCTTGCACTAATTGAGCCCTATCTCTAACAATAACAGTAACCCTAGCCCTAAGACTCCCTTTAACTCTCGTCCTATACTTATCCCTAGTTCTAACCCTATCCCTTACAATAACCCTATGACCTAGCCATAACCCTTGCCTTATCTTTAGTCCCAGCCCTATTCCTAAATCAAACCTTATCTTGAAATCTAACCCTAATAATAAGCTAGGGCTTAACACTTACACTATCCCTAAACCTAACCCTAGGACTAAATCAAATAAAGCAATAGCCCTAACCCTAAACATTAACTTGTACCAAAAACTAACACTAAACCCAGACATATCCCTAGACGTAATTCAATTTCTAACTCTATCTTTAAAACTAATACTAACCCTGACTCATATTTTAACACTCAACATACGTCTAAACACTGCACTCACCTTTAACCAAATGCTAAGAGTAACCCTAACAATAATTCAACTCCTATCTCTAAGCCTAAAACGAACCCTGACCTAACTCTTATCCTATAACAATCATAAATGTCACTCTAAACTTAAATGTATCCCTAACACTAAGCCTTACCATAACACTGAAACAAACCTAATTTTAATCCAAGTTCTTACATTAGCCATGGCACTAATCCTATCCCTAACACAAAGACTAGCCCTAAACCTAGATTAACCCTAACTCTAACCCTAACCATAGCCCTAAACCTAGCTCTAAAGCTATCACTTAACCTAAGCAAAACCCTAATACTAAGGGTAATCCTAGACCTATCCCTAATTTTTAGGATAACCAAAACCCTAACTCTATTAATAGCCCTAACCCTAGTTCTCATTCTAGCTCTAACCCTATCCCAAGTTCCAACTCTTACCCTGACCCTTATAGTGACCCTACCACTAATTATAGGTCTAACTCTAATCCTAACTCTAACCCCACACTTATGTTAATCCTGTCCCTAGACTTAACCTAAAGCTAACTCCCAGCCCAGCCCTAACATTAGCTCAGAACCTAACCAGTATGATAAACATAAACTTAAACCTAACCATAGTTCTGACCCTTACCCAAATCCTAACTCAAAACCTAATTCTAACCATAACCCTAACTATACACTTAACTCTAACTGTATCCATTACCCTAAAATTTACTCTTATGCTAATGTAATCCTAGGCCTAACCCTAATTCTATCACTATCCCCCACACTGTCAATTATCCTAAACCTAACCTGAACCCTAAACTTAACCTTATCAATACTCTAATGTTAACCATAATGCTAATTCAAGCCCTAACACTAAACTCAAACCCAAACCAAAGCCCAGCACTGACCCTGACATTAATAACTCCCATATCTCTAGCTTTGGAACCTGACTATTACCCTATACATAATCCTTACACTAGACTTAACCATAAAGCTAACTTTAAAACCATCCCTACTATAACCCTAGACGTGATATTAGGCTTAGAAATAATCCTAGCCCTAACACCAGAACAAACCTAACTCCTTATCCTAGCCCTAAACATAGCCTTAATTTAAATACTAACCCTAACTCTAGGCCTAATCCTAAAACTAACCATAGCCAAATCATAGCCAAAATCATAGCCAGATATGGTCCTATCCCTAAACTTAACCCTAACTCTAACCCTAGCCAAAAGACTAACTCTCACTCTCACCCTAGCTCTAAACCTGTTTCTAACCCTATAATTTACTGGAAGCCTAATTCTAGCCTGAACCTTTGGTCTAACCCTAGCCCTATTGATATACCTGGCCATAACACTGGATCTAAACCTAACTCTAAATCTAAGCCTAAAAATAAGCTTAAGCCTAAACCTAACCCTTGCCTTAACCCTAAGGCTAATCCTGCAAACAGCCCTAACCGTAGTCCTAGCTCTAAAACAAAAAAGAACCATGGACCTAAACCTAATCATTAACATACACCAAGCCGTAATCCTACAACAAGCCCTAAGCCTAGCAATAATTTGAGACTAAAGAATAACCCTGACTCTGACATTAACATTCTAGGTCTAAATGTTAACCTAACCCTAGGCCTAAACCTAACACTAGACCTAGTTCTAACCCCTAATACAAAAAATAACCCTAATTATTACCCTAGTACCTACATTAGCTGTAAATCTAACCCTTGCCCAAACATAAAAAAATTCTAGCCCTATTCAAAGCCCTAAACCTAGCTTTAACCCTAAACCTAAATCTAAATCTATCACTAATTGTAACCATAACCCTAGTTGTAACTCTAGTTGTAATCCTAGTTCTAACCCTATTCATTACCCTAACCATAATCCTTAAACTAATTCTAACCCTAGGTCTAAAAATGTCACAGTCTGGCTGTGCACAAAATCACGAGCCACTCACACCATTGTAGATTCAAACAGCAATTCTTTATTCCTTAACTCTTGCTGGCACTATACACGCACTTACTGGAAAAAATCCACACCTCCACCAGGCTCTGCATTCCAAATACTCTCTGAATCTTACAAGAACTCAACGGGAACTCAAGGAGCTGGGGCCTGAGGCAGCAAGATATTGCCTATTCCCAGCAGGATCCACCTTAAACCTGGAACTGCCCTATTCCAAGCAGAATCCACCGTAATCCCATATCCACCCTAAATCCAGATCCACCCTAATACCTAAGCAAGGTCACCTTTCAAGCAATGTCACTGCAACTGACCTGGGTCCAAGGCAAGCCCATTTCCACAATGGAGAGTCCTCCCTCTAAGTAACATTGGGTAGCCTGATAAGGAAATTTCAATGCGTCATTCCCACTTGGCTATGACTCTCAACATTTTGCCCCTTCTGATTAATTAAACAACAAGCAATGTGGCATAGCAACCATACCTGTAAGGTTGTCCAATTAAACATATGGTTCTTACCCATCATCGGATGAACTGACCTCTAGGCGTCAGTCTCCTTTCTTAGGTTGGTACCACTGCAATTGGATCATACCCATCACTGACTACTGTTCCAGCATACAACCATACTTGTGGATAGGCCTATGCACCGGGGGGGGGGGGGTTGAGGTTCCTTGCCTCACCTCTGTTGGCCCCCAAATTTGGCCTCTGTACCAGTGGGGGGTGAGGTTAATTGCTTCACCTCTGTTAGACACCAAATTTTAGATCATCACCAGCAGAAGGGAAGAGAATACAGAAATGCCACGACACCAAGCCAATTGATGGCTCCTTTGGAAAAATTGCATCACTGGTGACACCATCAGCAAAGATATGCCAGCACTACCACAATTTCCTGCACCAAACAATAGTTCACAATGTATACAAGTGATACATAGTCCAGGCAAGTTCTGCAAGCAGTTCAAAGTGGAGGAGTATATCAATATGTTCATTTCCTCCCAAAATAAATCTACTTCTTGGCTGAGCATTACTTGTTGAGTTATTATTCAGTGATGCATCAGTTTATATAGTTTTACTGTGATAGCTATCCTAGAAGCTGTAGTTTGGTTTTATCTTTGTCTTCACCAGCACTGGGATGAAGATAGAAATTCTGGCAAAGATGCTAAAAAGACATTATCCTAAACAGATTTATTAAATATAATAAAAAGGGAAGGTGAAAGTAAACAAACAGATCTCTTAACCTCCTTTACAAACAATCTTTAACAGATGTATACCTAATTTAAATTAACCATTTAAATCACGTGAACAAAAAAAAAATTCGGATCCATTTTTTCATGAGCACTCCTCATATGTGAATATGGATATACGCACATACAGACATACAATTCAAAACGCAAGAGTGCACACAAACATACAATACACAAGACAAATGTAAAGGCCATGTAGCTTTATACAGGTGCAATTTCCATTCCAATGTTTAAAAACTCCATGGTAAAAAAATAAAACTGATCAGAAAAACATTAACCTAGGTTTGTATGAGCTCCAAAAATAAAATAGAACTTTATGATGTGGGAAAAGGCAATAATAAAATAGATATTGGAAAAAGCATCCTGGTTAATCACTGTCCCAGATGTAAGAATAGCCAAGCTGGAGCTCTGGATTTCAGCTGTTCTTGATTTGAGTCAAATCATCTTTTTTTTGTTCTGTAGAAATTGCTTTGTTTAGTCTCTCTGGAATCCAATTCGGCTGCTATTCTCCCTGTGGATACACACAAACAGAAACCCGACTCCAAACAATCACTGGTCAAGACCTTTCCATTGTCCTGTTAGAATATCTTTCCAAAGTACCTTAGGCTTATGTAAATTTTTTTCGGATACATATGTCTTTCTGCAGCACTAAGCCCTGGTGAATCCAAATTTAAAAAGCATTATTTTAATTTTATCTTTGGGGGATATATACCCCTTTCCAATTCCCTTTTTTTGTTTAATAGTACATTTTAATAGTCCAATGAGCTCTTTCAACTATGCTTTGTCCCTTTAGATTGTATGGGATTCCTGTTAAGTAAAACATTAACTGATTTTACTTCAGGGATAATGTTCCAAAATATCCTATATGCATCTTTTGGAAATTTAAAAATCTATTTAAATTCAAGTTTTCCAAAAGCATCTTGACTTAGTTTTTAAAATTACTTTAGTCCTTTTAATCTTTTGTTGTGGTTTTAAACCAATTTCCTTCTAATTTAGCATTTTCTAAATTGGCTCTTGTCTGTAAATTTTAACATCTTCATCTGAGACTTCTAATATCTGCAGCACCAGAAATAAAAGTTGATGAGTTTTTGAAAAAAAATACTAGTAATCTCCTTGTTCTTCTATTTTATCCAATACTTGACTTTAAACTTCTCTCTTTTACCTTTTTCTATCTTGAATGTCTGTATCTAAAAGTTGTCTTAGCCTTTTGTATTTTCTATCGGAAATACCCTTACTTGTCATTTTCAACCATTTTCAATCTTATTTCTATCTTCAATTTTCTCCCCTATGATTTTACATTCACCCTTAGTTTCTTTTTTCCTCCTAGTTTTCTTTTGTTTCCTATTTTGTGGGTTGAAAATTTTTGTCTTTCTACATCTTCTCTATTTTCCTTCATCTTTCCTATCTTTTTTTTTTTACTTTAATGTACTTTTGTCTCCAAAGTTTTTTACTTCAAATTTCTAATATTATTTCTCCTAATTGCTTTTACCCTTTTATCTTTCCATTTTCACGGATTTTTTTTTTAAGTAATGCTTTTAAGATTAACCAGGCTTTGAATTTTGCAATCTTTCCTCTACCATGAAGGCATCTTAATCACCTTCTATTTAACATTTTTAAAGCTTTTTGCAACTTACTTAGACATTTAACAACTTTTTACTTTACCACACAAAAATTTTCTCATCTAGAAACATTTCTTTTTCTTTAAACATTCCATATTAAAATACATTTCTACATCTTGAATCTTTTAATATCTCTTTTTCTTTCTTTTTTCTGCCATGGAGGTATCTCAACTATCTTCAATTTAACCTTTTAAAGCCTTCCAATTATCATCTATACTGTAATTTTAAATGTACTTTTTCACCACCTACAGCCTCTCTCTTAAATAAGGCTTAGATTCTGTTTAAATTGCTTAATGTTAGTTTACAAGGCTGCCCTTAGAATAAAGGCTTTATTTTCTACTCCATTAAGAAGCTTTGTCTCAATCTGCCTTGTACAAATACCTTTTTCTTCTTTCTTCCTTCCTCAAGCTCATAAAGTAAGTCTAGTTTCTTCAAATTCTTTTTAAATGGTATTTTACAACTTTTTACTTTTCCACACAGAGATTATCTCATCTAGAAATATTTTTTCACATCTTGAATCTTTTTATATCTCTTTTCTAGCAGCTAACCCTTTTTATAAATTCACATTCTGAAACAACTTTTATAAAATTTCTGATTTAGACAAATTACTACACTTAATAAGATGAAATACTTTCATGTTTTTATGGTACTATAAAACTATAATTGAAACCCAACTGAAGCTTCTTATACTCTTTGTATATAAATTACACATAATAGAATCTTAACACTTAGTAACCTTGTTTCAGAAAAGACACAGACCAAAGCAATATTAAAACTTTTTTCCATTTACCAATTTATGAAAACACACATAATGTTTAAATACATTTCCTTATGTAACTTAATAAGTAAGAGTACTTGATTTTATATTTAGTGGCTGACATTTTAACACATTAGCTTTGTAAATTAATCAGATGTCTGTAAAAACCAAGATCTTAGACAAATGTAGTAAACAGAACTAGCCATCTCTTTCTTGTTGAAGAAAAATTCCTCTACAGGATACAATGGGGGTCCCATTGATATACCTAATAACTCATCTATAAAAAGCCATGGGCAAAATTTTTGTATTGTGTCAACATATATTCTAACTGTTCTTGGTCTTATTGTGGTGCCTCCTTTCTCTAACAATTTCTCTTCCTTGGGAAAGAACAACTTCAAACCTTGAGTCAACCATTTATACCAGTTTGCCTGAGAAAGTTCTAGACACAGGCAACTTGAAATAAAAACAAAATAAAACAAAACAAGAGCACATTTGTTTTAATTGGTCACCCATTCATTTGTCTTCCTCATGGATGAGCAATTTCACTTATCTCTAAGCTTCAGAAGTTCCCCATACGGGCCGCCAACTGACACAGTCTCGCTGGGCTCAAAATCACGAGCCACTCACACCCTTGGAGATTCAAACAGCAATTCTTTATTCCTGAACTCTCACTGGCACTCTACACGCAAGTATTGGGAAAAACCCACACCTCCCCTGGGCTCTGCATACCAGATACTCTCTGAATCCCATGAGAACTCAATGGAACTCAAAGAGCAGAGGCCTGAGGCAGCAGGATATGCCCTAATCCCAGCAGGATCCACCCTAAACCCAGATCCACCCTAAACATGAATCCGCCTTAATCCCTGAGCAAGGTCACCTTTCAAGCAATGCCACTGCAAATGACCTGGGTCCAAGGCAAGCCCGTTTCCACAATGGAGATTCCTCCCTCTAAGCAACATTGGGTAGGCTGAAAAGGAAATTGCCATGTGTCATTCCTAATTGGCTATGGCTCTCAGCATCTAATCCTATCCCTAATCTTCATCCTATTATTACACTAAATCTAACCTGAAATATAAACCTAAGCCTATCATTGTGCTGATCCTAACCTTAATGCTAATTTGAGTCCTAATTTTAACCCTAACCTATCCAAAACATAAATTGAGACCATGACTTTAATAATACACTTAGCTCCAAACTTTACCCAAATCATAAACCTAATGCTTATACAAGGCATAGGCATAAAACTAAACGTAAACTATATTTAACCTTAACCGTAGACCTCAAATTAGCCCTAACCATAATCCTAGCCCTAAACCTAGTCTCAATCATAAACTGAATAATAACCTGAGCCTTAATGCAAATTTTAACCTTCGCACTATATCTAAACCTACCTATAACCTCAACCCTTACCATAAACCTAACAATAACCATAAACCTAACCATAACCCCTGCCCTAACTCTAGGCCTAATACTAACACTAAGCCTAGGACTAATTCTAGCCCTGATTTAATCCTACCCTAACCCTAACCCTAGCTTTAAGACAAAGAATAACTTTTCTTCACTCTAGCCCTAGTCTATCCTTAACACTATTTTAACTCTAGATCTAAACCTAATCCTAAATCTAAATCTAAATCTAAATTTAAGAGTAATCATAAGCCAAATGAAACCCTAAAACTACACGTAACAATAATGCTAATACTAAACTTTCCCTAGCCCTGGCTCTAGCCATAAAACAAAACCAAGCAATATCCTTAACCAAACCCTTAACCAAAACCAAATCCAAAACTTACACCTAGCCCTAACCCTAAATCTAAGAATTACTCTTACCCTGATGTTGAACCTAAAAATAATCCTAGCTCTAATCATCACCCTAACTTAAATTAACCCTAACACTAGACCTAGACTTAACTGTAACCTTAAAACTAGCCTTATTTGTAACTCTAGTTTATTCATAAGTCATTTTTCTGACACTAGCATTAACGCTAACACTAATTTTACACTGGATCAAAGCCCAAAACCTAGATTTAACCCTAATCTTAATACTAACACAAGCCCTATCCCTAACTCTAACTCTAGCCCAAAACCTCGCTGTAATTTTATTTCTTACCCTAATTCAAACCGTAACCCAAATGCTAACCCTAGTCCTAACCCTAATTCTTAGCCTAACTTCAACTCTAACTATATTACTAGTCTTAACCCTAGCCCTCATTATACCTCTAAACCTAACCCTGACCCTCATCTGACCCTTCAAGCAATCCTAGGTCTAAGCTTGACCCTAAACCTAAACCAAAACCGAACAGTAGACCTACTGGTAACCCTGTACTTATACCTAAACCTAACACTAGATCTAGACTGAAATCTAATCCTAAATATAGCTATAACTCTAGCTCTAGACCTACACAAAATTCTAGCACTAGCCCTACCAATAACCCTTAACCTATAATAAACACCTACTCTATACCTAGACCTAAATCTAGTCCTAATTCTGGCTCTAACCCTAAACCTACGTTTTACATAAACCTAACCCTTACACTAGACCTAGACATAATCTAACCCTAAAACTATTTTTCACCATAACTGAAGAACTGATATTATCTCTAGCCCGAGTACTAGACCAAACCCTATCAGAAAACCTATCCCTCATTACAGCCCTAATCCTAGCCTTAATCATAAACTGAAACATAACCATAGGCCCAATCTTAACTCTCATCCTAACCCTAGGCCTAGCTATAACCCCACCCATTTTCCTAAACTTAACCGTAACCCCTGCTAACTCTAAACTTAGCAAAAACCCTAGGCTTAACCCTAACACTAACTCTAATCCTAATCATAGTCCTAATTTAGCCATTACCCTAACCCTCACACAAATCCTACTCCTAAGAATAACTCTAATTCTTATTTTAGACGTATCCCGAGTTCTAGAATTATTCCTTACCATAACCCTAACCTTAGCCCTAACCATAGCATGAACCCTACCATATATCAACACTAACTTTAATTCTAACCCTAACCGTAAGCCTAAACTTTACTCTGAGAGTAGCCCAAACCCTGACGTTAATCCAAAATCTAGCCTTAACCCTAGCCCTAGCCCTAAAACAAAACTGAGTCGTGGCATAACTATAACCCTTAAGCTAAACCAAAACCTAAACCTACACATAGCAATAACTTTAGCCTTAATTCGAGTCCTAAACCTAACACTAAAACTAAACCTGACCCTTACACTTACCCTATATATAACCCTTGCTCTAAAAACTACCCTAACCCTTACCCTAAAATTCGCACTAATTGTAATACTAGTTCATACAATAGCCATAACCCTAACCCTATCCCTAACCAAATTCAAAATCTAGCCCTTTTTTGAAACCCTAGTTTTAAACCTAACCCTAACCCAAAACTAGCCTTAACCTCACTCTAACTCTAGCTAGAATCCTAACTTTAACCCTAGCCTTATCACTAGTTCTAAGCCTATCCATAACCATAACTCTATGAATAAACCTAGGCCTAACCATAACCTTATCACTAACCCTAAAATTATTTACTAACCTAAACCTAACCTGAAACCTAAACCCAACCATATTATTAGCCTAACCCTAAATCTAATGCTAATTTTAGCCCTAATCCTAAAATTAATTTAAGGCAAACCCTAATTCTGACACTTCTCATAATAATATACCTAGCTCTAACCCTGACCCTACCCCTATACTAGACCTAGCGTTAAATCTAACCCTAAAAGAATTCCTGATATAATCCTAAACCTAACATTTACTTTATCTTTAATCTTAGCCCTAACATTAACACAAACCATAGCCCTAACCCTAATTCTAATTCTAAACCTAACCCTAACTCTAATCCTATACATAAACCTAGCCCTAAACTTAGCTCTAACCCTACCAATTTCCCTAAACATGGCCCTAATTCTAATGATAACCCTAGGAGTAAATCTAAACCTATACCTAACCATAACCCTATCTATTATGCTATATCTATCCTGAAGACTAAATCTAACCCTATCATTGCCCTAACCTAAACCCTAATGCTAATTTGAGCCCTAAACATAAACCCTCACCTAAACAAAGCCCTAAACATGACCCTACCCTAAAAATACACATTGCTCAAAATTTTATCCTTACCCTAAATCTAATCATTACATTCTACATAACAATAAACCTAACCATAAAACTATTCCCAACTGTAAGCCTCGAACTGACATTTTCCCTAACACTAATCCTAGCCCTAACCAACACTAACCCTCATCCTAGCCCCATAACCTAGCCTTAATCATTACGCTAATGAAAACCTGGCCCTAACCCTAATTCTAACCTTCGTCCTAGTCCTAAACCTAGCTCTAACCCCATTATTTACACTAAACCTAACCCCAAGCCGAAAACTAACCCTAAGCCTAAACATAAACATAAATCTAGCCATATTCCTATCTGTAATTAAGCCCTATACCTAGTAAACCCTAAGCCCATCCCTAAGACTAACTCTAACTCTCACCCTAGCCCTATCCCTAGTTTCAACCCTATTTTTATTATAACCCTAATTCTAGCTATAAACCTAGAACTAATGCTGCACATATCCTTAGCCCTAGACCTAACCCTACATCTAATCCTAGCTCTAAATCTAACTCTAAACCTAAGATTAAACCTAACACTAACACTAGTCCTAAACCTAATGGTGATCTTAAAACTAGCCCTAATCAGAGCCCTAGCCCTAATACAAAACTGAGCCATAGCCCTAACTTAAAAACTTAACCTAAACCAAAATCTAACCCTACACCTAGCCCTAAACCTAGCCCTAATTCGAGTCAAAACCCTAACCCTAAAACTAACCCTGACCTTAATTTTGACCCTAATACATATCCTAGCTCTAAACATCACCCCAATATTAAACCTAAGAGCAACACTAGACCTAGTATTAACCCCAATCTTAAAACTGGACGGAATCCTAATTCTGCTGCAAACTTTGGCTGTAACACTAAACCTAGCACTAACATTAACCAAAATTTAGCCGTAATCTGAAACATAACCCTAGCTTTAAAACTAAACCAAATCCTAACATTAGCCCTAACCCTACCCTAAATGTAGCCCTAACCCTAGGTCTAACCGTATCCCTTACCCTAAGGTAAACCTAATGCTAATGCTAACCCTAGTCCTAACTCTAATCCTGTTACTAGTTCTAACCCTCATCTTCATTCTAACTCTAACCATGACTTAAACCTGGCTCTTTAACCTTAAGGTAACTGTAGGACTAAACCTAACCCTAACCCTATACATAACCCAAACACTAGCACAAGAAATAAACCTATTCCTAAACCTAACCCTATATCCCTAGACCTAAACCTAATCCTAAATCTAGCAATATCTCTAGCCCTAGACACAAAAAAACCTTTCCTAGCCCTAATAATAAATCTTAACTTAACCTAAACTAACCCTATCCTTAGACCTAACCCTAGTAAAAATTTTTGCTTTAACCTAAAGCTAACTCTAACCTAAAAACTGGCTTTGACCCTAACACTAACTCTAGCCCTAAATATCATGCTAACACTAGCGCTAACCTTAACACTTGACTTAGCCATTACACTGTCTCAAAATCTGGCCCTAATTCCAACCCTATTTCATACATTACCTGTAGCCCTAACACTAGCCATAACATAACCCAAAACCTGGCCATAATCCGACTGCTAAATCTATCTTAAACCCTAACACTATCCCTAGCCATAAGAAAGTCCCTAATCCTTCCCTAACTCTAACATTTATTCTATTTGTTACCTTAAGCCAAACCATAAAACTCATACTAACCTAAGTCCTAAACCTAATACAGACCCTAACCCAAACCCTAACCCTATTACTAGACCTAACCCTAGCCCTCATTCTAGCTCTAACCATAACCCAAACCTAATTCTAACCCTGAAACTTTTACTGACCCTAACACTAAACATAGTTCTAAACCTGACCCTAACCCAAACCTGAACCCTAACATTAGCCCTACTGTTAAACCTATAACAAAACCTAACATAACACTAGTCCTAGACCTAAACATAATCCTAAATAAAGCCCTAACTCTAGCCTGAGAACTGAACAACAACTTTGCCGTAGCCCTAAGTATCACCTTTAACAAAAACAAACACTAACCCTACTTCTAGACCTAAACCTAGTCCTAATTCTTGCTCTAACCCCAACACTCACTCTAACAAGAACACTAATCTTGACCCTAACTTAAACCCTGCTCCAAAGCTCACCCTGACTTAAAACCTAATTCTAACTCTACACCTAACCATAACCCTAACCCTAAAACTAGTCCTAATCATAATCATAGCTCTTAAATACCCATAGCCCTAACACTAGGCCTAAAATAACACAAAACCTAGCCCTAATCCTAGGCCTAAACCTACCGTAAGTGTAATCCTAAACTCACCGTAACCCTAACACTAACTCTAACCCTGAACTTAGACCTAACCCAAGCCCCAAGCCTAACATTTACCCTAAACATAATCCTAGCCCTATCCAAAATTCTAACCTAACTGCAGCCCTAATCCTAACCTTAATCATAGTCCTAATCATAGCTCTAATTTTATGTACTAATGATAGCCCTAATCCTAACCATAATGCTAGCCCTAACCCGTAGCTCTAATCCTATCTATTATCCTAAAAATAATCATAAAATTAATTCTAAACCTAGGCTTAATCTAACAATACCACAATCTCTAAATCTATCCATTACCCTAAAACTATCCTGTACCCTAATCTGAAGCCTATTCATTATCATAACCATAACTCTACCCTAATGCTAATTAAAGCTCTAAACCTAAACCTTTACCTAAACTGAACCATAAGCCTTACCCTAGCCTTAAAAATACATCTATCTCTAAACTTGACCCTTAACCTAAATTTAACCCTTACACTAGAACTAACAATAGACATAACCCTAAATCTATCACTAACTGTAACTCTAAACTTAACCCTTGACATTTATCCTAACACATCTCTAGCTGTAAACATTACCCTAACTGAAAAACTAACTCTAACATTACACAAAGCCTAAATCTACCCATAATCATAGCCCTAACTCTTTCATTACCCATACACCTAATACTAGAATTAAATCCCAAACATAACCTAGCCCTAATCCTAGCCCTAAACCTAGACCTAAGCATTGCCCTAACCGTATTCCTAACACTAACCTTTACTCTAACACTGGCCCTGGCCCTAACCTTTCTCAAACTCTAATCCTCATCCTAAATATAACAATAGCCTAACTCCAACCGAACACTAAAACTAGCCCTAATCCTAACTGTTACCATAGCACAAATAGTAGCACAAACTCTATACATTACTTTAATAATAATCCTAACTCTAATGTTAAACCAAGCAAGATCCTAACCCTAACCCTAACCATAGCCCTGAATCTAACTCTAACCCTCACCATAGGCTTAACCCTAACTAAAAACCTAACATATCTGCTAATTTCTAACACTAACACTAACCCTAGGCCTATCTCTAAACCTAGCCAAAATCTTCACATTAACACAAGCCCTAACACTAGCACTAACCATATCCTTTACCCTAAACATAAACATAATCCAAATGCTAACCCTAGGATCAACCCTAATCCTTTAACTAACACTAACCCTGTCTATTACTCTAAACCTAACCTGAACCCCAAACCTAACACTGTCCATTACTTTAATCCTAACCCTATTGCTAATTTGAGCCCTAACCCTAAACCTGATCCTAAACCAAACCCTAAACTGGACTCTGACCCAAATAATATACCTAGCTCTTAACATGACATTTACACTAAATCTAAATTTCCACTAGACCTAGCCATTAACCTAAAGGTAACACCATTCCTAACCATAACCCTAGACCTGTCATTAGCCCTAGCTCTAACACTAACACAAAAATAGCCCTCAACCAAAATCTAAACCTAGCCTTAGTCCTAAACCAAACACTCACCCTTTTCTTATACCTAATTTTAACCCGTGCCATCCCCCTAAACTTAGCAATTATCTCATCCCTTCCCAAAAAACTAACCATAACCCTAACACAAACACTAACCCTAATTCTAGCCCTAACCATGGGCCTAACACTAACACTAAATTAACACAAGTAACCCTTAACATAACACAAACATTAACCATAACCCTAGAACTAAACCTAGATATTATTCTGGCTGTAACCCTAGCTCTAACTCGAACCCAAACACTGACCCTGCCTTTAAGAGTAAACCTAACTCTAAACCTGACCATAACCAAAAATGTAACTCTAACACTAGACCTAGCCATAATCTTAAAACTAAAACTAGCCCTAATCATAATCCTAGGTTTTACATTACCCTCAGCCCTACTCTAGGCCTACACCTGACACAAAACCTAGAGCTATTTCTAGGTTTAAGCATAACCCTTATCCTAAAGTAAACTAAAACTTGATTATTCCTAACCCTAGCTCAAAGTCTAAACCTTATACTAAACATAAACTATACCCCTAACTCTAGCCCTAATAATAAACTTATCCCTAGCACTAAACCTAGTTCTAAACCTACCCATTAACCTAAAATTAAGCCTAAACCTATTGGTATCCATAGGCCTAACCCTAACCCTAAACCTAACCAAAAAACTAAGTGACCCTAACTGAAAATCCAACCCAAAAACTAGAAATTGGCATCACGTTAAGCCTAAAGCTAATCCTAATCATTATTCTAGCTCTTAAATTAACCTCAGTTTTAACCCTAGGCCTAAACCTAACACATAAGCTAGAGATAATCCTAGGCCTTAACCTAGCCCTAAGCATAACCCTAACCCTAACCCTAGCTGTAACTCAAACATAAACCTTGCCTTTGTCCTAACCCCAGCTCAAAACCTAACCCTTACTATAAAAATAAACCTAAACCAACACTGAATCTAAACCTAAACCTAGTCCTAATCCTAACCCTAACATAAGCCCTAACCCTAGCTCTAAAATTACCCATTACCCTATCCCTAACCCAACCCTAATTGTAACCCTAGACTTAACCCTTAACATAATCTTAACCCTAAATAGAAAACTAACCCTAGACCTAAACCCTAAGCTAATACTCGCTATAACCCTAAACATAAATCAAACCCTAGCCCTTAATATAAACCTAAACATAACCATAGACCTATGCCTTACCCTAAACTTAAATCTAGCCCTGTCCCTAACCTAAACCTAAACCTACCTCTAACCATATTTATTACCCTAACACTAAACCTAAACTTCATTATAACAATTCCCCTAACCCTAATCGTAAACCTACAGTAATCCTATCTCTAAATATAACCCTGAACCTAAGCCTTGCTCTAAACCTAATCTTCCTCAGAACCTTACACTTACACTAAGCATAACACTAACCCTAAGCCATGTTCTAATCAATACCTTAATAAAATCTCAAGACCTAATCCAAACAACAAATCTAGCTATAACCTTAGCTCTAACTGTATCCATTACTCTAATCATAACACATATCCTAAGTCTAATGCCAGGCCTATTCCTATCTCAAGACCTAATCCTAACCATAACCCTAGCACTAACCTTAACCTTAGACTAAACATAACCCTTCCCTAATGCTAACCCTAAGCCTAAGCCTAAACCTATCACTAACCCCAAACCTATCAATTACCCTAAACCTAACCTAAAATCTAAGTCGAACCGTATCATTACCCTAACCCTAACCCTAATGCTAATTTGAGCCCTAACCCTATACTCAAATCTAAAAGAAACACTAACCATGACTCTTACTTAAATAATTTCCCTATCTCTAACCTAATCCTTACCCTAAACATAATCTTTACATTAGACATAGCCAAAACTTAACCCTAAAACTATCCATAACCATAAAAGTAGACCTGACATTAGCCCTAAATATAATCCTATCCCTAACTCGAGCAAAAACCTTAGCGCATATTAGCACTAATCATAGCCTTAATCATAATCATAACCTTAAACATAGGCCAAACTTTAAACAAACTCTATCTCATTCTTACAACAATCTTAGCCCTATCCCTAACCCTAACCTTAACCATAGCCCTAAATCTAATTCTAACTCTCTCCTAGCCTTGAAACTAGTTCTAAACCTATCCCTTACTGGAACTCTAAACCTAGCCCTAACTCTAGGCCTTAACTTAGCTATTTCCATAGCCCTAGTCCTAACTGTATATCTAAACTTAACTCTAAATCCAACTCAAATGCAAAGCCTAAGCCTAAACTTAACTCTCACCCTAACACTAACCCTAACACTATTCCTAAAACTAGCCCTAACTCTAGCCCTAATACAAAACTGAGCCATAGCCTTAATGCTAATTCTTAACCTATAACAAACCCTAACCCTACACCTTGCCATAACCCTAGCCCTAATTCTAGTTTTAAGCAGAATTTTAAAACTAACCCTAACACTGATTCTGATGCTAAAACTAACCCTAACTTTAAACATCACCTAAACATAACAGTAGACCTAGCCCTAACCCTAACCCTAACCCTAACCCTAAAAATAGCCCTAACTATTACCTACTTCTTACATTAGCAATAACCCAAACCCTAGCCCTAACGTAACCCAAAACTTAGCCTAATCTGAAACCTAAACTGAGCTTTAATCCTAACCCTAACCATAACCCTAAACCTAGCACTAATAATAACCATAAACTTAGCTCTAACCCTAGCTCTAACCCTAACCATTATCCAAAACGTAATCCTAACTGTAATGCTAACCCAAGTCCTAAACCTTACCACATCGCTAACCTTAAAACTATCCCTTACCCTAAACCTAACTTGAAACATAAACCTAACTATATCATTACCTTAATCTTAAATCTTTGCTAATTTGAGCCCTACATTTAAACCTTAAGCTATCCAAAACACTAATCACGACCCAGACACATACAATACCTTTAGCTAACCTTAAACCTAACCATTACACTACATCTAACTTAACCCCTTAACTATTTTTAATTTTAAAGATGGAACTGAAATTAGCCCTAGTCGTTATCCTAGCCCTAAACCTAGCCTTAATTGAAACCTGAACCATAACCTGAGGTTTAACCCTAATTCTAACCCTTGCCCGAGCCCTAAACCTAGCTATAACCCATCGCTTACCTTAAACTTAGCCATAACCCTAAACCTAACGACAACTTTAAACCTAACCATAACCCTTGCCCTAACCCTAGGCATAACCCTAACACTAAGCATCACACTAAAGGTAATTTATTCCAATCCTAACCCTAAACCTAGCTTTGCCCTAACTCTTGCCCTAGCACAAACCTAGATCTAAACCTAACTCCAATTTAAAACTAACTCTAAATTAAAAATAACCATTATCCTAAACCACACCATAACACTAGCTCTAACAATAATGCTAATTCTAAAACTGGACTTACCCCTAGCCCTAGCCTTTAAACAAAACCAAGCAATATTTCTAACCCTAACCTTTGACCTAAACTAAACCATAAACTTACACCTAGCACTAACCCTAACCCTAAAAACGCCCTTAACCCTGACACTGATCCTAAAACAAATCCTAGCTCTAAACATCATCCTAACCTTAAATTAACCCTAACACCAGACATAGCCTTAACCCTAACCCTAAAAATAGCCCTTATCTTAATCCTAGTTTATGCATCAGTCTTGTCATAATACTAGCCATAACAATACCAAAAATCTTACCTCTAATTCTATTCCTAAACCTAGCTAAAACCCTAATCTTAACCCTAAAACTAGCCCTAAACCTAACCCTAACCAGATCCCTAACCATAGTTCTTACCCTATCCCTTACCCTAACCAAATGGCAATCTAGTCTTGAGCCTAACTTAAACACTAACAGTATTATTAGTCCTAAAGCTCGCCCTCATTCTACTTCTAACACTAACCCTGACGTTATTCTGATCCTAACAGTAACCCTAGGTATAAACCTGAACCTAACCCTAAACCAAACCCTAACACTAGCCCTATCAGTAAGCCTATAACAACACCTAACCCTAACATAGATCTAGACCCAAACTTATCCTAAATATTTCTATAATTCTAGCCCTAGACCTAAACAAAATTCTAGCTCTAGCCTTAAAAATAACTCTTAACCTAAACTAAAAATCTTACCCTACCCATAGCCCTAACAGTAGTCCTAATATTGGCTCTAACCCTAAACCTAATTTTATCTGGAAAACTAGCCCTGAACCTAACCTAAAACCTAGTCCTAACAGTAGACCTAGCCATAACCCTAACCCTAACACTAGCTCTAATTAGAACCCAAGCCTTTACCCTATTTTAAACCAAATGTTAACCCTAACAGTAGTCCTAACACTAACCATAGTCCTAACCCTAGCCCTAAACCAAACACAAAACCTAGCCATAATCCTAGGCCTATACTTAGACCTAAGTATAACCCTAACCTTAACCCTAGCTCTAAAACTAACCCTAACACTAACCTTTGTCTTAGACCTAACCGTACCTCAAAGCCACACTCTTATCCTAAGCATTACACGAGCCCTATCCTAAACCATAATCCTAACCTTAGCTCTAATCCAAACCTTAACGTAGCTTGAACTTTAGTTCTAACCCTGTAAATTACACTAACCCGAACCCTAACACTAATTGTAAACCCATCCCTAACGCTAAATTTAACCATAATCTTTACCATAAATGTATCCCAAGACCTAACCATAAACATAAACCTCACCATAGACCTAACCCTGGATGAAACATTAAGCTTTACACTAAACCTGATCCTAAGACTAGCCCGAACCCATACTCTAATCCTAACTCTAACCCCAAATATAACATTATTCATTACACTAGACAAAACACTAACTAATTAAAACTCTAGCCATAATTCGAGCCTTAAACAAAACCCTGAAAATAAACATATCTCTAGACCTAAATGTAAACATAAACCTCACCCTAGCCATTACCCTAACTCAAACACTAACCCTTTCCCTAACCTAACCATAACCCTATCCCTTAACCTAACATTTATCATAAACTAAACCTTGTCCTATCCCTAAATCTAACTCTAATTTTAGACTTACTTGAAACCATAACCTATCACTAACCCTAGCTTCAAATCTATCCACTATAGTAAACATAACTCTAACCTAATGCTAACCTTAACCATATTGCTAAACCTAAGTAATCAATTACCCTAAACCTTAAATGAAACCAAAATCTAACCCTATCCATTACACTAACCCTAAGCCTAAACCTAAACTAATTCAAGCCCTAACCCTAAATTTGACCCAAACCAAATGCTAACCCTTACCATGGCCCAAGTAATACCCCTAACTGTAAACCAGACACTTGCCAAAAACATAGCTCTGACACTAGACCTAGATATAACTTTATTCTCTAACTATCCTTAGTAATAACCCTAGACTTGACATTAGTTCTAGCCCTAGTTCTAGCCCTGAACCTTAAAGAAACCCTAGCCCTAAACCTAGCCTTAATTCTAACCTAAACACTAACCCTGTCCCTAACCCTAATTCTAACCCTCACCCTAGTCCTAAAGCAGCTATAACCCCACCCATTCCCCTAATCTTAATTCTAACCCAAATGCTAATATTAAACATAGCCCTACTCCTATTCCTAACCCTAACACTAACCCTAACCTTGATCCTAGACATAATTTAGCTTTAAACAAACCCTAACCTTAACCCTAATCCTAGTCTTAAATCTGAATCTAACTCTCATCCTAGCCTTTTTCTTAGTTCTAAACCTATTTCTTACAATAACACTAACCCTAACTCTAATCCTAACCCTTTATTTAAACCTAACTCTAAATCTAACCCTAAATTTAAGCTTAAACCTCACCCTAACAATAGCCCTAATCCTAGCCCTAGTCCTAAAAACAACCAGAGCCATAGCTCTAAACCTAACCCTAACACATAGAAGTCAAGATGAAATGAAACTTTAAAACACAAACTGTTCCTGACAGTGAACCTTGAACTGAGAAGGCCCACCATGTGAAACTTTGTAATGCTAGGTAAAATATAAATTCTGACCAGTATCAAAACAATTTGAACAAAACTATGTATAACCCAAACATTAGTTCTAACCCTAGGCCTAATTCTAATCCTAAAACTAAACTTTCTTTGTTTATATAGCTTACTCATAAAAGTCAACATGTTGGGTGCCTTGTAGGGCAAGGTAACAGATGAATCCTGGCTAGGATCAAAAATTCTCACCAATAATTAGGAAAGGTGTTTCAGTACATGCCTATTTCCCGTGTTCTCTCCTAAAGTGCTCTTGGATAATTTTTTTTTTATGCTTCAGCTTAAGGTGCTTTAACAAAGAATAAACCAGAACATGCACATAGCGAAGTGATTGAGTGTGTGAAGTTTCATGCCGCTGGCACCAACCCTGTTTGTTTTTCAGATCCATTTTTTTTCACACCTTAAGGCCATAATTTAGTGAAAACTAAAAATTCAAAATGTTCTTGACAATGAACCATTGAACCTTGAAGGCCCACACTTGGGGAGCTTACTAAAGTTGGTCAAAGTTGAATCCTGTATAGTATCAAAGTAATCTGACCAAAAAAAATTTGAAGCTCTTTCAGTACATGTGTATTTTGCTTGCTCATAAAGAACTCAGAGATAAAGTTGTTTCTTTCTACTTCAGCTCATGGATACCTCACAGGAAACAAACCAGAGAATTCTCACTGAGAACTGATTGAGTGTGTAAAGTTTCAAGCAGCTAGAACAAACCCTGTTTGATTTCCTGCTTCATTTCCATTCACCCCTATAAGAGACAAAAAAGAAACATGAAAATTGAAACTGTTCCTAAGAGAAAAACCTTTTACGTAGGAGGTCCAAACATTTGGGGTATAGTAAAAATTGGAAAAAAGTTGAATCCTGCCTACTATGATAGAAATAAAAAACAAACAACAACAAAACACACACACACACACACACACAAAAAAAAAAAAAAAACTCTAACCCTAACACCAGGTCTAAACCTATTCCTAACACTAAGTCTAAACCTAAACCTAATCTGTTTAGAGATCTTTGATCATAGAAGTTTCAACATTGGAGAGTCTAGTGGGGCAAGCCTTCAGAGGAATCATGGGCAATTTCAAGGAAATCTGACAAAATAATTGGGGGAGCTGTTTCAATACATTCATATTTCCCTGTTTTCTCCTAAAGTGTTCTCAGATAAATTTGTATTGCGTGCTTCAGCTTATTACTAATTTCACAAGGACGAAACCAGAGAGTGACCACAGAGGACTGATTGAGAGTGTAAAATTTCAAGCAGTTAGCACCAACCTTGTTTGATTTCCAGCTCCATGTTCATTTACCCATGTAGGTCAAAATGAAGTAAATTCATAAAATGATAATTGTTCCTGTCAACAAAGAATTGAATCAGAATTCTGAAACCTGGGAAACATAGAAAAGATAGGTAAAATATATATCCTGCCCAGTATCAAAGATATTTGAACAAGGCAAGCTCTAACCCTAAAACTAAACATAACTCTATCCTAACCTGTTTAGAAAACCTTTGATCATAGAAGTCTCAAAGTTGAGAAGCCTAGTGGGGCAAGTTAACAGATGAATCCTGTCCAATATCAAAAATCTAAGCAAATAATTGGGGGAAGTACTTAAGTATATTCATATTTTCCTGTTGTCTCCTAAAATGCTCTTGCATAGTGTTGTTTTTGCATGCTTCATCTTTGGGATACTTTCACAAAGATAAAACCAGAATGTCATCACAGAGAACTGATTGAGACTGAAGTTTCAAGCAGCTAGAAAAAAACCCTGTTTGATTTCCAGATCCATTTTCATTTAACCGTATAAGACAAAATGAAGTGAAACTCAAAATTAATACTGAAATACTGACAGCAAACCAGTGAACCTAGAATGCTCAAATCTGGGAAACTTAGTAAGGATAGGTAAAAGATAAAACCTGCCTAGTATCAAGGGAATTTGAACAAAACTACTCTAAATGTAACACTAGATCTATCCTTAATCAAAACCCTAGAGATCACCCTAGCCTGTTTAGAAAACCATTGATCATAGATGTCCGAAAATAAGGGAGCCTATTGGGGCATGCTAACAGATGAATCCTGCACAGTATCAAATAAATCTGAGAAGATAATTGGGGGAAGTGTTTCAGTACATGCTTATTTCCTTGATTCTCCAAAAGTGGTCTAGGAAAAAGTTGCTTTGCATTTTTCAGCTGAGGGCAACATTCACAAGTATCAAACCAGAGAGTGCCCAGAGAGAAATGATTGAGTGTGTGCAGTTTCAAGCAGCTAGCACCAATTCCGTTTGATTTTGTGCTTCATTTATCTTCAAAAAATATGTCAAAATAAAGTAAAACCTTAAAATATAAAATGTTCCTGACAGTGAAACATTGAACCGAGAAGGCCCAAACCAGGGAACATTGTGAGTCTAGGTAAATGGTGAATTGTTCCCAAAATCAAAGATAGATGAACAAAGCTGACTCTAACCCTAACACTAGGATTAAACCAAGCCCTTACCCTAAACATAAACCTAACCCTAATTTGTTTAGAAAACCTTTTATCATAGAAGTCCCAAATTAAGGGAGCCTAGTGGGGCAAGTTAACAAATGAGTCTTGTGCAGTATCAAAGAAATCTGACCAAATAATTTGGAGAGGTAGTTCAGTACATGTATATTTCCCTGTTGTCTCCTACAGTACTTTTGGATAAGTATGTTTTCACATGCTTCAGCTTTGGGAATTTTTCACAAGTTACAAACCAGAGTGCCCACATAGAATTGAGTGTGTGCAGGTTTAAACAGCAAGCACCAACACTGTTTGATTTCGATTATCATTTCCATTTACCCGTATAGGTCAAAATGTAGGAAAACTTAAAATACAAACTGTTCTTGAAAGCAAACCATTTAAGGGATATTGCCCAAACCTGAGAAAAATAGCAAGGCTAGGTAAAAGACAAATTATGCTCAGTATCAAATAAATTTTAACAAAACTCACTGTAAATCTACACTAGATCTAACCCAACCCTAACCTAATTCTAACCTATTTAGAGTACCTATGACCATAGAAGTCCCAATCTTGGGAAGACTGGTGGCACAACTTAACAAATGAATCTTGTTCAGTATCAATAAATTTGATGAAAAATTGAGGGAGGTATTTCAGTTCATACATATTTTTTCTTAAAGTGCTCATATATAAATTGCTGTTTCATGCTTTATCTTAACGAGGTTTCACAAGGAACAACCAGAAAGTGCTCACAGAGTGCATTGTGTTTGCGAAGTTTCAAGCAGCTAGTACTAACTCTATTCTATTTCCGGGTCCATTTTCATTCACATCTATAGGCCATAATAAAGAGAAACCAAAAAATTCAAACTGTTCCTGACAGTGAACTGGCAAACCTTGAAGTTTGCTTCTAAAGTGCTTGCAGGTGTTTTTTTTTTTTTGTTTTGTTTTGTTTTGTTTTGTTTTGTTTTGTTTTGTAATACAGCTTTGGACTACTACCACAAGAAGAAAATGAGAGAATGTGCCCTGAGAACTGATTGAGTGTGTGAAGTTTCAAGAAGCTAGAACAAAACCACAAACCTGTTTGAGTCCAGGTCCATTCTCATTCACCCCTATAGGGCAAAATAAAGTAAAAGATGAAAATTAAAATTGATCCTTAGAGCAAACCCATTTGCTTGGAGGCCCAAACATGGGGAGCATACTAAGAATAGGAAAAAGATAAATGCTGCCCACTACTCAAAAAGTTGAAAAAAACTAAATCAAACCCTAACCCTACTTCTACCCTTAACTCTAACCATAACTCTAAGCCTAACCTTTTAGGAGAAATTTTTATCATAAAAGTATTAAACATGGCGAGACTAGTGGGGAAAACTTACATATGAATTCTGCACAATAAATATCAAAGAAATCTGACCAAATAATTGAGGGAGGTATTTCAGTACATGCATATTTCCCTGTTTTCTCCTAAGGTGCTCTTGGATAAACTTGTTTTGCATGCTTCATCTTATCACTTCTTTTACAAGAAGAAACCAGAGAGTGCCCACAGAAAACTGATTGACTATGTGAAGTTTAAACTAGCTAGCACAAACCTTTTGATTTTCAGCCCCATTCTCATTTACCCATATAGGGTAAAGTGAAGTGAGACATTAAAAAAAAAAACTATTCTGAACAGCAAATTATTGAACTGAGAAGGCCCAAAACTGAAGCAAATAATAAACCTAGGTAAAAGATAAATCTTCCCAGCATCAAAGAAATTTGAACAAAGCAAACTTTAATGCTAATACTAGCTCTAAAGCTAGCCCTAACCCTAACCATAAAACTAACCCTTACTTTTTTAGAAAATCATTGATCCTAGAATTGCCAACCTTGGGGAGCCTAGTGGAGCCAGATAAAAGATAAATACTGTGTACTATCAAAGAAATCTGATCAAATTATTGGTAGGCTTATTTCAGTACATTCACATTTCTCTGTTTTCTCCTTAAGGGCTCTCAGATACAGTTTTTTTTTTTTGGCATTCTTCATCTTTGGCCTACCTTCAAAAGAAAAAAAAAATCAAGAGAGTGCCACTGAGAACTGATTGTGTAAAGTTTCAAGCACTTTTTGTCATAACTGTTTGATTTCCAGCTCAATTTTTATTCACATCAATAAGCCATAATGAAGGGAAACCTTAAATACAAACTGTTCCTGACAGCGAACCATTGAACTGATATGGCCCAAACATGTGGAGCATAGTAAAGCTAAGTAAAATATGAATTCTGCCCAGTATCTTAAAAATTTGAAGAAAATTAGGGCCACATGAGTGTTCTTAGTGCAGATGGAAGGCTCAGCTGTGCAGTTTCTCTGGGCACAGACAGCAGTCTCAGCCACACAGGCACTCTCTGCACAGATGGAAGACAGCACAGATCACAAAGGCTTTGCTTGCATGTCACCATACCGAGCTCTGGACACAGCACAAGGTCACTCCAGAACCACCCAGCTAACCAAACACGATACATGGGTAATAGATAAAATCCTTCTTGCAAAACGTTACTTGCCATTTATCAGTGCACGTGGCTACTACCTTGGTTCTGCAGCTTATCACGTACCAGGTTTTCAACACCCCTTACCTCCAGGTGTGATAACTCAAGTTTTTTTTCACAAGATTTTTGTGGGTGTATCTTTTAATGAGGAATAGCAACTCTACAGGCACCTAATTTCTAATTCAGAGACTAAGAGTAGGAAGGCTCCAGGTAGAAGCTCAAGCCCTCTCACCCTGGCTACTTCCACCACCCTGAACACAGAGATTCAAGCTAACAATAGACAACTTCACGTACTGCAAGAAAAGAAAACATAATTCTGAGAGACATTTTTTTTTCATTCTTACTTTTTTTTTTTTGCTCTTCTCATCCATTCTTCTCTACTCACTCCCCTTTGGTCCTTACAAACTCAACATTTGTGAAACCAGAAACTTTTTGTAAAATTGGACTTTAAGAACTGAATCACTAGAATTGTATAATATAGAGGAATTGCATAGGCCCCACCTCACCACCTCTTTATTTGCTCTTATTTTCTTTCTCCCTCTCTTTTTTTCTTTTCTTATTATTTTTTCATTCTCCATCTATCCCACTTTCAGCCTCCTAACTTTTACTATTTATACATAGGGTAATTTTATGAATACAGGTAAGGAGTTTGAATTCATGGCTTCTTCCATAAATTCCCCCTGTCTATTCAGTAGAGTTCTCCTCCAAAGTTGCTAAGTTAGATTAATCACATACCCTCATACCTTTTCCCTTTAACATAGCATCCTACTCCTTTCCCTCAGTTCTCTATATGTCACCAGAAATGGTATGTCTTTTATGAAACAAATGACTATACACTAAATAATAATTAAAGCCAACATCTGTAGACACAGAATCTAAAAATAAATGTATTTATAATGGTTAGCCTTAGGCTTCAGGTTAGGGTTAAATTTTTAGGTATGTTTTGATTTATGTCTAGGGATAGGGCTAAGAATAGGGCAAGAGTTAGGACTAAGGTTTTGTTTCAATTTGGGAATATGGTAAGAGATAGTGTTAGAACTAGTGACAGGGCTAGTATGAGAGTTAGAATTAGTCTTAGGACTAGGGTTAGGGTTAGGATTAGGGATAGGGCTAAATAAGAGTTAGTGTTAGTGTTAGGTTTAGGCCTTGGGTTAGGGTTAGAGTTAGGATTACATTTAGGGTAAGGTATTGGGTTATAGCTAGTTTGAGGGCTAGGGTAAGTGTTAGTATTTGGTTTAGGGTCAGGTTTAGGTTTAAGGTTATGATTTAAGGTAGGTTTAGGGGTAGGATGAGGGTTAATGTTTGTGTTAGGGTTTGGGCTAGTAATGTCAGGGCTAATGTCAGATCTAGGGCTATAGTTAGGGATAAATTTAATGTTTGGTTAATGGCTTGTTCCAGTGTAGGGATTAGTTTTATACTAAGGGTCAGTTTTAGAGCTAGAGTTTTTATTTGGTTCAGGATTAAGGTGAGAGTTTGGGTTAGGATAGGGTTTAGGTTTAGGGCTTGAATTATAAATATGGTTTTTGGTTAAGGTAATGAAAGGTTTAGGTTTAGTGTTTAGGTTTAGGGCTTGAATTATTTTTATGGTTTTTGGTTAAGGTAATGAAAGGTTTAGGTTTAGGGTTTAGGTTTAGGGCTTGAATTATAATTATGGTTTTTGTTTAAGGTAATAAAAGGTTTAGGTTTAGCATTTAGGTGTGGTTTAGTGTAATGGATAGGATTATGGTTAGGCCTAGAGTTAGAATCAGGGTTATCATTAGGGTAAAGAACAGGGTTAGACCTAAGATTAGTGGTAGGGTTATGTATAGGATTAGGTCTTTGTTTGTGTGAGGGTTATGGTTTAGGTGTGGTTTAGTGTAACAGATAGGGTTAGGGTTAGTTCTAGGGTTAGCATAATGGGTTTTCATATGGGTAATAGATAGGATTATACGTAAGATTAGGGGTAGGGTTATGTATAGGATTAGGGCTTTTTTGGGTTAGGGTTAGATTTACGTTTAGGGTTAAAGCTAGGTTTAGTGACTGAGAATGTGGCTCAAGAAGTAACATGTTCGCCTGGCATGCGCAGAGCACTGGGTTCGATCCTTAGCACCAGACACCAATAAAATAAAGATGTTGTGTCTGCCAAAAACTAGAAAAAAATATTTAAAAAAACTAGGATTAGTATTCGAATTAAGGCTTGGTTTGGGGTAGGTTAGGGCTAGGTTTAAGGCTATAGCTAATGTTCCATGTAGCGTTATGATTAGAGGTAGTGAAAGGGTTAGGGATAGAGCTCTGTCTAGTGTTAGGATTAAATTTATATTTACAATTATGTTTAGAGCTAGGCTTAATATTATGGTCAGAGTCAAAGTCCAGTTTAGAGCTAGGCTTAATATTATGGTCAGAGTCAAAGTCCAGTTTAGTTTTCAGGTTAGGGTTAGGACAAGAATTAAAGATAGGATTAGGGCTAGTTGTAGGGTTAGGGTTGTGAATCTTTTTTTTTTTTTTTTTTTTTTTTTAGGGCTAGGGGTAGAGTTAGGGCAAGTTTTAGAATCAGGGCTAGTGTTAGTGTGAGGTTTAGGCTTAGGTTAATGTTTAGATTTAGACTTAGGTTTAGATTTAGGCTTTGAGCCAGGGTAAAAATAGGACTATGTTAAGGGTTAAGTTTAGGGCTAGGTATAGGGTGATGGTAATGCCTATGGTCAGAACTAGGTATAAGGATGGGACGAGAGTTTGAGTTAGTCTTAAGTCTAGGGTTAGGGTTGGTTTAGGGATAGGGCTAAATTAGGGCTGATATTACATCTAGGGTTTGTGTTAGGGTAAGGCCTAGTTTCAGGGATAGGGTTAGTGTTAGGGTTCAGGGTAGGGTTAGGTTTAGGGTGTTGGATGGGATTATAGCTACTTTTAGGCTAAGGTAAGGATTAAATTTAGGGTTATGGTTAGAGATAGGTTTATGATTAAGCTGAAGTTTAGACTGGAATGTGTGCTAAAGTTTGTATTAGGATTAGGACTAGGATGACTCTTAGGGCAAATGTCAGATCTAGGATTACAGTTAGGTAGAGTTTTAGGGTTAGGTTTATACCTAGGTCAATTATAAGGGTCAGGTTTCTTATTAGGGTCAGGGTTAGAACTATGAGTATTATTAGGGTCAGGGTCAGAGTTAGGGTTTTTTTAGATTAATGTTTAGGATTAAGGCTCGAGTTATTATTATCATTAGGGATGATAGTTTTTAGGTTTAGAGTTCAGGTTAGGTGTAGGATAATGGATAGGGTTAGGTAAAGGATAGGATCAGGCTTTGGCCTAGAATTAGCAAAAGTGTTAGGGTTATCATTAGGGTAATAGATAGGTGATAGAGCTAGTTTTATGCTTAGGATTAGGTCTACGGTTAGGCCTAGGTTTAGGGTTAGGGCTAAGTTTATGGTTATGTTTAGCTTTAGGGTAAAAGCTATCATAGTGCTTGGATTAGGGCTAGGTTTTGTAATAGGTTAGGGATATGGCAAATATAAAGACTTTATAATGATTATGAGTAGTTTTAGGGTTAATGTTAGAACTAAGCATAGTTTTAGCGTAAGGTTTAGGTTTGGGTGATGTTTAGAGCCAGCTTCATTTTTAATGTCATGGTCAGTGTACCGTTTAGGTTTATGGTAATGTGAAAGCCCAAATTATGACTAGTATTAAGACTAGGTGAAGGGTTAGGGTTAGGGCTTTACACTAAGGGTTATTATTAGGGGTAGGGCTAGGTTTTCCTTTAGGTATTGGACTAGAGTTATAAACAGATAAGAATTAGGTTTAGGTCTAAGGCTAGAGTTGGGGTTAGGTATAAGGTTACCAGTAGGGCAAGAGTTAGGGTTCGGTTTAGATTTAGGTTCAAGTTTAGACATATGAATAGTGTTAGGGTCAGAATAAGGGTAAGGGTTAGGATTAGAGTTTGGCTTATTATTAGAGCTAGAATGAAGACTAGGATTAGGACTACTAATAGCGTTAGGGTTTAGTTTAGGTTAAGTAATAGAATTAGGATTAAGATTTGCATTAGGTTTCGGGTTTGTCATAGGGTAATGGATAGAAGGGTTAGTGCTAAGTTTAGGGCTAGATTTAGGGTTAGAGCTAGGGTTAGGGCTTGGATTAGGGCTAGATTTTCTGTTAGGGTTATGGCTGGGGTTAGAGCAATGGCTAATGAAGAACTATGGTGTTTAGAGTTAGTTTTAGGATTATGATTAGGACTTAAACCTCACTGTTAAGATTAGGTTTAAGTTCAGGGTGAAATTTAGAGCTACTCATAGTGTTAGGTTAATAGGCAGGGTAAAGTTGAGTTAGGGTTAGGTTTAGGACTCCAATTAAGTCTAGGTTTACTGTAAGTGTTCAGTTAAAAGTTACGGTGGTGTTTAGAGCTAGGGTGAGTGTTAGGATGTGAGTCAGAGTTAGGGATAGTATTGAGGTTAAGATTAGGACTCAAATTAGGGCTAGGGTTAGGTCTAGGTTTAGTGTTAAGTTTTGATTTAAGTTAAGGTTTAGGGTAATGGTTATTGCTCAGTTTTCTTTTACTGCAAGGTTTAGTGTTAGGACTAGTTTTATGATTAGCATTAGGGCTTGGGCTAGGGCTAGTCTTAACTTTAGGGTTAGGCTAAGGGTTAGGGTTAGATTTAGAGTTAGGTTTAGATCTAGGGTTAAGAGTAGAAATAAAGGTCTGGCAATGGTTATGGCTCGGTTTAGGGTTAAGTTTAGGGCTAGGTTTAGGTTTATGGTAATGTATAGGTTTAGGTGTAGGGATAGAACTAGTGTGAGAGTTAGAGTTAGCCTTAGGGCTAGGGTTAGGGATAGGTTAAATTAGCACTAGGGTAAGGGCTAGAGTTAGTGTTCCCTTAGGCCTAGAGTTAGGGTTAGATTTAGGGTTAACTTTAGGGTAAGGGATGGCATTATAGCTAAGTTTAAAGATAAAGTGAATGTTAGAATTAGGGTCAGTACTATTGTTAGAGTTAGGTTAATGATTAAAGCTCATTTTGGATCTAAGATGGAGGCTATGTTTTATTTTTGTGTTAGGGCTAAGATTAGCACTAGGGCTAATATCAGATATATGGTTATGGTTAAAGATAGTTTTAGGTTTAGGTTTATGGCTACATGTAATATAAGGGTTAGGTTTAGGGATAGAGTCAGGTTTAAAGCTCGGGTCAAGGTCTGGGTTATTTGTTTGGGATAAGTTAATATTTAAAGTTAGTGCTTGAATTAGTGTTATGGTTAGTGTTAGTGTAATGTTAGAATGAGTTTTAGGGTTTAGGTTTGGTTTTTAATAATGCATGTTTAGGATTAGGGATTGTCTTGGGTTTAGGCCTAGAGTTATGGTTATGGCAATGATAGAGTTAGAGATTGGGTTAGGGCTAGGGTTATGGTTTTGATTAGGGCTAGGGTTAGCATTAGGGTTAGGGTTAAAGCTTGAATTAGGGCTTGGATTAGGGCTAGGTTTTGTGTTATGTTACAGCTAGGCTTAGGGGTAAGACTAATGTAAGTACCAGGGTTAAAATCAGGGTTAAATTTATATTTAGGTTTAGTGTTAGGTCTAGTGTTAGGTTTAGCATTAGGGTTAGGGTCATGTTTAGACTAGGTTTAGTATTATGTTCAGAGTCAGAGTAAGTGTTATTTCTAGTTTTCAGCTTAAAAGTAGAATTAGATCTAAGGTTAGGGTTAGGGTTAAGGTTTGGTTTAGGTTAAGGGTTAGGTTTAGGGCTATGGCTTTGTTTTGTTTTAGGGCTAGGGTTAAAGTTAGATTTAGAGTTAGGGTTATGGATAGGGTTAGGCTTAGGGTAAGGTTTTGATTTAAAATTAGATCTAGATTAGGGCTACAGCTACTGATAGGGTTAGAGTTAGGGCTGCGTTTAGGGCTAGTATTATGGTTCCAGTAAGGGATAGGTTAGATCTAGGGATGGGGCTAGATTGAAAGTTAGATTTAGTCGTAGGGTTAGGGTTAGGGCTAGGGTTATGAATAGGACTAAATTAGTTCAAAGATTAGGGACAGTGTTAGTTCTTTGTTGAGCCTAAATTTAGGCTTAGGGTTAGGTTTAAGGCTAGGGTTAGGGCTACAATAAGGCCTGTGGTTTGCGATACATTTGGGGCTAGGTTTAGTGCTACAAATGAAGTCAGGTCTAAAATTATGGTTGGGGATAGTTTTTGAGTTAGTGTTACGGCTAGGCCTATTTACGAGTTATGTTCAGTGTAAAAGTCATGCTTAGAGCTAGGAGATTTATTAGGGTCAAGATCAGTGTTAGAGTTTGTTTGAGGATAGGTTTTAGGGTAAGGGCTTGAATTAGCACTAGGGTGTGGGTTAGGGCAATTATAGGATTTTGTTTAGAGTTCACATTATGTTTAGAGTAACTGATAGGGTTAGGGTTAGTGATAGGGTTAACGTTATGCATAGAGTTTGCATTAGTGTAAGGGTTATTGTTAGTTTAATGGATAAGATTAGAATTAAGTTTAGGGCTAAGTTTATGGTTAAGAATAGGTCTTAAATTAGGATTGGGGTTAGGGTTACAACTAGGGTGAGGGCTAGGTTTATCTTTAGCATAAGGGTAATTTTTTTTTTTAGCTAGGAGGAGGGCTAGGGTGAGGGTTAAGTTTAGGTTTACTTCTAGGGATAAGATAATAGTACTCATAGGGTTAGGGTTAGGATTAGGGATAGGGACATCATTAGGAATAGGGTTAGCATTAGGTTAATGTAAATGATTAGATGTAGATTTAGGGCTATGTTTAATGTTAGATTGAAGTTTAGGCTTAGAGTTAGGGCTATGGTTAGGTTTAGGTTTATAATAAGTGTTAGGGTTTGAGCTAGGGTTAGGTCTAAGACAAGTTTGAGGTTTAAGTTTAGGTGTACTTTTAGTTTTCCAGTAAAGTTTAGGTTTATCATTAAGTTTAGGATTATCAATAAGGTTAGGTATAGTTTTAGAAAAATGGGTAGGTTTAGAGCTAGGTTTAAAGCTAGGGTTAAAGTTAGTATTAGGGCAAGGTATAAGGTTAAATTGAGTGATAGGTGTAGGTTTATGTTTAGAGTAATGTTTAGGCTTTCAGCTAGGATTAGGTCTAAGGTAAGGGTTAGGTTAGGGTTAGGGCTAGGGTTATGGTTTGTGTTATGCTTAAGGCTTGATATAGGCCTAGGATTTTCTCGAGGTTTTGTGTTAGGTTTAGGCCTAGGGTTAGAGCTATGGGTAATGTAAGAGCTAGGGTTATATTGAGGGCTAGCTGTAGCGTTAGTTTCATGGCTAGTTTTAGTGTTATGTTTAGATATTCGGGTAGGGTCAGATTTAGAGATAGGTTTACTCAAAAGGCAGGGTCAGTGTTTGGGTTAAAGATAGTGTCAGAATTACAGCCAGAATTAGGACTATGTTTAGGTCTTGGGTTAGGGTTAGTGTTTGAGTTAAGTTAAAGATTATTGTTAGGGCTAGGGATAGGTTTATATTTAAGCCTAGGCTAGAGTGAAGGCTTGATTTAGGATTTGGTTTAGGTCTAGGGCTACTGTTAATGACTGGTCTAGGATTAGGGTCAGTTTTAGACCTATGGTTATTGTTAAGGTCAGAATAAGAGTAAGGGTTATCTTAAGCATTTGGGATAGGGTTAGAGCTAGGATGAGGGCTAGGGTTAGGACTGTTTATCGGGTTAGGGTTTTGGTTAGCCTAAAAATTAAAGATAGATCTAGGGTTATTATTAGTGTTGTTTTGTTTGTTTGTTTGTTTGTTTGTTTGTTTTAGGTTAAGGGATAGCCTTAGAGCTAGGGTTAGCTAGAGTTATAGACTTGGGGTTAGGGTTAAATATAAGTTTAGAGCTCGGATTAGGGCTAGTTTTTGTGTTAGGTTATGGCTAGATTTGTGCATTTGCTAATGTAAGAGCCAGAGTTACAATTATGGTTAGTTTTAGGGTTAGAGTTATGAGTAGGACTAGTGTTAGGTTTAAGTTTAAGATTATGGTGATATTTAGAGCTAGGGTTATTGTTAGGATATGAGTCAGCCTCAGGGTTACTTTTAGGGTTAGGTTTAGGAGTCATATAAGGAATAAGGTTACTCTTAGAGCTTGGTTTGAGGTGAGGGATGAGTTTAGAGCTTGGGTGACTGTTAGGATATCAGACAGGTCAGGATTAGCTTTAAGTTTAGGGTTATTACTTGAATTAGGGCTAGGGTTACTTTTAGGTTACTTTGGTTTAAGTTTAAGGTGATCTTTAAAACTCAGGTAAGTGTTTGGAGATGAGTCAGTGTCAGAGAAATTTTTCAGGATAATATTAGGATTCAAATTAGAGCTAGGATTACATCTAGGTGTAGTGTTAGAATTTGAGTTAAGGTTTAGGTTTAGGGCTGTTGCTCAGGTTTGTTTTAGTTCTATGTTTAGGGTTTGGGCTAGTTAAAAGATTAGCATTAGGGTTATGGCTAGTATTAGTGTTAGGCTTAGGCTTTGAGTAGGATTAATTTGGATTTAGTGTTAAATATAGGATTAGGGCTAGGTCTAACTATAGGGCAAGGTTTAGGTCTAGGGTTATGGTTACAGTAACAAATAGGGCTAGAACTAGCGCTAGGGCTAGGGTGAGATTTAGACTTAGTCTCAGGCCTAGGGTTTTTGTTAGTTTTAGGGATAGGGCTAAGATAGGGCTAGGATTAGGGCTAGGGTTAGTTTTCACTTTAGGCCTAGTGTTACAGCTAGGGTAATAGTTAATTTTAGGATAAGGGATGTTGTTATAGCTAGGTTTAGAGGTAGGGTGAAGGTTAGAATTAGGTTTAGGGATAGGGTTATGGTTAGGGTTATGATTAAGGCTAAATTAAGGGATAGAATGTGGGTAAAGTTTGTTGTAGGATTAGGTCTATAATTAGGGCCAGGGTTAATGCAGGTCTAGTGTTACAGTTTTGGGTAGATTTAGGGTTAGGTTTGTGTCTATGTCTAGTATAAATTTTAGGCTTAGGGTAAGGGTAAGGTTTAGAGCTAAGTGTACTTTTATGGTCAGGATGAGGGTTAGGGTTTGTTTTGGGTTAAAGTTTTGGGATAGGACTCAAATGAGCATTAGGGTTAGGGTTAGGGTTAAAGTAATTGATTGGGTTAGGTTTAGATTTCAGTGTATGTTTAGGGCAATGGAGAGCTTTAGGGTTAGCAAAAGGATTAGAGTTATGTCTAGGGTTAGCATTAAGATTAGGATTATCATAAGGAAAATATATAGGTTTAGAGATATGGTTAGGGCTAGGGTTAGGTTAGGATTAGGGGTAGATTTCGGTTATCATTTGTGTTAGGGCTAGTAACCCTAGCTTAGAGTTAGGCTTAGGGTTATATTTAAGATAAGGGTTAAGTTTTGAGCTAGGTTTAGGTCTAGGACAAAGGTTAGGTTTAGGGTTATGTTCAGCATTAGGTTTAGGGCTAGGGTTTTCATTATATTTAGTATTAGGTTTAGGTTAGTAGATTGGTTTAGATATAAGGTTAGCTTCATGGTTAAGGTTAGGTTTAGGGTTAAGTTTAGTTTCAGGGCTTGGTTTACTCTTGGTTTTTAGGGTAAGAGTTAGAGTTTGAGTTCGGGTTAAGGCTATGGTAAGGTTCAGGTTTAGGGCTAGGTCTAGGCTTAGGTTTATGTTTTCGGTTAGGGTTTTGTTTAGGGTTAGAGATAGGGTTATCATTATGGTTAGTTTTAGAGTTAGGTTAATGGCTTGGGTTAGAGCTAGTGTTAGTTTTACTATTAATGTTAGAATTATGGTTACAGTTAGGGTTATGATTAGGGATAGTGCTAGGGTTATGTTTAGGCTAAGGGTTAGTCTTTGAGCTAGCGTTAAGACTAAGGTGAGTATTAGGGTTAGGGTTAAGAGTAGGGTTAGGGTTAGGGTGAGGGTTTTGCTTAGGGTAGGATTAGGCCTCAATTAGGGTTAGGATTATTTACGTTTTGTGTTAGGTTTAGACCTCGGGTTTATTCTGTTTGTAATGTAAGATCTAGGGTTGTGACTAGAGCTAGTTTTAGAATTAAGGTTAAGGCTAGGTCTAGTGTGAGATTTAGCTTTGGGGTTAGAATCAGGTTTAGAGGTAGGTTTAATGTTAGTCTCAGAGTCAGTGTTCAGGTTAATGTCAAGGGTAAGGTGAAAGCCTGAATAGGACTAGGGTTAGGTCTAGTGGTAGGGTTAGTGTTTGGCTTAATTTAAGGTGTAGTGTTAGGGCTAGCACTAATTTTTGGTTTTGTACTAGATTAATAGCTAGATTTAGAATTAGGTTTAGGTCTAGGGCTAGTGCTAGGTTTAGGTTTAAGTATAAGTTTACTGGTAGAGCTAGTTTCAGGTTTCAGTTTTGGTTTAGGGTCAGGTTTAAACTTATTATTAGTTTAGGGTTTGGTTAAAATGAGGTTTTGGGGTTAGTGTTATATCTAGAGGCCTAGTGGTAGGACTAGTAATAGGGTTATTGTTTGGGTTTGGTTAAGGATTAGGATTAGGACTAGAATGAGCATTATGAATAGGGTTTGGCTTAAGGTAATGGATAGGATCAGAGCTAGTGTTAGGGCTAGGATTAGGATTTGCTTGAGGGCTATGTTTAGGCCAAAAATTAGCTCTATGTTTAGAGTTAGATTTAGGCCTAGGTTTAGGGCTATGGGTAATATAAGATCTAGGGTTGTGACTAGGGCTAGTTTTAGTGTTAGGGTTAAGGCTGGGTCTAGAATTAGGTTTTGGTTATGTTTAGTTTCAGGTTTAGACATAGGTTTAGTTTAAAGCCGGGTCAGTGTTTGGGTTAGAGTTAAAGTTAGGGTTAAAACCAAAATTAGGATTAGGTTTAGGTCAAAGGGTAGAGTTAGTGTTTGGATAAGGTAAAGGTTTATTTTAGGGCTAGGGGTAGAATTTTGTTTAGGTCTAGAGCTAGAGTTGAGGCTAGGTTTAAGATTAGGTTTAGGTCTAGAGCTAGTAGTAGGGTTAGGTTTAGGTATAAGGTTACAAGTAAAGCTAGTGTTAGGATTTGGTTTAGGGTTAGGGTCTTGTTTAGACATAGAGTTTATGTTATTGTCAGAATAAATGTCAGGGTTAGGATTAGGGTTTGGGATAGCATTAGAGCTAAAATGAGATCTAGTTTTAGGACTATTAATAGGGTTAGGATTTGGTTAGCTATGGATTAGGGATAGGTCTAGGGTTACAATTAGGGTTAAGGTTTTGCTCAGGGTAAGGCATAGTATTAAAGCTAGGGTTAGGTTTATGGTTATGGTTAAAGCTAGGTTTAGGGCTCAGTTTAGGGCTAGTTTTTGTGTGAGGTGTAAGGCTAGGGTTAGGGTAATGGATAATATAAGAACTAGGGTTATGTTTAGGGTTAGGACTAGGTAGGGGTAGGTCAAGTGTTACGGTTAGGTTTCTGATTAGGGTGATGTTTATAGATAGGTTTAGTGTTAGGATATCAATCAGATCAGGGTTAGTTTTAGGGTTAGGGTTAGGACTCGAATTAGGGTTAGGCTTACTTTTATGGTTCAGTTTAAGTTTAATGTGGTGTTTAGAGCTAGGATGAGTGTTAGGATATAAGTCAGGTTCAGGGTTATTTTTATGGTTTTTATTAGAACTTGAACTATGGATAGGGTTAGATTTGTTTTAGTGCTAGATTAGTTTTAGTGCTAGAGTATGTTTAAATTAAGGTTAGTGTTAGGCCTCTTGCACAGTTTTTTTAGTGCTATAATAAAGGTTAGGGCTAGTTCTATGATCAGATTTAGGGTTAGGGATAGGAATATGCTTAGTTTTAGTATTATGTATTTAGTATTATTCCTCGATTTAAGGCTAGGATTAGGGCTAGGATTTGTGTTATTTTTAGGGCAAGAATTAGGACTAGGACTAATGTCAGGTCTAGGTTTATACTTAGAGAAATATTTAGAGTTAGGTTAATCACTCAGTATAATTAAAGTGTTATGTTTATGGAAAGGGTCAGATTAAGAGCTGGGGTATTATTAAGGTCAGGGTCAGGATTCAGGTTAGGGATTCGTTAGGTTTAGGGTTAAGGCTTAAATGAGCATTAAGGTCAGAATTAGGGTTAGTGTAATAGATAGTGTTAGGTTTAGGGTTTAGGTTAGTTTTAAGATAATGGGTATGTTTAGGGTTTCTGATATGTATAGGGTTTGGCTTAGGTTTACCATTAGGGTTATGGTTATTTTTAGGGTAATTTATAGGGTTAGACCTAGGTTAGTGTAGGATAATGGTAAGGATTAGGGCTAGAATTATGGATAGGGTAAGGGTTAGGACGAGGGTTACACTTAGGTTTAGGTTTGGGGTATAGTATAGGGTTTGAGCTGAGATTTTTGCTATGACTAAAATTAATTTAGAGTTTTGTCAAGAGTTATCATCATGGTTAGTGTAATGGTTAGGGCTAGGGTTATCTTTAGAGTTAGGGTAAAATGTTTCATCATCATGTTAACGATAGGTTTAGGTTTAGGTTAGCATTAGTTTAAGGTTTAGGTTTAGGGTTAGGGTTTGATCTAGCTTAGATTTATGGTTAGGGTTAGGTTCACTGTTAGTTCTATGGTTAATTTTATGTTTAGAGTTAGGGTAGGCTTAGCTTTAGGTCTACTGATATTATATGGGTTAAGTTTTGTTTTAGGGTATTAGGTAGGGTTTGAACTAGAATTAGGGCTAGGGTTAAGGTTAGAATTAGGGCTGGGGTTAGGGTTAGATTTAGTTTTTGTGTTGCTGTTAGGTTTAGGTTAAGTGTAAAGGTGAGGGATTGAGCTAGTTTTTGTCCTAGGGCGAGGGTTAGGATTCCAGTCTTTTGTAGGCTAGGGTTAGGGTTAGGATTACGGCTAGGTTAAGCATTAGTTTTAGGGTTAAGTTTATGAATAAAGATAGAGCTAGGGTTTGCACTATGGTTACAGTTAGAATTGGGGCTAGATTTAGGATGAGGTTTAGGTTTCGACTGGGGTTATGTTTAGAGTAAGTTTTAGATTTTGATCTAGGTTTAGGGCTAAAAAGAGTGTTAGGGATAGGATTATGACTAGGTTTAGGGTTAGGGTTATGCTTAGGGTTTGATTTAGGTTTGTAATTGGGGCTAGGGTAGGTTTTGTGCTATGTTTATGTCTATTGTTAGATATATTTGTAATGTAATAGTTAAACTAAAGGTTATGGCTAATTTAGAATTTTTCTAGTGTTAGAGTTTGGTTTTGGTTTAGGTTTAGACTTAGAATTATGCTTTTTGTTAGAGTAAGTTTCAGGGTTCAGGTTAAGATTAGTTTTAAGGTTTGGTCTTGAATGAGGACTGGGTTAGGTCTAGGGGAAGAGTTAGTGTTTGCTTTAGGTTAAGGGTTATAGTTAAGGCTAAAGCTAGGCTTAGCTATATTTAAGATCAGTTTTAGGTCTAGGGCTAGTGTTAGTGTAAGGTTTAGAGTTAAGGTTACTGGTAGGGCTAGTGTTTTGTTTTGGATAAGTGTTAGGGTCATGCTGAAACCTAGGTTTAGTGTTAGGGTCAGAGTAAGTGTCAGCATAAGGTTTAGGGTTTGGGTTATGTTTAGAGCTAAAATGAGGGCTTGGTTTACGATTAGAAATAGAGTTAGGGTTTTGGGTAGGCATAGAATTAGGGTTAGGACTAGTGAAGCAATATGTTGAGGGTTTTACTAAGTGTAAGAAATAGGATTAGAGCTAGGAGTAGGACTAGGGATAATGTAAAGGTTAGGGATAGGGCTAGGTTTAGGGTTACAGCTAAGGTTAGGCCTTGTATTAGGGCTAGGTCTTCTGTTAGGTTTCACACTATGGCTAATTCAAGAACTGGAATTATGATTAGGGCTAATCTTAGAGTTAGTTTTAGGTTGCGATCTAGTTTTAGAGTTAGGTTTAGGGATAAGGTGGTGTGTAGAGCTAAGGTTAGTGTTAAGGTCAGAGTCAGTGTTAGTATTAGTTCTAGGGTAAGAGTTAGGACTGAATTAGGGCTAGGTTTACGGCTCAGTGTAGGGTTAGGTTTTGGTTTATTTTAGGGTTTAGGGTCAGTGCTATGGCTCTGTTTTTCTTGAGGGCTAGGGCTGTGGTTAGGGCTAGTTTCAAATTAGCATTATAGTTAGAGCTAGTTTTAAGGTGTGGTTTAGGCTTAGGGTTAGGGATAGAATTAGAGTTAGATCTAGGTTTAGGGCTACAGTGAAGGTTTGAGTTAGGGTTAGGGCTAGTTTTCAAATTAGCATTACAGTTAGAGCTAGTTTTAAGTTGTGGTTTAGGCTGAAGGTTAGGGTTAGATTTAGAGTTAGGGTTAGATCTATGTTTAGGGCTACAGTGAAGGTTAGGGTTAGATTAGGCCTAAAGTTTGAGGGTTTTTTTTATTGTTGGTTCTTCAAAACATTACATAGTTCTTGATATATCATATTTCACACTTTGATTCAAGTGGGTTATGAACTCCCATTTTTACCCCATATACAAATTGCAGAATCACATCAGTTACACTTCCATTGATTTATATATTGACATACTAGTGTCTGTTGTATTCTGCTGCCTTTCCTATCCTTTACTATCCTCCTCCCCTCCCTCCCCTCCCCTCTTCTCTCTCTACCCCCTCTACTGCAGTTCATATCTCCCCCTTGTATTATTTTTCCCTTTCCCCTCGCTATCTCTTGTATGTAATTTTGAATAACCCTGAGGGTCTTCTTCCATTTCCATGCAATTTTCCTTCTCCCTCCCTTTCCCTCCCACCTCTCGTCCCTGTTTAATGTTAATCTTCTTCTCATGCTCTTCGTCCCTACTCTCTTCTTAGTTACTCTCCTTATATCAAAGAAGACATTTGGCATTTGTTTTTTAGGGATTGGCTGGCTTCACTTAGCATAATCTGCTCTAATGCCATACATTTTCCTCCAAATTCTATGATTTTGTCATTTTTTAATACAGAGTAATACTCCATTGTGTATAAATGCCACATTTTTTTTTATCCATTCATCTATTGAAGGGCATCTAGGTTGGTTCCACAGTCTTGCTATTGTGAATTGTGCTGCTATGAAAATTGATGTAGCAGTGTCCCTGTAGCATGCTCTATTTAGGTCTTTAGGGAATAGACTGAGAAGGGGAATAGCTGGGTCAAATGGTGGTTCCATTCCCAGCTTTCCAAGAAATCTCCATACTGCTTTCCAGATTGGCTGCACCAATTTGCAGTCCCACCAACAATGAACAAGTGTACCCTTTCCCCCACATCCTCGCCAGCACTTGTTGTTTGACTTCATAATGGCTGCCGATCTTACTGGAGTGAGATGGTATCTTAGGGTGGTTTTGATTTGCATTTCTCTGACTGCTAGGGATGGTGAGCATTTTTTCATGTACTTGTTGATTGATTGTATGTCCTCCTCTGAGAAGTGTCTGTTCATGTCTTTGGCCCATTTGTTGATTGGGTTATTTGTTATCTTGTTTTCTAATTTTTTGAGTTCTTTGTATACTCTGGATATTAGGGCTCTATCTGAAGTGTGAGGAGTAAAGATTTGTTCCCAGGATGTAGGCTCCCTATTCACCTCTCTTATTGTTTCTTTTGCTGAGGAAAAACTTTTTAGTTTGAGTAAGCCCCATTTGTTGATTCTAGTTATTAACTCTTGTGCTATGGGTGTCCTATTGAGGAATTTGGAGCCCGACCCCACAGTATGTAGATCGTAGCCGACTTTTTCTTCAATCAGACGCCATGTCTCTGATTTGATATCAAGTTCCTTGATCCACTTTGAGTTAACTTTTGTGAATGGCGAGAGAAAGGGATTCAGTTTCATTTCTATAGAGTTTGTTTTAGGGTTAGGGCTTTTTTTGGTCTAGGGCTAATGTCACGTCTAGGTTATGGTTAGAGATAGTTTTACAATTAAGATTATTAGGGTTAGGATTAGGTTTTTGGACATGGTTATATTTAAGGCCAAGTTCAGTTTAGGGTAATGTATAGGTTTAGGATTAGGAATAGGTTTAGAGATATAAGGTTAGCATTAGGTTTAGGATTAGAATTAGGGCAATCGATAAGTTTAAAGCTTAAGATAGGCCTAGGCTTTTGGTTAGAATTAAGGCTAGGCTTAGAGTTACGTTTCGGGTTATGTCAAAGGTTAGGTTTAGGGTTATGTTTAGGGTAATTATTAGGGCTAGAATTAGGGTTATTTTGGGGGTTAAAGGTGATGTTAGGGCTCTGATTAGGGATGCGTTTTGGATTAGGTTAGGGCTAGGTTTAGGGCAATATCCAAAGTTATAATTTGAAGTAGTTTTAGGGTTATTGTTAGGGCTACATCTAAGGTTAGGTTTAGGTTTAGGTTTTGAGTGGTGTTTAGAGGTAGGTTTACTTTTAGGGAGACACTCAGGGTCAAGGTTTGTTTTAGGGATACCAATAGAACTGGAATTAGAGCTAGGTTTAGGGTTAGGAGTAGGCTTAGGTTTTGGTTTTATGTTAAAGTTTATGGTTAGGGCTATGGCTCTGTTATTTTGTAGGGCTAGGCATAGGGTAGGGCTAGTTTTAGTATTAGCATTACTGTTACGACTTGTCTTAGTGAGAGGTTTAGCTTAGAGTTAGTGTTAGATTTAGAGTTATGGTTAGATATAAGATAAGGGCTAGAGCTAGGGTTAGGTCTAATGTAAAGGCAAGTGATAGGATTTTGGAAAGTGATAGGGTTACAACTAGAAATAAGGCTAGGGCAAAAGTTAGATTTAGTCTTACTGCTAGGGTTAGGTTTGGTTTAGGCCTCAATTAGGGCTTAATTTTGTCTAGCATTTTTATTATGGTTAGATCTAATTTTAGGCTTCGGTTTAGGTTTTGGGATAGGGTTACGTTTAGGGGAAGGGATGAGGTTAGAGATAGTTTTAGGCTAAGGTCAAAGGTTAGAATTCATTTACGTCTAGGGTTATCGTTTTGTTTAGTAATAAGTCTAGGTTTAAAGCTAGCACAAGGGCTAGGATTTGTTTTAGGCTTATGAGAAGAATTAAGGCTAGGGATAGTGTCAGGTCTAGGCTTTTGATAGGGATAGATTGAGGTTTAGAATTATGGCTAGTTCTAATGTAAGGGTTCGGTTTAGGGTAAGGATGAGTTTTAGAGCTAGGGGTATTATTAGTGTTAGAATTATATTTTTGGTTTGGTTTAGGTTTTGGTTTAGGACTAGA
Source organism: Callospermophilus lateralis (assembly GCF_048772815.1). NCBI lineage: Eukaryota > Metazoa > Chordata > Mammalia > Rodentia > Sciuridae > Callospermophilus > Callospermophilus lateralis. The sequence goes on from NC_135326.1 coordinate 2,841,275, forward strand.
GCTTTAATTAGCATTAGGATTTGGTTCGGGTAATGAGAGGTTTAGAATTAGGTTTCATGTTAGGTATAGGGTAATTGATAGGGTTAGAGTTAGCAAAAGGGTTAGAGTTAGGCCTAGGGTTAGCCTTAGAGTTATGATTGTAATTAGGATAATATATATGGTTATGGCTAGTGTTATAATATGTATTAGGGCTAGAGTTGGGGTTAGGCCTAGGGTTGGGGTTAGGTTTTGTTTTAGGATATGGTTTACAGTTTGAGCTAGGGTGAGTGCTAAGTCAAGGGTTAGGTTTAGGGTTAGATCTAGGTTATAATTATAGTTAGGGTCAAGATTAGTGTTAAGTTTAGGGCTAGGGTTACCATTAGGTTTAGGGTATTGGATAAGGTTTGATGTCATGGTAGGTTTAGAGTTAATGGTAGGTTTGGGCTTAAGGTTAAGAATAAGGATTGGTTTAGATTTAGGTTTATGTTAATGTTTAGGGTTTGAGCAAGGGTTAGGCTAGGTTTATGTTTGTGTCTAGGGATAGTGTTAGGATAAATTTATGGTAACGGCTAGGGTTTTCAACAGGATAAGGGTTTGGGTTAGGTAAATGGGTAGGGTTAGAGCTAGGTTTAGGCTAGTTATCATTAAGGTTAGTGTTAGAGTTAGGGTAATATGTAGGCTTAGAGCTAGGGTTAGGGATAGAGTTAAGGTTAGGATTATGAATAGGGTTAAGGTTAGGTGTAGGTTTAGGCCATGGGTTTTTTTAGTGTTAGGTTAAGTTTAATTTTTAAGGATTGAGCTAGTGTTTGTTCTAGGAGTAGGATTATGTTTAGAGTCAGTGTGAGGGTTAGGGCAAGGTTTAGCATTAGGGTTAGGGTTAAGCTTAGGGTTAGGCTAATGGATAGAGTTACTGGTAAGTTTTGGCGTATGGTGATGGCTAGTTTCAAGGTTAGTGATAAGGCTCGGAAGTGTTAGGGTCATTTATTTATTTATTTTTTTGTTACAATAAGTATTAGAGCTATGGTTTTTGTTAGGGTAATGGTCAGTGTTCAGTTTAGGGTTAGGTTTATTTTTCGGGCCAGCAATAGGACTAGGTTTTGGCCCAAAAGTAGGGTTAGTGTTTAGGTTAGGTTAAGGGTTATTTTTAGGGCTAAAACTAAAGTTTTGTTTAGGGTAGGCCTAGAGTTATCACAAGATAAAGGATTAAGATTAGGGCTAGGTCTAGTGTTAGGGAAAGTTTTAGTTATAGGGTTACAGGTAGTGCCAATATTAGGGGTCACTTTAGGATAAGGGAAAGGTTTAGAACTATGGTTAGTATTACAATCAGAAAAAGGGTCAGGATTAGGGTTAGGTTTTGCGATAGTGATAGAACTAGATTGAGGATTAGGATTAGGTTTAGTAATAGACTTAGGTTTTGGGTTTGGCTAAGAATTATTTTTAGAACAAAGGTAGATTTAGGGTTAGAGTTTGGCTTAAGGTAAGGGATAGGGTTACTGCTGGTGTTAGGTCTAGGGTTAGAGTTAGGGTTAGGGCTAGGGTTAAATTTAGAATTACGTTTAAAGCTAGGGTTAAAGCTAGGCTAGGTTATGTGTTAGCTTTAGGGTTACGGCTAATGTAAGAAATAGGTTATTATTAGGGCACGTTTTAGGGTTAGATTATGGCTATTTCTAGAGTAAGGCTTAATATTTCTGCTAAGATTAGGGCTATGTAAAGGTTTAGGTTTATGGTAAGGTATTTGGATATGTATATGGTTATTGTTAGGTTTAGTGTTTGGGGAAGTTTTAGGGTTAGGATTTTGGTTATGATTAGGGTTACCTTAGTGTTAGGGTAAGGGTTAGAATTAGTGTTAGTGTTAGGTTTAGGGTTAGGGTTAGGTTTAGGTTTAATGATAGATTTAGGGTTTTGATTAGGGTTAGCATTAGGGTTAGGGCTAATGTTAGGGTTTGTATTAGGTCTATTTTAATGGATAATGTTAGAACCATAAATAAGGCTGGGGGAGAGTTAGATTTAGACTTAGACCAAGATTGGAGTAGAGTTTAGGTTAGGGCTAGGATTAGTGCTAGGGTTAGTTTTAGGGTTAGGCCCATTTAAGGGCTAGATACATGGTTAGTGTTAGGGTTAGGGTTAGTGATACGGTTAGTGGAAAAAATGGGGTTATACCTAAGTTCAGGTCTAGGGTGAGGGTTAAATTTAGATATAGGGCTAGAGTTAGTGTTTGGGTTAGCATTAAGCCTAGGTATAGGACGAAGATGATGACTAGTGTTTGTGTTAGGGTTAGGGCTAGGATTAGGGCTGGGGGTAATATCAGGTCTGGGTTTATGTTAATGGTTAGTTTTAGGGTTAGGTTATGGCTAGGTCTAGTGTAAGGATTACTATTAGGCAAAAGGTCAGGTTTAACGTTAGGTGTATTATAAGAGTCAGAATTCAAGTATGGTTTGGTTTCACTTAAGATTTCAGGTTAAGGCTTTAATTAGCATTAGGGATAATTTTGAGGTTTGGATTAGGGTAATTGATAGGGTTAGGTTTAAGGTTCAGGTTAGGTTTAGTGTATTGAATAGGGTGAGTGTTAGGAATAGTGTTAGTGTTAGGCCTAGTTGTAGCATTTGGGTTAGGCTTATCTTTAAAATAATGGGTAGGGTTAGAGCTAAAATTAGGTCTAGAATTAGGGTAAGGCCTAGGGTTATTGTCAGGGTTATGTTTGGGTTAAGTTTTAGAATTTGAGCTAGGATTAGGGCTAGTGTGAGGGATAGATTTAGATTTTGTGTTAGGATTAGGTTTAGGGTTAGTGTTAGAATTAATGTTTTTGCTAGGTTTAGTGTTAGTGTTAGGGTTAGGATGAGTTTTAGGGTTAGTATTAGCTTTCAGGTTAACGTTAAGTTTAGTGTTAGGGTTTAGGGTTAGGCTTAGAATTTAGTTTAAGTTTACCTTTATTGCAAGTGTTTGGGTTAAGGTTAAATTTAGGGTTACTGTTAGGGTTAGGATAAGGCTACTTTTAGGGTTAATGTTAGCATTTGTGGTATGTTAGTGTCATGGTTAGGATTAGAGTTCAGATTAAGTTTAGGATTAAGTTTAGGGTAAATGTTAGTGGTAGTGTTAGGGTTAGGGTTAGGATTAATGTTAGTGTTAGAATAGGGTTAGAGTTATGGAAAGGTTTAGGTTTAGGTTTAGTGTTAGGGTTAGATAAAGGATTAGGATTAGTGTAAAAGTTATGGTAGAAATTTCTGTTAGGATTAGGGTTATGATGGGTTTTAAGGTTAGGGTTTGGTTTACTGTTACTTTTAGTTTTGGTGTTTGGGTTTTGGTTAGGTTTAGGGAAATGGTTTAGTTAATTGTATGATGAGTCTTAGGGTTAGTTTTAGGGTAAGGCAAGGGTTAGGGTTAGGGTTGGGTTAGGTTTAAAATTATAGTTTGGGTTATGTTTTGTGTTAGGTTTAGGGTTAGACTTAGGGTTAGGGATAGGGTTAGTTTTAGGGATAGTGTTAGGTTTAGGGTTATGGATATGGTTAGTGTTAGAAAAAGTGTTAGTGTTAGAGAAAGTGTTATGTTTAGTGTTAGGATAAGGGCTAATGTTACTGTTAGTTTAGATTAGGGTTAGGGTTAGTGTTATTGTTCAGATTAGGGTTGGGGTTAGGGTTAGGGTTAGTGATAAATTTATGTTTATTGTTAGAGTTAATGATAGGGTTAGGGTTGTTGTTAGGGTTAGTGGTAGTGTTAGGCATAGGGTTAAGCTTAGTGTTAGGGTTAGTGTTATGATTAATGTATTGTTAGAATTAGGGTTTGTGTTAGGGTAGTGTTAAGGTTAGGTTCAGGGTTACAGTTAGGGATAAAGTTAGTTTTTGTGTTATGGTTAGTGTTATTGTAAGTGTTAGTTTTAGGGTTAAGGTTTATTTAGGTTGGGGTTAGGGTTAGTGTTAATTATAAGTTTAAGGTTATGTTTAGTGTTGGTGTTAGTTAGAGGGTTAGGGTTGCAGTTAGGGTTGGTGTTCAGATTAGGGTAAAGATTTGAGTAAGGGTTAGTTGTGGTGTTAGAGATAGGGTTAAGGTTAGTATTAGGGTAAGGGTTAGGTTTAGGGTTGGTATTAGGGTTAGGGTTAAAGTTAGGTTTAGGGTAAATGTTATGGTTATGGTTATGGTTATGGATAAAATCAATGTTAGTGTTATTGTTTGGGTTGTGTTAGGGTAAGGTTTAGGGTCAGCGTTAAATTTAGGGTTAGTGTTATGATTTGTGTTAGGGTTTGGGTTAGGTTTAAAATTATGGTTATGGTTAAAATTCAGGATAGGTTTAGTTTGGGAAAGGGTTTGATTTAAGTAAGGGTTAGGGTTAGGGTTACTGTTCGTTTTAGGGTGGGATTTAGAGTTAGGTTTAGGGTTATGTTTATTGTTAGGGTTATTGTTAGTTTTAGGTTACATTTAATTTTTTGATTAGTTTTAGAATTAGGGTTAGCAGTAGTGTTAGGTTTATGTTTGGGTTAGTAAATGTGTTAGGGTTAGTGTTAAAATTAGGGATTTTTTTGTTAGAATTTGAATTAGTGTTAGTGATAGAGTTAGGTTACTGTTCGAATTAGAGTTAGATTTAGTTTTAGGATTAGTGTTATGGTTAGTGTTAAAGATAGGTTAGGGCTAGGGTTAGCGAGAGTCTTAAAGTAGGGATAGATTTAGAGTTAGGGTTAGTGTTAGGGTTAGTGTTATGGCTAGGATTAATGGTAGGTATAGTGTTAGTGAAAGAGTTAGTGTTAGTGCTAGAGTTAGGCATAGAGTTAGGGTTAGTGTTAGCTTAGGATTAGGGTTAGGGTTTGGTTTAATGTTAAATTTAGGATTATGTTTAGGGTTAGTGTTCGCTTAGGGGTAGGTGTATGGTTGGTTAGGTTTGTGGTTAGGATTAGAGATCATGTTAGTGGTACAATTAGTTTTAGGGTTAGGGTTACTGTTAGTTTTAGGTTTATGGTCAGTGTTAGGTTTAGGTGTTGGTTAGGTTTAGGGTTAGTGTTTTTATTAGAATTAGGCTTAAGTTTAACAATTGGGTTTGTGTTAGTGTTAGATTTACTGTTAGTGTCAGATTTAGGGTTAGTGATAGTACGAAGTTTAGGGTGAGTATTAGCATTCAGATTTGGGTTAGGTGGAGGGTTAGGTTTAGGGTTACGGTTAGTTTTAGATTAACAATTAGGGTTAAAGTTAGGGTTTAAGTTAGGGTTACGATTAGGGTTAGTTTTAGTGTTAAGTTTAGGGTTAGGATTTTTCTAAAAGTTAGGGTTAGGGTTACGGTTTGCATTAAAGATAAGTTTGGGTTAGTATTAGGGTTATGATTAGAGTTAGTGTTAGGTTTAGGGTTAGAATTTGGCTTGGGATTAGGGTTGTTGGTAGCGTTAGTTTTAGGATTTGTTTTAAGGTTATTTTTAGGTTTAGAGTTCGGTTTGTTTTAGAGTTAATGTGAGTTTTAGGGTTTTGGATAGTGTTAAGTTTAGCAATAGTTTTAGGGTTAGGATTAGTGTTAGATTAGGGTTAGGTTTTGGGTTTTTGCTATGGTTTTGGTTAGAATTAACTTTGAGGTTGGTGATAGGGTAAGTGTTAGAGTTAGTTTTAGTGTTAAGGTAAGGGTTAGGGTTAGGGTTAGAGTTGTGGTTAGGCTTAGCTTTAGTTTAAGATTAGGGGTTATGGTTAGGGTTAGGATGAGTTAGGGTTGGAGTTAGGGTTTCTGTTAGGGTCAGAGAAAAATTTAGTGTATAATTTAAGATTAAGGTTAGTTTAGGGTTAGGATTAGGGTTTCGATTAACGTATGGTATTGTTTAGGGTTATTGTTTCATGTAGGGTTAGGGTTAGGTATAATGTTTGTGTTAGGATTAGGGTTAGCATTATGCCTATGGTTAGGCTTAGTATTAGGTTTAGGTTTAATGTTAGGTATAGTGACAGGGTTAGTGTTAAGGTTAGGATTATTGTTAATGTTAGGGTTTTGATTAGTTTTAGAGTTAGGGTAATTCTTAGTCTTAGGTTTATTGTAGGTTTTAAGGTTAGGGTTAGTTTAGTGAGAGAATTGGAGTTAGGGTTTGGGTTAGGTTTCCTGTTATGGTTATGTTTAGGGTTAGTGTTAGGTTTAGTGTTAGAATTAGGTTTATGCTTAGTTTTAGGGTTAGGGTTAGTATTAGAATTAGTTTTAGGGTTTGTGTTAGAGTTAGGTTTAGTGTTAGGGTTACAGTTAGTGTTAGGGTTATTGTTAGATTTATATATAGTGTTAGGTTTAGTGATAGGTTTAGCATTAATTGTAGCATTAGGGTTACATTTTGGATTACAGATAGAGTTAGGGTTAGGTTTAGGGTTAGTTAAGTGTCAGGGTTAGGGTTAGGTAATGATTAGTGTTAGGGTTGGTTTAGGTTTATGGTATGGTACGGTGTAGGGTTTGTGCTAGTATTAAGGTTGGAGATAGGGTTAAAGTTAGGTTTAGGATTAGGGTTAGAGTATTTGTTAGTGTTAGATTTAATATTAAGGTAAGATTTAGAATTAGTGTTGATGACAGGGTTAAGGTGATGGTAAGTTTTAGGGTTACTGTTAGATTAAGGAATAGTTTTAAAATTAGTGTTAGGGTTAGGATTATGGTTTGTGTCAGTTTTTGGATTAGGGTTAAAGTTAGGGTTTGTGTTAAGGATATGTTTAGGGTTAGTGTTATGTTTGGCTTAGGGTTAGGGTTAGGTTTATGGACTCATGCTTTTGTTAGGGTTAGTGTTAGGTTTAGTTTTAGTGTTAGGATTAGGATTAGGAATAGGTCACATTTTTGGTTAGTTTTAGCGTTCAGATAGTGGTAGGTTTAGGGTTAGGGTTAGGGTTAGGGTTAGGTTTCAGATTAGTGGTAGGTTTAGGGTTAGGGTTAGATTTAGGTTTTAAGTTAAGGTTATAGTTAGGGTTATGGTTAGGTTTAAGATTAGGTTTAGGTTTGTAAAATGTTAGGGTTATGGTTAGGTATACAGTTAGGGTTAGGGTTACGGCTATAGTTAGGGTTAGTATTAGAGTAATGGTTAGGGTTCAGGTTAAATTTAGTCAGAGTTAGGGTTAGGTTTTTCATTAGGCTTAGGGTTAATGTGGGGATAAGTTTTTATGTTTAGGGTTAGGTTAGGTTTAATTTTACAGTTAAAATAATGTTTAGGGTTAGGTAAATATTAGTTTAAGGTAGGGTAAGAGTTAGTGTTTGTTGTAGTGTTTTGATTAGTGTTTATATTAGGTTTGGTGTTATGATTAAGGTTAGAGTTTGGTTTAGTGCTATGGTTTATGTTACGCTTTGTTTCTGTGTTCTGGTTAGGATTAGATTTGGGATTACCATTAGTATTAGATTTAGGTTTGGGGATAGGGTTAATGTTATTGTAAGGGTAAGCATTACGGTTAGATTTAGGGTTAGTGTTAGGCTTATCGTTAGGGTTAGGTTCAGTGTTAGGGTTAGTGTTACGTTAAAAGTTAGGTTTAGGGTTAGTTTTAGGGTTAGGGTTAGGGTTAGAGTTAGGATTAGTTTTACATTTACGGTTATTGTTTTTGTTAGGTTTAGTATTAGGGGAAGACTTAGGGTTTGTGTTAGTTTTATTGTTAAAGTTAGGTTTAGGCTTACAATTAATATTTGGTTAGGCTTAGGGTTAGGGTAGCTAATAGGGTTTTTGTTAGGTATTGGTTTAGGGTTAAGGTTAGGTTTTTTGTTAGGTCAGTTTTAATGGTAGAATTAGGATTATTGTTAGGGTTACTGTTTTTGTTTGTTTTCAAGGTAGTGTTAGTATTAGGTTAGGGATAGAGTTATGTTTTGTTTAGCGTTAAAGTTAGGGTTAGGATTTGTGTTAGGATTAGAGTTAGGGTTATTGTTAAGTTTAGGTTTAATTTTAGGGTAATGGTTATTGTTATGTTTAGGTTCATCGTTAAGAATAGGGTTAGTGTTAGGGTAAGTGTTAGTGTTAGGTTTAAGTAAAACACAGATTTAAGTTTATGATTAGAATTTGTGTTAGATTTTGGGTGAGCATTAGTGTTAGCGTTAGGGTTTGTTTTATGTTTATGGTTATTGTTAGGGTTAGATTTCAGATTAGTGTTCAGTTTTGCCTTAGGGTTAGTGTTATTGTTAGGGTAATGTTTAGGTTTAATGTTCAGGTTAGGGTAAGGTTTAGAGTTTTGGTAAGTTTTCAAGTTACATTTAGTGTTAAATTTAGGGTTAGGGTTAGGCTCAGTGTTAGGATAAGTGTTAGGTTAAGTTTATGGTAAGGGTTAGGGTTAGTTTAAAAGATAGGTTCAGGTTTAGGTTAGTGTTTGTTTTAGTGTTAGGTTTAGGGTTACATTTAGATGTGGGTTAGATTTAGGGTTAGTTTAGGACTGGTGTTAGTGTTATGGTAACAGTCAGGGTTACTTTTAGTTTTAGGATTAAGTTTAGGAATATGGTTCTGGTTTTTCTTAGGGTTATTGTTAATGTTAGGATTAAGGTTAGTGTTAGGTTTAGGGTTACATGTACAGTTAGGGTAACTGATAGTTTTAGGTTTGGATTTAGGCTTAGTTTTAGGGTGAGGGTTAAAATTAGGGTTAGTGTAAGGGTAACATTTAGGGTTAGTGTTAAGGGTAGTTTGTGATTAGGGTTTGGGTTAAGTTTAGAATAATGGTTTGGATTAGGGTTTTTCTTAGGTTTAAGGTCAGTTTGGGGGTTATGGTTAGGGTTAATTTAGTGTTATGGTTATGGTTAGGGTTTATGTAAGTTTTGGGATTATGGTTATAATTAGCATTAGGGTTTAGGGTAGGTTACTTTTAGTGTTAAGGTTAAATGACATTTATGGTTTGTTTTAGATTTTGCATCAGCGTTATGGTTAGTGTTAGGGTTTGGTTAGGGTTAGGGATAGTTTTAGGGTTAGCATTAGGGTTAGGTTTAGGGTTAATGTTAGGGTTAGCCTTAGTGTTTGAGTTAGGCTTAGGGTTAAATTTTGTTTTAAGATTAGGGTTAGGGTTAAGGTGAATGTTGTGCTTAGGTTGATGGTTAGGGTTAGGGTTAGTGTTAGCTTTAGGTTTAGGGTTAGGGTTAGGGTTGTGGTAAGTGTTGGGTTAGGTTTACGGGTAGGATAGTGTTATGATTAGAGTAAGTGTTAGTGTTAGATTGTGCATTAGGTTTAGTGTTAAGGTTAGTGTTAGTGTTATGGTTAGGTTTGGATTCGGGTTAGATTTAGGGTTAGGGTTATGGTTTGTGTTAGGGTCTGTGTTAGTTTTAGGATTAGGTTTAGAATTAGTGTTAGTGTTAGGGTTAAGGTTAGGGTTATTGTTAAGGTTAGGTTTAGTGTTATGTTTAGGTTTAGGCTTATGGATAGGATTAGTGTTAGTTATAGTGTTAGGGTTAGTTTCAGGGTTAGTGGTAGGGTTAGCCTTTAAATTAGGTTTAGGGTTAATTTTAGGAATAGCATTAAAATTAGGGTTAGTGTCAGGGTTATGGTTAGGGTTAGGGTGAAGATTAGTGTTAAGTTTAGTGCTTGAGTTAGCATAAGGTTATGGTTAAAGTATGGGTAATGTTATGTTTAGGGTTAGGTTCAGGTTAGGGTTAGGAAAATAGATAGGTTAGGTTTAGGGATAGTGGTAGGTTCAGGCTGAGGATAAGTATTTGGTTTAGCGTTTAGTTATGGTAATGGATAGAATTAGAACTAAGGTTGAAGCTGGTTATGGTCAGAGTAAGAGCTATTGGTAGGGTTGTGTTTAGGTTTAGGGCAAGGATTAAAGTTAGGGTTAGTTATAGGATAAGGATTAGGACAAGGTTTAGGTTTCGAGTTAGGGTTAAAGCTAGGGTTTGGTCTTGGATTCAGGCTAAGATTTGTTATATGTTTGGGGTCTTTTTAGGAATATGCCTTACGTAAGAAGTAAGCTTACAATTAGGGCTAGTTTTAAGGTTATATTTAGGACTGAGTCTACTTTTAGGGTTATGTTTAGGTTTACGGTAATGTTTTAAATTAGGGCTTCTTTTAGAGTTATATTTAGGAATGAGCCTAATTTTAGGATTATGTTTAGGTTTATGGTGATTTTTTAAACTAGGGTTAGTATTAGGGTCAATGTCAGAATCACGAATTATTTTATGGTTAGGGATAGGACTCAAATTATTGGTAGGCTTAGAGATAGGTGTAGGTTTAGGATTAGGTTTAGGTTAAGGGTTAAGGTTAGTTCTATCGTTTTGTTTAAGGACTAAAACTAATGGGTAGTTTTATGATCAGTGTCAGTGTTATTGCTACTGATAGGGTGAGTTTAGCCTTAGGAGTAGATTTAAAGTCATGGTTAATTAAAGAGTTGTGGTTATGGCTAGAGTTAGAGCTAAGATTAGGTCTAATGTTTGGGTTATGGTAAAGGGTACGGTTAAAACTAGGAATTGGGCTATGGCAAGAGTAAGAGTTAGTCTTAGTGTAAGAGTTTGGGTTTGGGTTGAAGCTTCACTTGGGCTAGGAATATGTCTGGGATTAGTGTTAGTCTTAGACCTAAAATTAGGGCTATTTTTTGGTTAGGTTAAGGGGAAGGGCTTTCTATTTGATTACCACCTCTATTTTCATTTACCCATAAGTGTCAAAATGAAGTGAAACCTTAAAACACAAAGCGTTAATGATAGTGAACCATTGAATTAAGAAGAACATAGCTTGGGAGCATACTAAGGCTAGATAAAAATGAGGCCTGCCCAGTATAGAAAAAATTTGAAGAAAACTAATTCTCACTCTAACATTACCTCTAAGCCTAGCACTAGCCATAACAGTAAACCTAACATTAACCCTAACCTGATAAAAGATGCATTGATCCTAGGATTCCCACTCTTTTGGAGCCTTGTAGGGCAAGCTGAGTGATGAATCCTATCCGGCATCAAACAAATCTAAACAAATTATTATTGGAGGTATTTCAATACATCCATATTTTTCTGCTTTCTCCTAAAGGGGTCTCAGATTAAGTTGTTTTTGCATACTTAAGCATAGGCCTACTTTTACAAGGAACACACCAGATTCCCTACAGAGAACTAAAGGAGTGTGTGAAGTTTCAAGAAGCTAGCACAAACCCTGTTTGATTTTTAACTCCATTAACTTTACTGTATAAGTCAAAATTAAGTGAAATATTAAAATACAAAATGTTCCTGACAGTGAACTTGTAAAAGGTGAAGGCCTAAACCTGGGGAACATAGGAAATCTAGCAAAAAGATTAATCCTTCCAAGTATCAAAGAATTTTGAATAAAGCTAACTCTAACCCTAATACTAGCTCTGACTCTAGCTCTTCCCCTAACCCTTACTTTTTACTGTAGAATTTCCAAATTTTGGCAGCCTAATGTGGCAAGCTAAGGGATATATCCTGCATAGTATCAATAAAATCTGTCCAAAAAGTTGATAGAGTATATCAGTACTTGCATATTTCTCTGTTATCTTCTAAAGGTCTCTTTGATAGATTTGTTTTTACATGATTCAGCTTAGGCCTACTCTCACAAGAACAAGCCAGAGTTTGCTCAGAGAGATTTGATGAAGTTTGAAGTTTCAAGCAGCAGCACCAATGCTGCTTTATTTCCATCTTCATTTCCATTTACCTGTACAGGAAAAAATAAACTGAAACTTTAAAATAAAAACTGTTCCTTACAGTGAACCATTGATCCAAGGAGGCCCAAAAAAGTGGAGTATAGTAAGGCTAGGAGAAAAATGAATACTACCAGTATCAAAAAATATTAAACAAAACAAACTCTAATTCTAATACTAACTCTAACACTAGCCCTAATACTCTCTTTAACACAAACCTTAACCTGCTTGAGAAAATGTTAATCCTAGAAGCCCCAAACGTGGGAAGCCTAGGGGGCTAAGCTATCAGATGAATCCTATGCTGTATCAAAAATAATGACCAAATAATTGAGGTGGTATTTCAGTTAATGCATATTTCTCTATTTTCTGCTAAAGGGCTCTTGGATAAAGTCATTTCTGCCATCTTCTTTTTAGGGCTACATTCACAAAGTACAAACCAGAGATTTCCCACAGAAAATTGATTCAGTGTTTGAAGTTTCAAGCAGCTACTACAAACCCGGTTTTATTTTAACCTCCATTTTTATTTTTCTATATAGGTCAATATGGAGTGAAACATTAAAATACAGAGTGTCCCTCTTAGTGGACAATTGAAATGAAAAGGCTCAAACCAAAGGAGCATATTTAGGCTAGGTAGAAGATGACTCCTTCTAAGTATCAAAGAAATTTGTACAAAAACTTACTCTCACCCTAAAACCAAATCTAACACTAGTCTAAACCCAAACCTAACACTAACTCTAACCTGATTATTTAACCATTAATTCTAGAATCCTCACACTTGGAGAGCTTTGTTGGAAAAGCTTTGTAATGAATCTTACTCAGTATAAAAAAATCTGACAAATAATTATGAGAGCCCTAACCCTAATATTTACATAGCCCTCAACCTAATATTCACCCTAGACCTGCTCTAACTCTAACCCTCAGCCTATCCCTAAATCTAGCTGCAACCATAACACTTAACATAAACCTAACCCTAACGCTAACAATATCCTTAATATTAACCATGAATGTAGCCCTAATCCTAGCTGTTGTCCTATCTTTTACACTAATTTAAGCCTAAACAAAATGCTAACAATAAGACTAAACCTAACTGTAGCTATCTCTAGGACTATTCAAAACCGTAAACTTAACCTGAACCTTAAACCTAACCATATCCATTACCCTAAACCTAATGCTAATTTGAGCCTTAACCCTAAACCTTAAACAAAACCAATCCCAATTCTGACACTGACAATAATACACATAGCTCTAAACCCAACCTTTACCCTAAACCTAACTCTTATATTAGACCTATTCATAACCAAACCCTACAACTGTAATGATAGACCTGACATTAGTCCTAACCGTAATCTTAGCCCTAGCCCTAAACCAAACTCTCATCTGATCCATAAACCCAACCTTAATCCTAACCTTCACCCTAAACCTAACCAAAGACCTAATCCTAACACTAACCCTAGCCCTAAACTAAATTCCAGCTGTATCAGTTACCATAAATAACATCCTTATCCCAATTCTAAACCTAGGATTCACCAGTACCCTATCACTAGCCAAAAAACTATCAATAACCTTAGAAATATTCTGAACAATATGCCTAAACCTATCTTTACCCTAATCCTGATCCTAACTCTAATTCAAGCCGTAACCCGAAACTCAAACCTAAAACAAGCCCTGACACTGACCCTGGCCCTAATAATTCTCATACCTCTAAACCTGACTCTTATTCTATAGCTAACCCTTACAATAAACCTAGCCATAAACCTTTTTCTAAAAAAATTTCTAACTGTAACTCTAGACCTGACATTAGCCCTAGCCATAATTCTAGCCATAACCATAACACAAACCCTAGCCCTTATCTTAGCCCTAAACATAGCCTTAATCAAAATCTTAACCCAAACTCTAGACCTAACTCTGACACTAAACCTAGCCCTAATCTTAGCCCTAATTTTGACCTATCCATAACACTAGTCCTAAGACTAACTCTAACTCACATTAGACCTTTCACTCATTCTAACCCTATGCCTTACTGTAATCCTAACCTTAGCCCTAATCCTTGCCCTATCCTTTGACCTAGTACTAACCTTAGACAAAACCTAACTCTAAATCTAGCCCTAGCCTGAAGAATAAGCCAAAGAGTAACAGTAGCCCAAAACATAACACTAATCAAAAAACTATCCTTAAAACTAGTCCTAGCCCTAAAACAAAACCTAGATAGATATGACCCTAAACCTTAATGTGACCTAAACACTAACCTTAAGTTTAGCCCTCACTCTATCCCTAATATGAGTTGTAAGCCAAAACCATAAACTATCTCTGAATCTGACACTGACCCTAACACTACTAGCTGTAAATATCACCCTAACCCTAAACCTAAACCTAACACTAAGTCTAGCCCTAAACCCCTAAAACTAGTCCTAAACATCACCCTAGTTCTTACATTAGACCTAACCCTAACCCTATGCCTAACTTAACCCAACCTATCTCTTATCCTAGCTTTAACCCTAGCCCTATTTGTAATCATAAACCTAGCCCTAAACCAATCCCTAAATCTTTCAGTTACCATAACCAATACCATAAACCAAATGCTCACCCTAGGCATGAACCCTAATCTTTATCCAATCTCTTACCCTGAACCTACCCTGAACCTAAACCTAAACCTATAATTACCATAAACCTAACCCTAACACTAATTCAAGCCCTACCTTTAAAACTTAAACTATTCCAAACCCTAACCCTGACCTTGACCCTAATAAAACCCCTAACTCTAAACTTGAACATAGCCCTACACCTAACCCTTAACCTAGACATAGCCATAATCCTAATTCTTAAATTATCTTTATCTATAATTCTGGAGCTGAAATTAGCCCTAGCCCTAATCCTAGTCCTATACCTAAAACAAACCCTAGCCCTCATCTTAGTCCTAAACCTAGCTTTAATCATAACACTAATTTAACCCTACCCTAACCCAAATTACAATTTGGGTTACAACTCATACACTACCTCTATACATAGGTATAATGCCATCTCTCACCATAAAGTTAATCCTAACTCTAGGATTAAACAGACCCCTGACTCCAGACAATCACTGGGTCAGGACTTTAGTTAATCTCTCTGGAATCCATATTGGCTGCTGTTCTCCCTGTGTAAACACACAAACAGACCCCCGACTGCAAACAGTTACTGGGTCTGGACATTTCCATTGTCCTGTTAGAATATACTTCCAAAATACCTTGGGCTTATGAACATTTTTTTTCAAACATATGCCTTTCCGCAGCACAAAGTCCTGATGAATCTAAATTTAAAATGTTTAGAGTCCGAAGTTTAGGGTTTTGGCTATTTATAAGATTAGCATTAGGGTTAGGGCTAGTGTTACTGTTACACTTAGGCTTTGGGTTAGTGTTAAATTTGGATTTACCATTAGATATAGGATTAGGGCGAGGTTTAACTATAGGGCAAGTTTTAGGGATAGTGATATGGTTACAGTAACAGAAAGGGTTGGAACTTGGGCTAGGGTTAGTGTGAGAGTTAGAATTAGTCTTAGGTCTAGGGTTTTTGTTAGTTATAGGCATAAGGCTAAGTGAGGCCTAGTATTAGGTCTAGGGTTAGTATTAAGCTCAGACATAGTTTTAAACTAGGGTAATAGTTAATTATAGGGTGATGTATGGTGTTATAGCTAGGATTAGAGGTAGGGTGTGTTAGAATTAGGGTTAGGGCTAGGATTATGATTAGGGTTATGATTAAGCCTAGGTTTGGGGCTGTAATGAGGGCTAGGGTTTTTTGTAGGGCTAGGGCTAATGTCAGGTCTAGTGTAACAGTTTGGTGTAGATTTAAGGTTAGGTTTATGTCTATATCTAGTGAAAGTTTTAGGCTTTGGGTAAGGGTCAGGTTTAGAGCTATATGTAATTTTTGGGTCAGAATCATGGTAAGGGTTTTTTTTTTCAGTTAAGATTTAGGGATATTGCTCAAATGAGGTTTAGGATTAGAGTTAGGGTTAGGGTAATTGATTGGGGTAGGTTTAGGTTCCAGGGTAAGTTTAGGGCAGTGGAGAAATTTAGGGTTAGCAAAAGAGTTAGGTATATGACTAGGGTTAGCATTAGGATTAAGGTTATCATAAAGATAACATATAGGGTTAGATCTATGGTTAGGTCTAGGCTAATGTTAGTATTAGGGCTAGAGTTAGGTTAGGTTTGAGGTTAGGGCTAGTAACCCTACCTTAGGGTTAGGGTAAGATTTAGAGTAAAGTTTAGATTTTGAGCTAGTTTTAGGTCTAGGACAAGTGTTAGGTTTAGTGTTATGATCACGGTTAGGGCTAGGGTTTTCATTATGTTTAGGATTAGGTTTAGGGTAATACATTGGGTTAGATGTAAGGTTAGCTTTATGGTTATGGTTAGGTTTAGGTTTAAGTTTAGATTTAGGGCTATGTTTATTGTTGGTTTTAGGGTAAGAGTTAGGGTTTGAATTAGGGCTATTGCAAGGTTTAGATTTAGGGTTAGTTCTAGGGTTAGGTTTATGATTTGGGTTAGTGTTTTGGTAAGGGTTAAAGATACGGTTATCATTAGGGTTAGGGTTGTAGTTAGCATAATGGTTAGGGTTAGAGCAAGTGTTAGGTCTAGGTTTAAGGTTAGAATTAGTGCTATGGCTAGGGTTTTGGTTAGGGAGAATTCTAGGGTTATGTTTAGGCTAAGGGTTAGGCTTTGAGTTACGGTTAGGACTAAGATGAGTGTTAGGTTTAGGGTTAGGAATAGGATTAGGGTAAGGGTGAGGATTATGCTTAGGGTTGGTTTAGGCCTCAATTAGGATTATAGTTATTTAAATTCTGTATTAGGTTTAGGCCTAGGGTTACTGCTATGTTGTAATGTATTGTCTAGGGTTCTGATTAGAGCTCATTTTAGGGTTAGGGTCATGAGAACGTCTAGTATTATTTTTAAGTTTTGGGTTAAGATCATGATTAGAGCTAGGTTTAATATTAGTTTAAGGGCCAGTGTTTAGATTAAAGTTAGGATTAGGGTGAAACCAGAATAGAACTAGGGTTAGGTCTATTGGTAGCATTAATGTTTGGCTTAGGTTAATGGTTATTGTTAGCACTAGCTCTAAGTTATTGTTTAGGTTAATGGGTACAGTAACAGCTATATTTAGAATTATGTTTACCATTATGGCTAGTGTAAGGGTAAAGTTTAAGTATAAGTCTACTCGTAGCGCTAGTTTCAGGTTTCTGTTTCATTTCAAGGTCAGGTTTAGACCTATAATTAATGTTAGGGTGAGGTTAAGGTGTGGTTTTGAGTTAGGGTTAGTTCTAGAATGAGGGCTGGTGTTAGGACTAGTAATAGGTTTATTGTTTGGGTTTGGCTAAAGATTGGGATCAGGACTAGAGTTAGAATTAAGAATAGGGTTTAGCTTAGGGTAATGGATAGGATTAGAGCTAGGGTTAGGGCTAGGATAAGGGTAAGATTAGGGATAGTTTTATGGTAAGGATTAGGTCAAATTTAGTGTTAGGGCTCAGATTAGGGCTATTTTTGTGTTAGAGTCAGGGCTAGGATTTGGCTAAGGCCAATGTAAGAACCAGGGTGACGATTAGGGTTAGTTTTAGGGTTAGGGTATATGCTAGGTATAGTGTTAACAGTAGTTTTAGGGTTAGGGTGATATCTAGAGCTAGGGTTTGTGTTTCAATATGCTTTACGCCTAAGACTCAAATTAGAGCTCAGGTTATGGCTAGATATGGGTCAGGGTTTGATTTAGAGTAATGGCTTATTTTTGTTTTAGCGCTAGGGCTTGGATCAGGGCTAGTTTTAGAATTACCAATAGTGTTAGAGCTAGTGGTAGAATGAGGTTTAGGCTTAAGGTTATGGTGAGATTTATATTTATAGTTAGATTTGGGTTACGGCTATGGCTAGGTTTAGGGCTCTGATTAGAGCTATTGTGAGGGTTATGGTAATGAAAAGTGTTATAAATAGAAATAGGGATAGGGTGAGAGTTAGAGTTAGGCTTAAAGCTAGGGTTAGGGATAGGAATAAGTTTATAGTTCAAATAGGGATACGATTGATTAATGCTATGATTAGGGAAAGGGATGGGGTTATATAGCTAGGTTCAGTGCTAGGGAGAGGGTTAGTGTAAGGGTTCAGGTTAGGATTAAGTCTAGGTTTAGAACTAGGTTGAGGAATTGAATTTGTTTTACAGTTAGGGCTAGAATAAATGCTAGCAATAATTTCAGACCTAGGGTTATGGTTTGGTTTATTGTTAGACAAAGGTTTATGGTGATATCTAGTTAAAGTGCTAGGTTTAGTGTAGGGGTCAGATATAAAGCTATGTTATTATTAGGGTCACAGTATTGGTTAGGGTTTGTGTCAGTTAACGTTTAAGTTTAAGGCTCAAATTAGCATTAGGCTTAGGGTTTGGCTTAGAGTAATGGATAAAGTTAGGTTTACAGTTTAGGTTAGGTTTAGAGTAATGTATATGGTTAGTATTAGGGATAGGGTTAGGGTTTGGCCTCGGGTTATCATTTGGTTTAGGCTAACAAAATGAATAGGTTTAGAGCTAGTGTTAGGGCTTAGGTTAATGTTAGAATTAGGGTTAAAGTTTGGGTTACTCTTAGGGTTAGGCTTAGGGTTTGGTTTAGGGTAAGTGTTAGGGTTTGAGCTATGATTAGGGCTAGGGAAAGGGTTAGGGTTTGAATCAAGGCTACAATTAGGGTTAGATTTAGGGTTAGGGTTAGGGTTAGGGCTAGGGTTAGCATTAGTATTAGGGTATGTTTAAGATAATGGATGAAGTTAGAGCTAGGATTTGGGCTATGGTTACACTTAGGATTAGGGATAGGGTTAGGGTTAAGGTTAGAGATAAGGTTATGTTTAGAGTAAGGGTTAGAGTTTGAGCTAGGGTTAGTGCTAGGGCAAGCATTCATTTTAGGTTTTGTGCTAGGGTTAGGTTAAGGTTATGCTTAGGTCTAGATTTAGGGCTTGTAATCAGGGATAGGTTTTGTTTGAAGTTTATGGCTAGTGTTAGGTGTATGAGTAATGTAAGAGCTAGGGTTATGGTTATGGCTATTTTGGGGGTTAGGGTTATATATATGTCAAGTGTTAGGTTTCAGTTTTGAGTTAAAATAAGTTTTAGGGCTAGGGTTTTGCTAGGGTAAGCATCAGTGTTCGGGCGAGCATTGAGTTTATGGTTAGAGCAAGAATTATAATTAGTGTTAGGTCTCGGTCTATGGTTAGTCTTTGTGTTAGGTTAATGGTTATTTTAGGGCTAGGGATAGGTTTTTGTTTAGACCTAGGGCTAGGGTTATGGTTATATTTATGATTAAGTTTAGATCTGGTGTTAGTGTTATGCTTAGGATTAGGTATAGGTTTACTTGTAGGGCTAGTGTTAGGGTTTGGTTTAGTGTTAAGGTCAGGCTTTGACCTATGGTTAGTTTGAGGGTCCGAAAGAGTAAGGGATAGGCTTATTCTTCGGTTTAGGGTAAAAGATATAATGAAGGGTAGGGTTAGGACTAGTATATTATAGTTAGGATTTAGGGAAAGCTGAGGATTAGGTTTAGAACTAGCGTAGCATTAGGGTGAGAATTTGACTTAAATTAAAGAATAGATTTAAAGCTAGGATTTGGGTTAGTGTTTGGGTTAGGGTTAGGGTTAATGTTAGGGTTAAATCTAAAGTTAGAGTTAAGGTTAAAGTTAGCTATAAACTAGGTGTGGCATTAGAGCTATGGTAAGTGTTAGGATTAGGCATAGGGTTAGGGCTAGGGTGAGTGTTAGTGATAGTGTTAGGGTTAGGGTTAGGTAGAGGGGAAAGGATGTGGTTATACCTACATTCAGAACAAGGGTGAGGGTAAAATTAGGATTTGAACTAGGGTTTGATTTCAGGTTAGAATTAAGTCTAGGATTAGGAATAGGATGAGGGCTTGGTTTGTGTTAGGTTTAAGGCAAGGATTAGGTAGAGTTCTAATGTCAGGTCTAGGGTTATGGTTTGGGATACTCTTAGGATTAGTTTTAGGGCTAGGTCTAGTTTAAGGGTCATGTTTAGAGTAAGGGTCAGTTTAGAGCTAGGTGTGTTATTAGAGTCAGTGTCTTGCACAGAGTTTGGTTTAGGTTTTGTTGTATTTTGGGGGCTCAAATTAGCATTAGGGTTAGGGTTAGAGTCAGGGTTACATTAATTTATAGGGTTAAGTTTACTGTTCAGATTAGGTTCAGATTAGGATAAGGATTAGGTTTATGGAGAGGGTGATGTGTAGAGCTAGGTTTAGAATTATGATCAGAGTCATTAGTTCTAGAATTAGAGTTATGACCCGAATGAGGGCTAGTATTAGAGCTAGGTGTAGAATTAGGTTTTGGTTTAGGTAGAAATTTAGGGTCAATGCTAAAGCTGGGTTTTGTTTACTGGTTCGAGCTAGGATTAGGGCTAGTTTTCAAAGTAGCATTAGGATAAGAGCTAGAGTTAGGGTGCGGTATAGCCTTAGGGTTAGGTTGAATTTGAGAGTTAGGGTTAGATCTAGGTTTAGGAATACAGTGAAGGTTTGGGCTAGGGTTAGGGCTAGGGTTTCAGTTATCATAAGGGATAGGGTTAGAACTAGGGATAGAGCTAGGGCGAGATTTCGAGTTAGTGAAAGTGTTAGAGTTCAATTTAGGGTTATAATTAGGGCTTAATTAGTGCTAGGATTAAATCTAGGGTTAGAATTAGGGATTAATTCCGGCTAGGATTAGAGCTAAATTTAGTATTATGGCTCAGCCTAGGTTTATAGATAAGATTATAGTTATTGTAATGGTTAGGTATGATGTTATAGCTAGCATTAGAACTAGAGCGAGGGTTAAAATTAGGGTAAGATCAATGATTAGGGTTAGGTTTAGGATTAAATCTAAGATTAGGGCTAAAATTAGGGCTTGAGTTTGCTTTAGGTTTAGGACTCCTTTAGGGCTATGGCTAATGTCAGGTCTAGGGTTAAGGTTAGAGATAGTTTTACGGTTAAGATTATTAGGGTTAGGATTACATTAATGGATATGGTTTAGGTTTAGGGTTCAGGTTAGGTTTAAGGTAATGTATATGTTTATGTTTAGGAAAAGGTTTAGAGTTATCCTAGGGTTAGCAGTAGGGTTAGCATTAGGATTAGGGCAATGGATAGGGTTAAGGCTCAGGTTAGGGCTAGGTTCATGATTAGGATCAAGGCTAGCATTAGGGTTAGGTTTATGAGTCATGTCAAGTGTTAGGGTTAGGGTTAGGTTAGGGTAAGGGTTAGGGCAAGAATTAGGGTTATGGTTAGGGTTAAAGTTAATTTTAGGGCTCTTATAGGGATTGGCTTGGGGTTAGGTTAGGGCTAGGTTTAGGGCTACAGCCAATTTGAGAACAAATTTTATGTTTAGGGTTAGGGCTACGTCTAGGTTAAGATTTAGGTTTAGGTTTTGAGTAATGTTTTGAGTTAGGTTTACTGTAATGGTCAGTGTCACAACATGGTTTGTTTAAGGTTTAGAGATATTACTCGAATTAGAGCTAGGTTTATGACTAGGTGTAGGCTTAGGTTTTGGTTTATGTTAAATTTTGGAATTTGGGCTATGGCTTGGTTGTTTTTCTTTGGCTAGGGCTAGGATAGAGCTAGTTTTAGGATTAGCATTAGTGTTACTGCTTGTGTTACTGAGAGGTTTAGCTTAGGGTTAGGGATAGATTAAGAGCAAGGGTTATATATAGGATTAGGACTTTAGCTAGGGTTAGGGCAATGTAAAGACAACTAATAGGATTATTGTGAGGGATAGGTTAGAAATAGAATGAAGACTAAGGCAAGAATTAGACTTAGAGCTCTTGTTAGGTTAAGTTTAGGGCTAAATTAGGGCTAGGATTAGGTCTAGCATTTGTATTAGGAGTAGGCCTAGTTTTAGGCTTAGGATTAGGTTTTTAATTAGGGTTAGGTTTAGGGGAAGGGGTGGGGTAAGAGCTTGTTTTAGCTCTATGTCGAAGGTTAGAATGTGGTTAGGGCTAGGGTTATGGTTTGGTTGAGTAATAAGGCTAGGTATAGGGCTAGAATGAGAGCAAGGGTTTTTTTTGGGTTATGGCAAGAATTAGGGCTAGGGCTAGTTTCAGGTCTAGGCTTAAGGTAGGGATAGATTGAGGGTTAGATTTATGGCTAGGTCTAGTGTAAGGGTTTGGTTTACAGTCAGGGTCAGGGTTAGAGCTAGGGGTATTATTAGGTTCACAAGTAGGTTTCAGGTTTCCTTTAGGTTAGGGTTAAGGTCTAGAGCTTGTTTAGGTGTAGGGTGGAATTAGGGTAATAATAGGTTTTGGTTTAGTGTTTTTTCTTAGGTGTAGGGTAATTGATAGGGTTAGAGTTAGCAAAAGGGCTTGGGTTAGGCCTAGGGTTAGCCTTAAGTTTATGGTTATGCTTAAGATAATGGATAGGGTTAGGGCTAGTGTTATGTTTTGTATTAGTTCTGGAGTTGGGATTAGGCCTAAGGTTAGGATTAGGTTTTGGCTTAGGATTTGGTTTAGAGTTTGAGCTGGGGTTAGCACTAGGTTAAGGGTTAGGTTTAGAGTTAGGTCTAAGTTATAGTTACAATTAGGGTCAAGGTTAGTGTTAAGATTAGGTCTAGGGTTATCATTAGGTTTAAGATATTGAATAGGGTTTTAGGTTTACGGTTAGCAATAGGTTTTGGCTTAAGTTTAGGATTAGGGATAAGTTTAGGGTTAGTTTTAGGGTAATGTTCAAGGTTTGAGCAAGGGTTAATTCTTTGGCAAAGTTTAGGTTTATGATTATTTCCCAGGTTACATTTAAGGTAGATTTAGTGTAATGTCTACGGTTATCATCAAGATTAGGGTTAAGATAAGGGTAAATTGCAGGTTTAGAGCTAGGGTTTGGGCTAGGGTTCTTATTAAGATTAGAGTTAAAGTTAGAGTAATATGTAGGCTTAAACTAGGATTAGGGATAGGGTTAAGGTTTGTATTATGGCTAGGTTTAAGGTTAGGTTTAAGTTAAGCCATGTGTTAGTGTTTGTGTTTGGTTAAGAGTAAGTGTTAGGAATTGAGCTAGTGTTTGGACTAGGACGAGATTAAAAATTAGAGTCAGTATGAGGGTTAGGACTAGGGTTAGCATTAGAAATAGAATTAGGGCTAGTGTTAGGGTAATGGATAGAGTTAGAGGTAGGTTTTGGCCTATGGTAATGGCTAGTTTCAGGGTTATTGATATGTCTAGGTCTAGTTTTAGGGTTATGTTTTTTTGTTAGGATAAGATTTAGAGCTAGGGTTTTTGTTAGGATAAGGGTTAGTGTTAGGTTTAGGGTTAGGTATATTGTTAGGGCCAGCATTAGAACTAGGGTTTGGTACAGGGTTAGGGTTAGTGTTTGGGTTATTTTAAGGGTTTTATTTTGGCTAGGACAGAGTTTCTCTTTAGGGCTAGGAATAGAGTTATCACTAGATAAAAAATAAGTGTAAGTCTAGGTGTAGTATTAGGGTAAGATTGAGTTAAACGGTTAATGGTAGAGGCAATGTTATGGGTCGGTTTAGGATAATGATCAGGTTTTGTCCTATGTTTAGTGTTAGGGTCAAAAAAAGGGGCAGGGTAAGGTTAGGGTTTGTGATAGTGATAGAGCAAGATTGAGGATTAGGGCTAGGACTAGTAATAAAGTTTGGTTTTAGATTAGGCTAAGAATTAGATTTAGAACTAGGGTGGCTTTAAGATTAGAGTTTGACTTAGGGTAAGGGATAGGTTAGTGCTAGTTTTAGAGCTAGAATTAGATTTAGGGTTAGGGTTAGTGCTAGGTTTAGGGTTAGGTTTAAAGCTAGGGTTAGAGCTTTAATTCGGGATAGGGTAAGTTTTGTGTTACCTTTAGGCCTATGGCTAATGTAAGAACTAGGTTACACTAAGGGCCAGTTTTAGGGTTAGTGTTAAGTCTATGTTTAGTGTGTGATTAGGTTTACGGTTAGGGTTATGTATAGGGTAATGGATAGGTTAGGGTTAGCAAATGTTTTAGCGTTAGGCTGAGGGTTAGCATTAGGGTTAGAATTAAGGGTAGGGTTGGGGTAATGGATAGGGTTAGAGCTAGGGTTAGTTCTAGGACTATGATTAGTGTTACTTTTAGGGTTAGTTCTTGTTTAGGGTTAGTGCAAGGATTAAAGTAAGGGTTAGGTTTAGGTAAGTGCTAGTACTTGGTTTAGGTTTAGAGTTAGGGTTAAAGCCACCATTGGGGCTCATATTTGGGCTAGATTTTGGGTAACATTTGGGCTAGTATTAGGGATACAGCTAATGGAAGAAGTAGGGTTATAATTACGGCTGTTTTTAGGGTTACCGTTAGTGCTAAGTCTAGTTTTATTCTTAGGTTTAAGTTCAGGGTGATGTTTTGAGCTAGGGTTAGTGTTAGGTTCAAGGTCAGGGTCAGGGTTAGTTTTAGGGTTGGGGATAAGACTCAAATTAGTGATAGGCTTAGGACTTGATTTATGGTTAGGATTTGTTTTAGGTAAAGGGTTAGGGTTAGTGCTATGGCTTGTTATATTTAGAACTAACGATAAAGTTAAGTGTAGTTTTACAATTAATGTTGGTGTTATTGCTAGTGATAGGGTGAGTTTAGGCTTAGGGGTGCATTTAGAGTTATGGTTAATTTTAGGTTTACTGCTATGTCTAGCGTAAGGGCTAAGGTTATTTCTGGAGTTTGGGTTATGCTAAAGGATAGAGTTAGAACTAGGAAAAGGCTAGGGCAATAGTTAGTGTTAGTCTTCAGGCTAGGGTTAGGGTTAAGTTTAGGGCTAATCTAGGACTAGGAACCTGTCTAGGATTGGTGTTAGCATTAGGCCTAGGGGTAGGGCTATGTTTAGGATTGGGTACAGGTTTAGGTTTAGGGGAAGGGATGGGTTTATAGCTAGGTTATTGGCTTGGGCAATAATTAGAAATGTGTTTAGGTCTAGGGTTAGTTTGTGTTTGAATTAAGGCTATATTTAGAGTTAGGATGAGGGCTAGGGTTTGTTTTAGGGTAAGGGCAAGTTTTAAGAATAGGGATTATGTCAGGTTTGCGGTTACTGCTAGAGATATTTATAGAGTTAGGTTCATGTTTTTGTCTAATGTTAGGTAAAGGAAAGGCACAGGTTAAGAGTAAAGTGTATTTTTTAGGTCAGGGACAGGTTTCAGAATTGTGTTAGGTTAATTATTAGGGTTAGGGCTCAAATTAGCATTAGGTTTAGAATTAGAATTAAGTTTATGGATAAGTTTAGGTTTAGGATTGAGGTTAAGATTAGGATAATTGCTAGGGTTAGGGTGAGTGACAGGGTTAGGATTATTATTTAGTTTATGGTTATTGTTAGGTTAATAAATAGCATTAGAGCTAGTTTTAGGGCTAGGGTTTTGAATAGGATTAGGGCTAGAGTTAGGGTTAGGGCTTGGCTAGGGATAGGGTAGGGTTTGTGTGAAGTTTAGGCTACAGGCTAGGTTTTGAGCTAAGGTTAGTGCTATGGTGAGGTTTAAGTTCAGAATTATGTCTAGGGTTTGACTTAGGGTTCTTATTAGGGTTAGTGGTAGGGTTAGGCTAAGATTAGTGTTAGAGTAAGTGTTAGGGTATTATCTAACATTAAGCCTACAAAGAGGGTTAAGTTTAGGGTTAAGTCTAGGATTAGTTTACAATTAAGATTAGAGCGAGGGTTATCATTAGTGTTAAGGTTGGTATAGGGTAATGAATAATTTTAGAGATAATATTAAATTAAAGCTAGTGTTAACATTATGATTAGGTTTAGGATTAGGATTAGATTTAGGGATAAGGTTAGGTTTATATTTATGCTTCGGTTTTTGGTTTTTATCTACGGTTAATCTAAGGCGAGGGTTAGGGTTAGCATGAGGGTTAGGCTAAGGGTAAGAGATAATGTTAGGTTAGGGTTAGGGTTACACTTCAGGCTAGAATTAGGCCTGAGGTTTGTGCTTGTTCTTGTTTTAGGTTTAGAGCTAGATTTAGTGCTATGGTCATGTAAGGGTTATGTTTAAAATTATGTCTAGGTCTAGTGTTAGATTTAGGTTTAGTTTAAGGTCAGTTGATAGCTAGGGTTAGTGTTGGTATCTGGGTCTGTGTTTGGATTAGGGTTAGGGTTAGGGCAATGACCAGAATTAGTATTGGTTAGGTCTAGAGATAAGGTTAGTGCTTGGCTTAGGTTAAGGGTTATCATTAGGGCTAGGCTAGTTTTTTGTTTAGTTCTTGGTTAAAGATATGACACGATTTAAGATTACGTTTAATCTAGTGCTAGTATTAGGGTTAGGTTTAGATATTGGGTTATGCGTAGGGCTACTCTTATGGTTTTGTTTAGGTTCAGGGTCAAAATAAGGATCGGAGTTAGGGTTAGAATTTTGGTTATGGTTAAAACAAGAATGAGGGCTAGGGTTAGGACTAGTAATAGGGTTAGGGTTTGGGTTAGACTAAGAATTATTTTTAGGAGTAAGGTTAGCAATAGTTTTGGGGTTTGGCTAGGGTAAAAGATAAGGTTAGAGCTAGGGTTAGATCTAGGGTTCATGTTAGGTTTAGGGCTAGAGTTAGTGTTAGGGTGAAAGCCGGGGTTAGGTCTCAGATTTTGGCTAGATTTCTGTTAGCATTTGGTTTAATGTTACAGCTAATGTATGATCTATGGTTATGGTTAGAACTAGTTTTAAAATTAGCGTTAGGACTGGTTCTAGTGTGAGGGTAAGGTTTAGGTTTAGGATGATTTTTAGATGTAGGGTTAGTGTTAATGTCAGAGACAGGTTCAGGGGAGTTTTAGGGTTAAGATTAGGACAGGAATTAGGGCTAGGCTTAGAGCTAGATATAAAGTTAGGGTTCAATTGAGGTAAAAGTTTAGAATATTGTTATGGTTTAGTTTTGTTTTAGTGCTAAGCCTATGGTTAAGACTAAATCTAGAAGTAGCTTTAGGGTTAGGGCCATGGGTAATGTAAGAGCTAGGGTTATGATTAGGGCTAGTTATAGCGATAAGTTTATGGCTAGCCTTTTAGGGTTAGATTTATGGCTAGACCTAACTTACCACCTTGCCTTAACCTAGATCAAACTTTACACCTTGCCGTGACCCTAGATCTAAATCTAACTCTTAATCTAACCCAAATTTGGGTTAAGGCAAGGTGTAAGGTTAGGGGTAGGGTTATTCTTGGCTTAAGGCTGGGAATTAGGTTATGGTAAGTGATAGGGTTAGAATTAGGGCTAGGGCTAGTGCGAGAGTTATAGTTAGTCTTAAAACTAGTGTTAGGGTTAGGTTTTGGTTTAGGTTTAGGGTAAGCGATGGGATTATAACTAGGTTTAGTGCTTGGGAAAGGGTTAGAATTAGGGTTTGGTTATGATTAAGGCTAGGTTTTGGGCTATGATGAGAGCTAGTGTGCGTGTTAGAGTTATGGCTAGGATTAGGGCTAGGGCTAATATCAGATCTTTGGTTATAGTTAGGTTTAGGCTACGGGTTATGTTTATGGTTTGGTCTAGTGTAAGGGTTAGATTTAGGGTAACAGTCAATTTTCAGCCATGTGTATTATTAGGGTCAGTATACAGCTTAAAATTTGGTTTAAGTTAAAGTTTAGGTTTGGGGCTCAAATTAGAATTAGGGTTAGAGTTAGAGTTAGGGTAATGAATAGGCTTAGGATTAGAGTTCAGATTCGTTTTAGGGTAGTGTATAGCTTTAGGGATTTCAATAAGGTTAGTGTTAAGCCTAGAGTTAGCATTAGGGTTAGGATTATGATTAGGGTAATGGATAGAATTAGAGCTTGGGGTTAGGGCTGGGGTTTTGGTTAGGATTAGGGATAGGGTTAGGGTAGTTGATATAATTAGAGCTGTATTTAGGGCTATGGTTCAGGTTAGGATTAAGGCTAGTGTTAGGTAGGGTTTGGAATAGAGCTAGGGTTCTGTTAAGAGTAAAGTTTAGGCTTTGAGCAAGGGTTAGTTGTATAAAGAGGCTTAGGGTTAGGGTTAGAGGTAGGGTTAGGTTTAGGGTTACACTAAGAGCTATTTTCAGGCCTAGGATTAGGGCTAGGTTTTGTGATAGTTTAGGCCTAGTGTTAGGGCCACGGATAATGTAAGAGCTAGGGTTATGATGAGAACTAGTTTTAGGATTTGGTTTATGGCTTTGTCTAGTGTTAGAATTAGGTTTTGGGTTAGGGTGAACTTTGGAGATAAGATTATATTAGGGTCAAGGCCAGTGTTAGGTTAGAGTAAGTGTTGAGGTTAGTGCCAGAATTAGGACTAGTGTAAGGTCCAGGGGTAAGGTTAAAATTTAGGTTAGGTAAAGGTTTATTTTTAGGGTAGTGCTAGGTTGTTGTTCAGGTCTGGGGCTAAAGATATGGTTAGATTTATGATTAGATTTAGGTCTAAGGCTAGTGCTAGGTTTAGGTTTAAATATAGGATTACCAGTGTAGGTTTAAGAATAGATTTAAGAGTCAGTTTCAGGTTAGGGTCAGGTTTAGACCTACTGTTAGTGTTAGGGATAGAATAAGTGTCAGCGTTAGGGTTTGGGTTTGGCTTAGAGTTAGAGTTAGAATGAAGGTTAGAATTAAGACTAGTAATAGGGTTAGGGTTAGAGTTAGTCTATGGACTAGAGTTAAATCTAGTGTGAGGATTAGATTAGGTTTAGCTTAAGGTAATGGATAGGGTAAGAGCTAGGATTAGAGCTTGGGTTAGGGTATGGGTTACAAATAGTTTTATGGTTAGGGTTAAAAATAGGGTTAAAGCTCAGATTATGGCCAGGTTTGGGGTTAGATTGGGGCTACTGTTAGGCCTTCAACTAATGTTTGAACCAGGGTAATGATTGTGACTACTTTTTGCGTGTTTATGGCAAGGTCAAGTGTTAGGGTTAGGGATAGGGTTAGCGTTAGCGTGATTTTTAGAGTTAGGGTTAGTGTTAGGGTCAGGATCAGTGTTTGAGTTATAGTTAGGATTAGGGTTAAACCAAGAATTATCACTAGAGTTAGGTCTAGGGGTAGAGTTGGTGTTTGTGTTAGGTTAAGTTTTATATTTAGGGCTAGGGCTAGGTTTTTGTTTATTTTTAGGGCTAGAGATATGTTATTCTTAGGATTAGGTTTAGGTCTAGGGATAGTGTCACGGTTAGGTTTAGTAATAGATTTATTTCTAGTGCTAATTTAGGCTTCAGTATAGGATTAGGGTCAGGTTTAGACCTACGGTTACCATTAGGGTTAGAATAAGTTTCAAGTTTAAGTTATGATTAAAGCTAAAGTGTTGGCTAGGGTTAGCACTAGCAATAGGGTCAGGGTTTGATTTAGGCTAAGGATTAGGTTTAGGCCTAGGGTGAGCATTAGGGTGAGAGTTAGCTTAGGGTAAGGGATCGGAAAAGAGCTAGGATTAGTGCTATGTTTAGGGTCAGGGTTATGACTAGTGTTAGGTTTAGGTTTAGGGTTAAATTTAGGGTTAGTTCTTGCATTAAGGCTAGATTATGGTTAGAGTTAGGACTAGGCTTAGAGTTATGGCCAATGAATGGACTAAGGTTTTGACTTGGGCTACTTATAAGATTACGGTTAGGACTAGGTCTAGTGGTAGGATCAGGTATAATATTAGGGTGATATTTAGAGCTAGGGTTACTGTTAGGGTCAAATTCAAGTTCAGAGTAGTTTTAGGGTTAGAGTTTGGAATCGAATAGGGCTAAGTGTAGGATTAGATTTTGGTTTCGGTTAAGTTTTAAAGTTAGGGCTATGGCTCAGTGTTGTTTTAGGACAAGGAATATAGTTACGGCTAGTTTTAGGCTTAGCATTAGGTTTAGGTCTAGTTTTAGTTTTAGGTTTAGGCTTAGGGTTAAATTTAGATTTAGAATTAGGATTAAATCTAGGGTTAGGTCTAGGGCTAAGGATAGGGCTACACTTAGGTCTTGGTTTATGCCTAGGTGGGGTTATGTTAAGTGATAGGTTTAGAACTAGAAATAGAGCTAGGGTGAGAGTGAAAGTTATGGCATAGATTACTGTTTAGTTAAGAATAGGGCCTAATTTAAGCTAGATTTATGGTTATGTTTAGGCCTAGGGTTAGTTTTTGGCTATAGTTAGGTTTATTGTAAAAGATGGGGTTAGAGCTAGGAATAAAGCTAGGGTGAATGTTAAAGTAGGGTGTTGGCTAGGTTTTCATATGAGTCATGATTAAGGCTGATTTTAGGGCTAAAATGAGGGCGAGGGTTTGTGATAGCATTAGGGCTAGGATTAGTGTTCGGACATAATAATTTATAATAAATTATTTGAGGGTTACTTTTATGGCTATGTTTAGTGTAAGTGTTAGGTTTAGTGGAAATATCAAGTTTACAGCTGGGAGTATTATTATGGTTAGGATTGGTTTTAGGGTTTTGTTTAGGTTAGGGTTTAGGGTTAGGTCTTGAATTAGCATTAGGTTGGGGGTTAGGATAATGATAGGTTTGTTTAGGATTCAGGTTAGATTTAGCATAATGGATAGGGTTTCAGTTAGTGTTAGGGTTAGATTTAGGCTTAGGGTTAGCATTATAACTATGGTTTTGCTTATAGTAAAAGATAGGGTTAGAGCTCAATTTAGGGCTAAGGTTATGCATAGGATTAGGGCTAGGGTAAGGGTTAGGTAATGGCTTCGGTTTGAGTTAAGGTTAGGGCTAAAATTACGGCTAGGACAAATTTCAGGTCTAGGGTTATGGTTTCGGTTATTTTTAGGGTTAGGTTTATAGCTAGGTCTTGCATAGAGATTAGGTTTATACAAAGTATAGGTATAGGGTCAAGGTAAGAGCTAGATATACTATCATGGGAAGGGTCAGAGTCAGGATTTGGATTATGTTAAGGTTCAGGCTTAGGGCTTGAATTAGCATTAGGGTTAGGTTTAGGGTAATGATAGGATTAGGTTTAGGGTTTAGGTTAGGTTTAAGTTAATGAAATAGGTTGGGTTAAGAATAAGTATAGGGTTAGGCCTAGGGTTACCAATAGAGTTAAGGTTAGGTTTAGTGTAATGGATAGGGTTAGAGCTAGTGATAGTGATAGGGTAATGGTTAGAATTTTGGTTCCTCTTAGGGTAAAGTTTAGGGCTAGGTTCTTGTTTAGGGTTAGGATAAGGGTTATACCTAAGGTTAAGGCTCGAATTAGGGTTTTATTGGGGGTTTGGTTAGGATTAGGTTTAAAGCTAAGTCTAATGTATGAAATAATGTTACAATTAGTGCTAGTTTTAGGGATAAAGTTAGGGGTTGGGTTAAGTCTAGTGTTACAGTTAGGTTTAGGGTTAGGGTAATGTTTAGAGCAAGAGTTCTCATTAGAGTCACTGTAAAAGTCTGGGTTAGTTTTAGGTTTAGGGTTAGCATTTGAATTATGGCTAAATTAGTACTAGATTTACAGTTAGGATTTAGTTCAGGTTAAGCATTAGGAATATAGGTTATTTTTTTGTATTAGGGCTATGGCTACGGTTATGGATAGATTATGCATTAGCATCAGGATTAGGACTAATGTTAGGTTGAGCTTTAGGCTTAGATTTAGTTTTAGATTTAGAGTTACGGTTAGATCTAACATTAGTGCTAGGGCTAGGGCTAGGTTTAGGGCAAAGTTAAGGATTATGGTAACAAATATGATTAGAATTAAGGATATGGCTATGGTGTTAATTAGAATTAGTTTTAGTAGTAGTCTTAGGGTTAGGGTTAGGTTTAGGGCTAAATTAGGACTAGGATTAGAGCTAGGGTTGGTGTTTGGGTTAGGGCTAAATTAGAGCTAGTAATGAGGCTAGGGTTAGTATAGGGGGTAGACCAAGGGTTTGGTCTAGAATTAGGGTTAGCTTTGGTGTTAAAGTTAAATTTAGCAAAATGGGTGAGATTATAGCTAGTTTTAGTGTTAGAATGAGGTTAAGAATTAGAATTAGCCCTAGGGTTATTGTTTAGTTTAGGATCAAGGCTAGGTTTAAGGCTAGTTTAAGGGCTTGAGTTTCTGTTATGGTTATGTCTATGACCAGGTCTAGAGCTAATACCAGGTCTGGGGTTAATGTTAAAGTTTTTTTTTTTTTTTTTTTAGGGTTTGATTATCGCTAGATCTAGTGTAAGAGTTAAGTTTAGGTTAAAGGTCAGCTTTAGGCCTAGGCATATTATTAGGGTCAGTGTCAGGGTTAGGGTTAGAATTTGATTTAGTTAAAGGTTTCGTTATGTCTTGAATTAGCATTAAGTTTAGGTTTAGTGTTAGCATAATGGATAAGGTTTAGTTCAGGTTTCTGTTAAGGATTAGGGTAATGGATGGGTTAGGTTTAGTGATCGGGTTAAAGTTATTTTTTAGTGTAATGGATAGGTTTATAGCTAGGGTAAGGCCTAGGTTATGGTTTGGATTAAGTTTAGGATTAGGGCTAGGTTTAGGGTTAGGGCTAGGTTGTGATTTAGGGTTAGTTTTAGGGTTAGGGTAAGTGTTAGGTTTAGGGCTAGGGTTATGGTTAGGCTAGGGTAAGTGTTAGTGTTTGAGCTATGTTTAGAGCTAGGGTGAGGGTTAAGTTTAGGTTTAAGTCTACATTTACATTTATGGTAAGAGTTAGGTTTAGTGTTAAGAATACAGTTATAATTAGCAGGAGGGTAAGGGTGACGATAATGGATATGGTTAGACCTAAAGTTCAGGCTACGCTTAAATTTAGGAATAGGTTTAAAATTAGGGTTAGGGTTTAGAATAGAGCTTAGGTTATGCTTAGTGTAAAGATTAGGCTTTCAGCTAGGATTAATTCCAAGGCGAGGCTTATGTTAGGGCTAGGTTTAGGGGTAGGTTTAGTCTGAGAGTTATGCTTAGAGCTAAGTTTAGGCCTAGGGTTAGGGCTAGGTTTTGTTTTAGGTTTTGTGTTAAGTTTAAAACAATGCATAATGTGTGAACCAGGGTTATGTTTAGGGCTAGTTTTCTGGTTTGGATTATGGCTAGGTTTAGTGTTACGTGTATGTTTTTGATTAGTGTCAGGTTTAAAGCTAGGATCAGTGTTAGAATCAGGGTAAGTTTTGGGGATAGGTTTAGGGTTAGATTTAGAGCCAGAATTAACACTAGGTTTAGGTCTAGGATAAGGTAAAGTGTTCAGTTTAGATTAAGGGTTATTGTTAGGGCTAGTGCTAGGATTTTGTTTAGGTCTAGGTCTAGAGTTATAGCTATTTTTAAGATTAGCTTTGAGTCTAGGTCTAGTGTTAGGCTTAGGTATAGGTATCAGGTTACCAATAAGGCTAGTCTTAGGATTTGGTTTAGGATTAGGGTCAGGTTTAGACCTAGGGTTATTTTAGGGTCAGATGAGGCTCAGAGTTTTATTTAGAAGTAGAATGAGGGCTAGGGTCAAGACTAGTATTATGGTTAGAGTTTGAGTTAGGATAAGGATTAGATTTGAACTAGGATTAGCATTTGGTTTAGGGTTTGGATTAGTGTAAGGAATACGGTTAGAGTTAGGCTTAGGAGTGGTATTAGGGTTAGGTCTAGTATTAGGATTAAAACTAGGGTTATGTCTCCATTAGGGGTAGAATTTGTGTTAGGGTTATGGCTATAGTTAGGACAATGACTCATGTACGAACTAGGGTTATGATTAAGCTAGTTTTACATTTAGGTTAAGGCTAGAAATAGTGTTTGGTTAATTTAAGGTTAGGATAATTTTTAGAGCTAGGGTCAGTGTTAGGGTCAGTGTCAGGGTCAGGGTTAGTTTGAGAGTTAGTTTCGGGGCTAGTAATAGGGTTAGGGATTGAATTAGGATGAGGGTTAGGATTAGAGCTATTGCTTGGTTTTTGTTTATGGTTAGGGCTAGGGTTAGGGCAAGTTTTAGGATTAGCAAAATGGTTAGTGGTAGTGTTATGGTTAGGTTTAGGCTTATTTTTAAAGTTATATTTATATTTAGGTTCGATATAGACTTAGGATTACATTTATGGTTAGGATTAAGGCTAAGGATAGAACTAAGGCTAGGGCTAGGGCAAGAGTTAGAGTTAGTTTTATGGCTAGGTTTAGAGTTAGGATAGCATTAAATAAAGGCTAGAATTAGCACTAGGCTTTGTGTTAGGCCTAGGTTTACGGCGAGGGTTAGAGTTAGGTTCAGGTTTATGGTCAGTTTTTAATTTCAGGATGAGGTTATAGGTAGATTTATGGCTAGGGCGAAGAACAGAATTAGGAATAGGGCTCAGGTTATGTTTCGGGTTAGTATTAAGCCTATGTTTAGGACTAAGATTGTGGCAAGAGCTAATTTAAAGTCTAGTGTTAAGGTTAAAAATAGTTTTAGAGTTACGTTTATGGCTACGTCTAGCATAAGGGTTAGGTTTAGGGTTAAACACAGGTTTAGAGCTAAGGGTACTATTTGGGTCAGGGTCGCAATTAGTGTTTTGGATAGGTTAATGCTTAATAGGGCTTGAATTAGCATTAGAGTTAGGTTTAGGGTAAAGATTCTGTTAGATTTAGGTTTTAGGTTAAAATTTAGGGTAATGGATAGGGTTAGGATTAGGGATACAGTTAGATTTAGGCCCAGGTTTAGCATTAGGTTAGGATTGTGGTTAGGGTAATGGATAGGGTTAGAGATAAGAGTACAGCTAGGGTCCATGTTATTATTTATTGATAGGGTTAGGCTTAGAGTTATGGTTAAGGTTAAATCTAGGTTTACAGCTAGAATTATAGTTACGATTTGTGATAGGGTTAGGGTTAGGGGTAAATCTAGTGATAGTGCTCAGTATAAGACAAGGTTTTGGGTTAAGTTAAGGCTAGGTTTAGGGTAACGGCTAATAAAAGTACCCAGGGTTATGATTAGGATAATTTTAGAGTTAGGGTTAGGGCTAGGTCTATTATTAGGTGTAAGTATAGGGTTAGGGTGATGTTTACAGGCAGGGTGATTGTTAAGGTCCGATTCAGCATCAGCATTAGTTTCAGGGTTGGGCTTAAAACTCGAATTAGGGCTAGGGTTTTGGCTAAGTGTAGGGATAGCGATTAGTTTATATTAATGATATGGGTAAGGTCTATGCTTTGGTTTTGTTTTAGGGATAGGGTTAGTTGTGGTTTTAGGATTAGCCTTAGGGTTATGGCTAATATTATGTTTACGTTTAGGCTAAGGGTTAGGGTTAGATTTAGATTTAGGGTTAGAAGTAGGGTTGCTCCTAGGGCTATGAATAGGGCTAGTGTTAGACCTATGGATTTTGCTAGGATTAGGGTTCCAGTAAATTTTAGGTTTAGAACTAGTATTAGGACAAAGGTAAGACTTTGATTCAGTCTTTGGACTAGGGATAGGGTTAAGGTAAAGGATAGGGATAAATTAGATTGAAAATTAGTGCTAGGGTTATTGCTAGGGTCAGGCCTAGATGTTTATGGTTATAATTAAGGCTATGTTTAGGACTAAGATATGTGCTAGGGTTTGTGTTAGGGTTAGGGCTAGTATCATTGCTAGGGCCAATATCGGGTGTAGGGTTATGCTTAGGGATAGTATTAGGGTTGGTTTTATGGCTAGGTCTAGTGGTAGGGTTAGTTATAGGGTAACAGTGAGGTTTAGAGCTAGTGGAGTTATTAGGGTTACTGTGTCAGTGTTAGGATTGGTTTATGTTTGAGTTACGGTTAGGACTCAAATTAGCATTTGTTTTATGGTTAGGGTAATTATTGGATTAGGTCTAGGGTTCAGGGTAGGTTTAGGGTAATAGATAAGTTTTGGAATAGTGATATGTTTAGGGTTAGTCCTAGGGTTAGCATTAGTGTAAAGGTTATGTTTAGGGTAATAATATTCTTAGACTTAACGTTAGGGGTAGGGTTATGGTTAGAATTAGGTCTTGATTTAGAGTTAGGGTGAGAATTAGAACTATGGTTAGGTTAGCATTGTGTAAAGTTTAAGCGTTAAGATTTGAGCTATGGTTTTGGGTAGGCTGAGAGTTAGTTTCAGGTTTAGGTCTAGGGATAGGATTATGGTTGATTTTGGGTTAGGGTTAGGGTTAGTATTAGACCTAGGATTAGTGGTAGGGTCAGTAGAAAGATCGGGGTTAGTGTTAGGATTTTGGTTAGGGTGAGATCTAAAATAAGGGCAAAGGTAAGGGATATTAATAGGGTTAGTGTTTTGGTTGGCCTAAGGATTAGGTATAGGTCTAGGGTTACCCTTAGGTTTAGGGTTTTACTTTGGTAAGGAATTTGTTTAGAGCTAGGGTTATGGCTATGGTTATGGTTGAGTTAGTGTTAAAGCTAGGTTTGCAGCTCAGATTAGGCATAGGTCTTGTGTTAGGGTTAGGGCTAGTGTTAGGGCAATGGCTAATGTAAAACTAGGGTTACCAATAGGGTTAGTTTTATTGTTAGGGTATGTATTAGGTTTATTTTTTGTGTTAGATTTAAGGTTAGGGTGATATTTTTACCTAGGGTTCATGTTAAGATAGGAGTCACAGTCAGGCTTAGTTTAGGGTTAGAGTTCAAACTTGAATTAGGTATACGTTTACTGTTAGGTTTCAGTTTATGGTGAGAGCGGTGTTCAGAGCTATGGTGAGTGTTAGAATATGAGTCAGGGTCAGAGTTGGTTTTAAGTTTAGGGTTAGGACTCGAATTAGTACTAGGGTTAGGTCTAGTTGTAGTGTTAGGATTTGGTTTAAGCTAAATTTTAGGTTTAGGGTTCATACTCGGTTTTGTTGTAGTCCTAAATTATGGGTTAGGGCTAGTGTTAGGCTTAGGCTTAGGGTAAGGGTTAAATTTTTAATTAGTGTTAGATATAGGATTAGGGCTAGAACTAAGCATACATATAAGTGTTATCGCTATGTTTAGGGATATGGTAAGGGATAGGGTTAGAATAGGGATAAGGCAATGGCGTGAGTTAGTCTTAGGGCTAGGGTTAAGGTTAGGGTTAGAAATAGGGCTAAATTGGGGCTAGGATTAGGGCTATATTTAGTGTTTAACTTAAGCCTAGGTTTAGGGTGAGGGTTAGAGTTAAAGTTAGAGTTAGGGTTAGAGTTTAGAGTTACAGTTTAGAGTTTAGGTTTAGAATTAGGGCAAAGTTTGGGGTTAGAAATGGCTTTATAGCTAGATTTAGAGGTAGGGTGAAGGTTAGAATTAGGGTTAGGGCTGTGATCAGAGTTAGGATTATGATTAAGGCCAGCTTTAGGGCTAGAATGAGGGCTAGGATGAGGGCTAGGGTTTTTTTAGGGTTAGGGCTAGGATGAGTGCTAAGGATGATTTCAGGTCCAGAATGATGGTTAAAAATAGTTTTAGGGTTAGAATTATTGGTATGTCTAATGTAAGAATTAGGTTTAGGGTTAGCTTCAGGTTTAGAGATGGGGTATTATTAGGGTCAAGTTCTGGGTTAGGGTTTGGGACAGGTTAAGGTTGAAAGGTAGGGCTTGAAATAGCATTAAGGTTATGGTAATGGTTATGGTTTTGGATAGAGTTAGAAATCATTCTAGGGCTAGGCTTATGGTTATGATTAGAGCTAGGTTTTGGTTAAGTTAGTTCAGGGTTAGGGTTATGGCTAATGAAAGTACTAGGGTTATGATTATGGCTAATTTTAGTGTTTGAGAGCTAGGTTTGCTGTTAGGTTTAGGTTTAGGGTTAGGGTAATATTTAAACCTCCAGTTAGTGTTATTGTCACAGTAAGGGTCAGGGTTAGTTATATGGTTTGGCTTAAAACTTGAATTAGGGCTGGGGTTGGGCCTAAGTGTAGGGTTAGGGCTTTGTTTAGGTTAAGGGTTAGGATTAGAATTTTTAATCAGTTTAGTTTTAGGGCTAAGATTAGGGTAAGTGATTATATTTAGGATTGGTTTTAGGGTTAGGGCTGGTCTTTGAAGGGTTAGGCTTCAGTTTAGGTTTAAATTTATAGTTATGTTTTTATCTAAGGTTAGTTTTAGGGCTAAGAACAGGGCAAAGGCGAAAACTAGGATTTTGGATAGGGTTAGGTTTATGTGAAGGGTAGGATTGAAACGAGTAATAGGGCCAGTGTGAGATTAAAAATTTATTCTTAGGGCTAGGGTTAGGATTAGGGTTAAGGACAGGGCTAAATTATGGCTATGGTCAGTGTTGGTGTTAGGATTAGAGCTAGTTTTATGCTTAGGTATCGAGTTAGGGTTACATTTAAAGTTAGGTTTTGATCAAGGTTAAAGCTAGGGTCAAAGATAAGGCTATCATGACAACAAGAGTTAGGGTTTGAGTTAGGGTTACATTTAGGGTAAGTGATGTGATTTTGGCTGGGTTTAGGGCTGGGACATGGGTTATTATTAGTGTTAAGGCTTAGTTAGGTTTAGGGCAGAGTTAAGGTTAGGATTATGACTAAGGCTAGGTTTATGGCTTAAATGAGGTTTAGGGTTTGTGTAAGGATTAGGGATAATTTTAGGGCTAGGGATAATTTTAGGTTGAGGGTTATAATTATAGCTAGATTTGGTGTTAGATATACGGTTTGGTCCAGTGTAAAGTTTAGGTTTAAGGTAAGTTTCAGGTTTATGTCTAGTTTTGTTTTTAGGATCAGTGTCAGGTTTAGAGTTTAGGGTAATGACAGGGTTAAATTTAGGGTTTAGATTTGGTTTAGTGTAATGGATAGGGTAAGGTTTAAGCCTAGGGTTAAGTTAAGATTTAGAGTTATTGTTAGGGTAATCAATAGGTTTAGACCTAAGGTTATGGCTAGGGTTATGTACAGAATTTTTGCTACTTTTAGGTAAGGGTTAGGTTTAATTTTAGGCTTAAAGCTAGCTTTAGAACTCAGATTAAGGCTAGGTTTGGGGTTAGGTTTGGGCTAGGGTTAAGACTATGGCTAATGTATGAAGTAGGTTATGATAAGCCTTAATTATATGATTATAGTTAGGGATAGGTCTAGCATTTAGTTGAGGTTTACTTACTGTGATGATGATGTTTAGAGTCAGGGTTAGTGTTAAGGTCAGAGTCAAGGTAAAGGCTAGTTTTTAGTTTAGGGTTGGGACTAGAATTAGGGATATGGTTAGAGCTAGGTGTAGGGTTATTTTTGTGTTTAGGTTAAGATTTAGGGTTATAGCTATGACTTGGGTTTTTTTTAAGGCTAGAGCTAGGGTGAGTAGTAGATTTAGGATTAGAATTAGTGTTAGAGCTAGTGTTAGGTTTAGGTTTAGGCTTAGGTTAGAGTTAGATTAATGGTTAGCGTTAGATCTAGGGTTATGGCCAGGGCTATGAATAGGGCTAGGGTTCCATCAAGGTTTAGGACTAGTATTAGTGTTTTAGTAAGGGATAAAGATAGAACTAGGGTTTGTTTTAGCATGAGAATTAGAGTTAGTCTTTGGGCTAGAGTTAGGGATAGGGTTAGGGATAGGGCTAAATTAGAACTAAAATTAGGGCTAGGGTTAATGTTAGGGTTAAGATTATGGTTTGGGTTAGTGATAAAATTAAGGCTATGTTTATGGCTAGTATAACGTCTAAAGTTTGTGTTCGGGTTAGGGCTAGGATTAAGGCTAGAGTTATATCAGGTCAGGTTGGAAATAATTTTATGGTTAGGATTATGGCTACATCTTGTGTCAGGATTAGGCAGGAATAGAGTCAGGTTTATATCTTGGGGAATTATTAGGGTCACGGTCAGTTTTAGGGTTTAGGTTTGTGGTTAGATAGGGCTAGAATTAGAATTAGTTTTAGGGTTAGCATGGTGATTGAGTTAGGTTTAGGGTTCAAGGTAGGTTTTGGGTAATTGATAGGTTTTGAGTAAGCAATAGGGTTAGGGTTAAGTCTAGGGTTATCATTATGGTAAGGGTTGTTTTAGGATAAAAAATAGAGTTAGAGTTAACTTTAGGGCTAGGGATATGGTTATAATTACGTCTTGTGTTAGGGTTAAGGTGAGGGTTAGAACTAGGATTAGTTTTAGGGTAATGTTTAGCATAAAGGTGAGGTTCTGAGCTATGATTAGGGCTATCCTGAGAGTTAGGTTCAGAGTTCGGTCTAGGGATAGGTTTATGGTAAATTTTGAGTTAGGTTTTGGGTTAGGGTTAGATCCAGGTTTAGTGTTAGGGTCAGAATAAGAGTCAGGGTTAGAGTTAGGGTTTGGAATAGTATTAGAGGTAAAATGAAGGCTAGGGTAAGGACTATTAATAGGGTTAGGATTTTGGTTAGCCTAAGGACTAGGGATAGGTATAGGTCTACGGTTTCACTTAGCGTAAGGGATTTATTTAGATCTAGGGTTAGAACTATGGTTAGGGTTAGACTTAGAGTTAAAGCTAGCGTTAGAGCTTTGTTTAGGACTAGTTTTTGTGTTTGGATTAGGGCTAGGATTAAGGCAATGGCTTATGTAAAAACTAGACTTACCTTTAGGATTAGTTTTAGGGTTAGGGGTAGGGGTACTTTGAGTTGTAAGGTTAGGTTTAAGGTTAGGGTAATATTTATATTTAAGGTTATTGTGAGGATATGAGTCAGGGTCAGTGTTAGATTTATGGTTAGCATTAAGACTCGAATTAGTCCATTGTTAATGTTAGTGTTCTGGTTGAGTTTAGGGTTGTGTTTAGACCCTGACGATATGAGTCAGGGTCAGGAATAGTTTTAATGTGAGGCTTAGAACTCGAATTAAGGCTAGGTTTAGGTCTAGATGTAGTGTTAGTGTTTAGTTTAAGTTAAGATTTATGGTTAGGGCTATTGTTCAGTTTTCAAGGATTAGGGTTAGTGTTAGATTTATAATTAGCATTACATTTAGGGCTAATGTAAGGCTTAAGGTTAGATTTAGATTTACGGTCAAGACTAGGACTAACTTTAAGGAAAGTGCTGCGGCTAGTGTTAGGTTTATAGTAGCGTATAGGAATAGAACTAGGGATAGGGCTAGGGCAAGAGTTAGAGTTAGTCTTAGGGCTAGGTATTGGATAGGGTAAAAGATAGAGCAAAATTAGGGCTAGGGTTAGGGATAGGTTTTGTGTTTAGCTTAAGCCTATTGTAAGGGTTAATGTTAGGTTTAAATTTAGGGTAAGGAATGACATTGTAGCTAGATTTAGAGGTAGGGTGAAAGTTAGAATTAAGGTTAGGTGTAGGGCTAGGTTAAGGTTAAGTCTAGGTTTAGGACTAGGATGAGGGCTAGTTTTTTTTAATTTATTATTATTATTATTATTATTATTATTATTATTATTATTATTATTATTTTAGGGTTAGGGCAAGGATTACGGCTAGAGCTAATTTCAGGTCCAGAATAATGGTTAAAGATAATTTGAAGATTAGGTTTTTTTATGGCTATGTTTAGGCTAAGGGTTAGGTGTTGAGTTATGGTTAAGATTAGAACTAGGGGTATTATTAGGGTCAAGGTCTGGGTTAGGTTTGGGATAGGTTAAGGTTTCAAGTTTGGGCTTGAATTAGTTTTAGGAGTAAGGTTAGGGTAATGATAGGTTTAGGTTTAGGATTCAGGTTAGGTTTAAGTAATGAAAGTGTTCGGATACAGGATAGGGCTAAGTTTATGCCTAGGGTTATCATTATGGTTAGGTTTATGGTTATTGTAATTTATAGAGTTAGATATCAGTTTAAGGTGAGAGATATGGTTACAATTAGAGCTACTCTTAGGGTTAGATTAGGTTTAAAACTAGGGTTAGGGCTTGGATTAGATCTATATTTGGGGTTATGTAAGGGCTAGGCTTAGGGTTACAGCCAATGTAAGTATTAAGTTTACAATTAGGGCTAGTTTTTGGGTTTCTGTGCTAGGTTTAGTGTTAGGGTTAAGTTTAGGGTTAGGGTGATTTTCAGAGCTGGAAGTGTTAGGGTCAGTGTCACGTTCAGGGTTAATTTTAGGGTTTGGCTTTCAACTCAAATTAGGGCTAGGATTAAGTCTAGGTGTAAGGTTAGGATTTGATTTAGGTTAATAGTTTTAGAGCTATGGCTCAATTTTGTTTTAGGGCTTGGGCTATTGTAAGGGCTCATTTTAGGATTAGTATTATGGTTTGGGCTAGTGTTAGGGGTATGCATAGGCTTCAGGTTAGGGCTAGATTTAGAGTTACATTTTGCCTAAGGCTATTGCTAGAGATAATGATAGAGAAAGGGTTAGTACTAGGGTTAGGGCTAGGGTTAGGTTTATGGCAAGTGACAGGGTTAGAAGAAGTGACAGGGTTAGTGTGAGAGTTAGAGTTAGTCTTAGGGCTACGGTTAGGGTTAGGTTTTGGGATAGGCCTGAATTACGGCTAGACATATGTTGGGGCTAGGGTCAGGGCTAGTTTTAAGATTAAGCTTAGGCATTGAGTTAGGGACAGATTAATAATTAGGTTTTAATCTAGGGTTATAGCTAGGGCTAAAAATAAGGCAAGGGTTACTATTAGGTTTAGGTTGGAGTTAGGTTTTAGTTTAGGCTAAGGATGTGGTTTTAGCTAGG
Source organism: Callospermophilus lateralis (assembly GCF_048772815.1). Classification (NCBI taxonomy): domain Eukaryota; kingdom Metazoa; phylum Chordata; class Mammalia; order Rodentia; family Sciuridae; genus Callospermophilus; species Callospermophilus lateralis. Next base: position 2,882,869 of record NC_135326.1, read on the forward strand.
TATAGGGCAATGTGAAGTTTAGTATTAGGGTTAGAATTAGGGTTATGGTTAGGGTTATGATTAAGGCTATGCTTAGGGCTACGATGAGGATTAGGATTCTTTTTTATCTTAGGAATAGTATTAGGGCTGTGGCTAATATCATGTGTAGGGTTACAGTAAAGGATAGATTTAGTGATAGTTTTAAGGCTTGGTCCAGTGTAAGGGTTAGGTTTTTGCTAAGGGTCAAGGTTAGATTTAAGTTTTTTTTTTTTTTTTTTTTTTTTTTTTTTTTTTTAGAATTAAGGCCAGGATAAGCTTTTGGGTTAAGTTAGTGTTTAGGTGCAGGGGTCAAATTAGTGTTAGATTTAGGGGTAGGGTAATTACAGCCTTAGGTTTATGATTTAGATTTAGTCAAGTGTAATGTATATGGATAGTGTTAGGCCTAGGGTTATCAGAAGAGTTAGCATTATCATTTGGGTAATGGATAAAGTTAGCCCTAAGGTTAGGGTTAAGATTATGTATAGAATTTAAGGTAGTTTTTTCGTTAGTGTTAAGTTTAAGTTTAGAGTTAAAGCTAGGATTAGGACGCAGATTAAAGCTAGGTTTTGGGTTAGTTTAGGGCTAGGGTTAGGACTACACTAAGGTATGAAGTAAGTTTATGATTAGAGTTAGGTTAATATCTAGGGTTAAGGTTAGGTTTAAGGTAATGATGATGTTTAGAGCCAGGGTTAGTGTTAGGGTCAGAGTCAGAGTCAGGGTTAGTTTTTGGGTTAGGGTTAGACTTTAATTAGGAATAGGATTACAGCTAGGAGTAGGTTTTGGGTTTGGTCTAGGATAAGGGTTAAGGTTAGGGCTAGGAGTTGGTTTGTTTTAGGAATAGTGAGAGGATTAGGGTAGTTTAAAGATTAATCTTAGGGTTAGGGCTGGTGTAAGTATAAAATTTAACCTTAATTTAAGAATTAGGGATAAGAATAGAGTTGTAGTTATTTTTAATTATAGGGTTAGAATTAAATTTAGATTTAGGGTGAGATCTAGGCTTTGAGATAGGGCTAAGAATAGGGTTAGGGTAGGGCTACGTTTAGGGCTTAGTGTATGCTGATGGTAAGGGATAGAGTTAGAATGAGATATAGGGCTAGTTTGAGAGTTAGAGAAAGTCTTAGGGTTATGGTTTGCGTTAGGAGTATGGCTAAATTGGGGCTAGGAGTAGGGCTCAGCTTAGTGTTAGGATTAGGCTTAGGGTTAGCTTTAGGTTAAGAATGGAAATATAGCTACTTTTAGGTCTAGGGTGAGATTTAGGGTTCAGGTTAGGACTAACTTTGGTTAGGGTTATGATTAAGGTGAGGGTCATGGATAAGATGTGGGCTAAGTTATGTATTAGGGTTAGTCATTATACCATGGAAACATGAAGATTTAAACACAAATACAAAAATATGTAGAGACATTAATGAAAAAGGGAAAGGCATGGCAGCTGCAGTACAACAGGTTTTAGATACCAGGCCAAAAACTTGCTACAGTTGGGACATTTTCAAAGGAATTGCCCCATAGAAGGAGGGTTAATCAAAACTAGGTATCTAAGGAGTAGAATACCAGGTATTTGCCCACCATGCTGTAAAGAGAGACATTGGGCTAAAGAATGTTTTTCTCAAACCACCATAAAGGGTACTCCTTTATCAAAAAATGAGCAAAGACCAAGTGTCTATCCACGATAACTTGGAGAAAGGCACTGGGCTCCATTGCCAATAAATGAACAGGGGGTTCAATGCTCTGGGTCCCAAGACAACAAATATATAGAGAATTAAAGGAACCCACAACCTCATCAGGGTAGTGCCCAGAACACATTATTCATTAAATCCCTCACTAGACAAACCAGAGAAAGCACAGGATTGGACATTGGTGCCTCCTGCCAGAACACTACTAACTCCAGACAACGGAGTTTAAGTTATTTCCACAGGGGTAAAAGAACCTCTTTCCAAAGAAACAGTAGGCTTATTATTGTGACCCAGTTCTTCAACTCTAAAAAGACTTATGGTAAGTCCTGGGGTAATTGATCCTGATTATGAAGGTAAAATAATAATCATAGACAGATCTCAAAAGGGTGTATCAGTAATTTCACTGGGAGATAGAATATAACAGTTATTATTAATACCCAGCCTACAGTGATAGCTATTGCTAAAGCTGTAGATTGGTTTTATCTTTGTCTTCACCGGCACTGGAATGAAGATAGGAATTCTGGCAATAATGGTGAAAGAAAAAATTATGTAACATTCCAGAAGCCACTTAAATAAAACAATTTGCTGATCAATTTACATTATCTTGAACAGAATTATTAAATATAATGAAAAGGAAAGGTGAAAGTAAACAAACTGATCTGTTAACCTCCTTTGTTGTTCACATATTAATACAATCCTCAACAGCAGTTTACCCAATTTAAATTAAACCATTTCCATCACGTGGAAAGAAATATTTGGATTCATTTTTTCATGAGTGTTCATCATATATGATATATGGATATACATACATACAAAAATACAACATAAAACACAAGTGTGCACAAATAATATAATACATACAACACATAACATAATAATAAAGGCCTTATAACTATTTACATGTGAAATCTCTGTTCAATGTTTAAAAACTCTATAGTCAAAAAAGAGAACTGATCAGCAAAATATTAACCTAGGTCTATATGAGCTCAAAAAACAAAATAGAACTTCATAATGTGGAAAAGAGCAATAAAAAAATAGATATTAAAAAAAGCATCCTGCTTCTGTCGCAGATGGAAAGGGAGCCAAACTCGAGGTCTGGATAGCAGATGTTATGAATTTGAGAAAAATCATCTTCTTTCTGGTCTGTAGAAATCGCTTTAGTTCATCTCTCTGGAATCCAAATTGGCTGCTGTTCTCCCTGTGGAAACACAAAAACAGAGCCCCGACTCCAGACAATTACTAGGTCAGGACCTTTCTATTGTCCTGTTAGAATATTCTCCCAAAGTATCTTCGGCTGGTGTACATTTTTGGATACATATGCTTTCCACAGCATTAAGCCCTGATGAATCCAAATTTAAAATGTTTAGAGTAAAAAGAGTTATTTTAATTTTATCTTTGTGGAATATATACCCCTTCCCAGTTTCCTTTTTTGGCTTTAATAAGTACATTTTAATAGTTTAATGAGCTCTTTCAACTATGCCTTGTCATTGTGGATTGTATAGGATTACTGTTACAAGTAATGCCAAATGATGAGCAAAATTATATAAAAGAGGTAGAAGTATAACCAGAGGAATTATCTGTTTTTATTGTTTTGGAACCCCACATTGGCAAAATTTGGTAAGCAATGAGCTATAATGTCTTTCTCACCCCCACCCTCCGGAATGTAGAGAGCCCATCAAAAATTCAGAAAAAATATCAAGTGTAACACGCAAATATTTTAATTTTCCAAATTCTGGCAAGTGTGTGATGTCCATTTTCCAAATATTGTTAGGTATCAGTCCTCGAAAATTGACTCCAAGATTAACTTGTGGTAAAAAGGTCACAAAATTTTGACATTGTTTTATTATTTGTCTAGCTTGTTCCTTAGATATTTTAAAATGCTTTTGTAAAGTACTAACATTGACATGGTACTTTTTATGAAAATTTGCAGGTTCTTCTAGTGTAGAGAAAATATGTATTCAATTTGTAGTTTAATCTGCTAACTTATTTCCCAAACTAAGGCTCCAGGCAATCCTGTATCTGCCTTGATATGTTATATAAAGAATGAATCTTATCTGTCCCAGAGTAGACTTTTTATAGTGGAAAGCAAAGAGAAAAAAATAGAGGAATGGGAATTTCTACCAGCAACTTCAAGGGATACTATAGCACTAACTATATACTGACTATGGACAAAATAATTAAATACAGAATTTTTAAACATCACAAAAGCTTGTAACACTGCATTAAGCTCTGCCTTTTGAGCTGATTGTTTGGGTACTAAAAATGTATAGTTTGATCAGGTGTAACTATTGCTGCTGTACCATTATTTGACCCATCAGTGAATATATTTGGAGCATTCATGATAGGTGTTTTTTTTTTGCATTTTTGGAAAATTACAGAATGTGATTTCCAAAAAGACAATAAAGGACTAGATGTAAGTGGTAATCAAATGAAACATTAGATTTGCACATGATTATTGCCCAACTATTTAACTCATTAGCTAACTCATCAATTTTATTTATAGAACATGGAGTAATAATTTTATTGGGAGAAATTCTAAACACTCCCTTTGCTTCTTTTATTCCTTTGAATATTAATTGTCCTACAGCCTCAGGATACCTACTAAGAATAGTGTTAGGAGAATAAGATAAATGTATCCATAATAATGGATCTTCTTGCCAATATACTCCTGTAGGAATATTTTTTGTTGGTAGTACAATAAATAATAAAGGCAAACTTATATCAATTCTATACAAATGCATATTTTCCATTTGTGTTTCAATGATTTTTAATACCAACCTTGCTTGAGGTGTTAACATTCAGGATGAATTTGGATCTGATGGACATTTTAGAATATCAAATAAAGGTCCCAACTCTCCTGTTGGTATACCTAGATAAGGCCTTTTCCAATTTCTGTTTCCTAATAACTTTTGAAAGTCGTTAAGTGATTTGAGTTTATCTACTCGTATTTGAGGTTTTTGTGGAAGGACCATAGTTTAGGATAATAGAAATCCTAAATAATTATTTGGAAAATTTAATTATACATTATCTATTGCTATCTTTAGATTATAATTTTCTAATAAGTTTGTAAGTGTGGCATAACATTCTAGCAATGTGTTTTTGTTTTTGTGTGCTAATAATACATCATTCATATAGTGAAATAATTGTAGTTCAGAATTTTGATTTCTAACTGGCTGTATTACTTTGTTAACATAATTTTGACACATAGTTAGGCTGGGAGCCATCCCTTGAGGGAGTACTTTTCATTCATACCTCTGATCAGGACTTTCATAGTTCAGTGCAGTGATAGTAAATGCAAAACGTGGACTATCCTCAAGATGAACTCAAATAAGAAAAAAAATCTTTAATATCTATAACTGAAACATACCAGGTTTTTGGCAAAGCAGACAATTGAGGAATCTCCAATTGTGCAGGTCCCATAATAAGCATCTCATTATTAATGGTTTTTAAATCTTGCAATAATCTCCTTTTACCAGATTTCTTTTTGATTAAAAAAAAATGGGAGTATTCTGGGGAGATACAGAAGCTTGTATATTTCCTTCCACTAATTGTTGTTTGACAAGGTCATGGGCTGCTTGTATCTTTTCTTTAGTCAGGGGCCACTGAGGAAACTATACTGGTCTTTCTGATTTCCAAGATATTTTTATTGTCTCAGTGAACCCTACTGAAAATCCAACCCATGTCTGTCCATTCCTTGATCTATTTGTATTGGTGCTGCTATAGCTTGTTCTTGTTCTTCTAATCTTTTTTCTTTCCTAAAATCTTGTCTAGCCCTAAGAGTGAATGCATTTTGATTGATGTTATTTGTTAATGTCAAACCTAATTGATCTAGGAAATTTTATCCATAAATTTTTGGGAAGATGATCCAATGCATATGGCTGTTTAGTTTCTTCACATCCTTCAGGATTCTACCAATCTAACAGCAATGCACTTCTATGGGATTAGTCACCAGTTCTAGGACTTGAAGTGTTTTAGTGGCTTGTTGTAATGTCCAATGATTTGGCCATTCTTGACAAGAGATGATGCTAAGGTCTGCACCTGTATCCAGTAGCCCATTAGATTCCTGTCTTTGAATTTTTACTTTTAGCATAGGGCAAGAATCTAAATTTTAAAAAAGCATAGCCCTATCTATACCTGTGGAGACAAATACCCTGAAACCTGTTTCTACAGTATGACTGGAAAATTTATCATGTAGGCTGGGTGTTATAGTAACTGTGATAATCTATCTCCTGGTGAAAGTATTGATATACCTTTTGGAGAACAGGCTATAATTCTAATTTCACCTTCATAATCGAGATCAATTACCCCAGGACTTATGATAAGTCTTTTTAGAGTAAAAAAAAAAAAAAGTGCATCCCAAAAATAAGCCTACTGTTCCTTTGAGAAAAGGTCCTTTTAACCCGGTGGGAATGATTTAAACTCCCATCTCTGAAGTTAGTACTGCTCTGGCAGAGGCGCAGATGTCCAATCCTGCACTTCCTCTGGTTTGTCTAGTGAGGGATTTAATGACAATGTGTCCTGGGCACTACCCTGATGGGTTGCTGGGTTCCTTCAGTGCTCCGTATATTTGTGGTCTTGAGGCCTGGAGCACTAGGGCCCCCCTGTCCATTTTTTGGCAATGGAGCCCGATGCCTTTCTCCATAATTTCATGGATAAACACCTGGTTCTTGTTCATTTTTTGATAATGGAGTTTCCTCTTTGGTGGTCTAAAAATTGCATTCATTAGCCAAATATCTCTCTTTACAGCATCATGGGCAAATACACGGTATTCTACTCCTTTGATACCTAGTTTTGTTAAACCCTTCTCTTATGGGGCAATTCCTTTTAAAATGAAGTATTTGTTCACAATTGTAGTATGTTTTTAGCCTGGAATCTAAAACCTGTTGTACTGCAGCTGCCACTTCTTGCCCTTGTTCATTAACTCTACATAATTCAATATATGTGTTTAAATCTTCATGTTTCCATGGTGTAAGGACTTCTCTGCACCAACGATTTGCTTGCTCATGAACCAATTTTATTAATGGCATTGCTTGTTCTGTATTCCCAAAAACTCTGGTAGCTGTTTGAATATGCATAAATACAAATTCAGTGTAAGGTATATTAGCACCTTGTATTACCTTAGAAAATTGACCTTGTAAACCTCCATGTCCTTGAAAAGTGTTCCATGCCCTAAGTGCATCAACAGCAATTTGTAAGTATACGCCAAGATCATATGCAATTTGTTCCTGGTAATCTTTATAAGATCCCTTTCATAACAAGATATCTAGATTTCTCTGAGGATAACCAGCTGCTGCATTTCACCCAACCTTCTCCTTGAAAAATTCCTCATTGGCAACCTTTCATAACAGGTATTGTCCTCCATTTAGCACATCATTACACATATTAGCCCAATCTGCTTACGTCGTGTTTAAGTCGGTAATGGATTCGACCATGCTTAAGGTGAAGGGTGCTTGAGGACCATAGGTTGTTACAGCCTAGTTTAGCTACTTCACTGTTTTAAAATTTAAAGCATGGTGAATTCGCTGCCCTCCTACCTCAAATAAAGGGCATGTTAATATATGAGATCCTGTCTCAGGATCAAATCTATCAACTTCAGGAATTGGGTCCTCCCAGCATATGTGGGTGATGTTGTTGGTTGGACACTTATGACTTCTGGTGATAAAAAGTGTTAGTAGCAGTCTCCTGCAGAAGTGGTGCTGTTAGTTGGACACTTACACCCTCTGATGATAGAAAGGTGTTAGTAGTAGTCTCCTCTTGTAACTTTTTCCCTGATAGCTTTTTCTGCTCTAAACTTTTTTTCACTGACTAGCTTGAGAGACCTTATTTTTCACTTGAATTTTTTCCTGACTAGTTCGAAAGACCTTCTCTTTTGCTTGAATTTTTTCCTCTGTCTTACTAGCTTGAGAGACTTTTTTTTTACTTGAAATTTTTCTCTGTCTGACTAGCTCAAGACACCTTCTCTTTTACTTGAATTTTTCTACTATAACTATAATATAACCCAACAAGATAACACCTAAGAAAAATGAAACAGAGTGAAACAAAATTGGAACAACAAAAAATCATTATAATAGCCTCCTAAAATATCCATCTGTCCTTTCTCCCTATAAGTGCCTCAGAAGTGAGTGTTTTTTCTTCCATCTTACACATCCCCAGGGACAAAACAAAAGTGAAGCAAAAAAAAAAAAGAAGAATCTTAAAATGGCTACCCATCCTCTCGCCCTGCCCTCGGGGCGAACAGTTTACTTTATCACTTACCCTCAGTTATTCCCCTTGCAGGGATCAAATGTCACAGTCTGGCTGGGCACAATTCAGGAGCCACTTGTAAAAAGAAATGAACTTTATCTTTAGAACACACACACTGCACCACACAGCTCCTCAGGAAAATACTCAGAGCCCAACTGCCAGTACTGGCTTCCCACAAGCCTCTCAATCTCCCCCACTTCTCCTGCTCTTGAGGCCAATTTTGAGGTCTTGTGGGCAAAGCCAAAAAAAGTTCCCCAATGAGTAGCTCCATGGTCTGAGAGGGTGGGGAAACAGCACAATGAGTATCATTGCAGATGAGCCAATCAGTTGGCAGCCAGAAGTTCTGTGGGGCCGCTGTGAGCCAATCATCAGCTGGCAGCTGGACGTTTGCTGGCAGATGGAAGTTTGCTGGGGCACCTTAAGCTGTGGTTCTCAACAAAACTATTCCTAATCTTTAGACTAACAAAAACCCTAACTCTATTAATAGACTAACCCTAGTTCTCATTCTAGCTTTAACCCTATCCCAAATTCTAATCCTAACTCTGATCCTTATACTGACCCTACCACTAATCCTAAGGCTAACTCTAACCTTAACTCTAACCCAAAACATATGGTAATCATATCCCTAGACCTGATCCTGAAGATAACCACCAGCCTAGTTGTATCCATATCTCAGAACCTAACTCTTACACTAAACATAAACCTAAAACTAACTCAAGACATACTTCTAACTATAACCCTAGTTATAACCTTAACTCTAACTGTATCAATTATTTTAAACATTATCCTTATGCTAATGTAATTCTAGGCCTAACACCAACCTTATCACTATCCCCCAAACTGTCAATTACCCTAAACCTAACCTGAACAATAAACCTAAACTTAGCATTACCCTAATGCTTACCCTAATGCTAATTTGAGCCCTAACCTAAACTCAAACCTAAACCAAAGCCCAACACTGACCCTGATTTTAATAATTCCCCTCTGTCTAAACCTTATTATTACCATATACCTAACACGTACACTAGACTTAGCCATAAACCTAGCCCTAAAACTATCCCTAAGCATAACCTTAGACCTGATTTTAGCCCTAGCCTTAATCCCAGGCTAAACCTAGCACAGACCCTAGTCCTTATCCTAACCCTAAACATAGCCTTAATTATAACCCTAACCCTAACTCCAGGCCTAAACCTAACACTAACAATAGCCCTAATCTTTTACCTAATTTAGCACTATCCCTAACCCTAACCCTAATGCTTGCCCAAAAACTAACTCTAACTCTCCCAATAGCCCTAACATTATTTCTACCCCTATACTTTACTGAAAGCCTAAACCTAGCCTGAACCGTAGGTGTAACTCTAGGGCTATTCATATTCCTGGCCAAAATGCTAGATATAAATCTATCTCTAAATCTAACCCTAACAATAAGTCCAAGCCTAAATATAACCCTATTCCTAACCCTAAGGCTAATCTTAAAACTAGCCCTAACCCTAGCCCTAGTTCTAAAACTAAAACAAGACATGAACCTAAACGAATCCTTAACATAAACTAAGACCTATTCCTAAACAAGGGCTTTAGTGTTAGGGTTACGATTAGTTTTAGGGTTAGGGTTTGTTTTAAGGTTAGGGTTATGGTTAGGGTTAGGGTTATGGTTACTGTTAGGTATAGAATTAGGGTTAGGGTTAGGGTTAGGGTTAGGGTTATGTTTAGCGTTAGGGTAAGATTTAGAATTAGTGTTATGGTTAGCGTTAAGGTTAGGGTTAGGGTTAGAGTTAGGGTAAATTTTGGGTTAGTGTTAGTTTAGGGTTAGTTTAATGATTAGTGTTATGTATAATTTAGTGTTAGTGATAGGGTTAGGGTTAGTGTTAGGATTAAGGTCAGGGTTTATTTTAGGTTTAGGGTTTGTGTTAGTGTTAGATTTAAGGTAAATGTTAGGTTACGTTTAAGGAATTATTAGGGTTAAATTAAGGGTTAATGTTAGTGTTAGGGTTTACATTAGGGTTAGGGTTAGTTTTAGGGTTAGTGTTAAGTTTAGTGTTTGAGTTAGGGTTGCATTAGGTTTGGGATTAGTGATAGGGTTAGGGTTAGGTTTAGGGTTAGAATTAGTTTTAGTGTTAGTGTTAGGGTTAGGGTTAGTTTTAGGCTTAGTGTTAAAGTTAGTGTAAGGGTGGGTTAGCAGTAGTGTTAGGGTTAGGGATTTTAAGGATTAGCAATAGTATTAGGATTTGGAATGTTTAGGGTTATGATTAGGGTTAAGGTTAGGTTTAGTGTTAGTGTTTTGTTTATCGTTAGGTTTAGGGTTAGAGTTAATGTTAGGACTAGGGTTACTTTTAGGCTTAATGTTAAGGTTCGTGTTAGAATAAAGGTGAGGCTTACACTTTGGATTAGGATTAGGGTTAGAATTACAGTTAGGATTAGTGTTAAGGTTTGGGTACAGGTTAGTTTTAGGGTTATGGTTAGTATTACTGAGAGGGTTAAGTTAAGGGTTCATGTTAGGGTTATTGTAGGATGAGTGTTAGGTATATGGTTTGTGTTAGGGTAAAGATTAGGTTTAGTGTTAGTGATTTTGTTAGTTTTATGGTTAGGGTTATGGATAGTGTTGGCTTAGGGATAAAATTAATGTTAGGCGTTGAATGACAGTTTGTGTTATTTTTAGGGTTAGAGTTCAGTTTAGGTTTAGTGTTGGGTTAGTTTTAGTGTTACGATTAGTGTTAGAGTAATGGTTAGGATTAGGTTTACAGTTCAGTTTACATTTAGGTTTTGGTTCAGGGATAGTGTTACTGTTAATTTAGTTTAAGAATTTGGGATAGTGTTAAAGTTAGTGTTAGGTTTAGGATTAGGGTTTTGGTTAGTAATAAGTTTAGAGATATGTTTTGGGTTAGTGTTAGTGAAAGGGTTAGTGTAGGTGTTAGTGTTTTTTTTTAGGGTTATGGTTAAGATTAGTGTTAGATTTAGTGTTAATGTTAGACATAGGGTTAAATTTAGTGTTATGGTTAGTGTTAGGGTTAGAATAGAATTAGGGTTCCTGTTAGGGTTATGGTTTGGGTTATCTTAGTTTTAGGATTAGAATTAGGTTAAATGTAAGGGTTAGGGTTATGGTAACAGATAGAGTTAGTGTTAGGGTTAGGGTTAGTTTTAGTGTTAGGATTAAGGTTAGGTAGGGTTAGGGTTAGAGTTAGTTTTAGTTTTTGCATTAGGGTTAGGTTTAGGTTTAGGGTTAGTGTTAGATTTAGGGGTTGCGTTAGGGTTAGCATTAGGTTTAGGAGTAGTAATAGGGCTAGGGTTATGGTTACTTTTAGGGTTAGGGTTAGGGTAGTGTTAGAGTTCGTGTTAGGATTAGTATTGTGGTTAGGAATAGAATGAGGTTTAGGTTTAGAGTTAGGGTTATGGTAAGAGTTAGGTTTAGTATTAAGTTTAGGGTTATTGTTTGTTGTTGTTAGGGTTGCAGTTACAGTAGGACTTAGGGTTTTTGTTAGGTTTAGGGTTAGAGTTAGGATTAGCATTACGATTAAGATAAGGGTTAGTTTTAGGGTTAATGATACGCTTAACATTAGCGTTACATTTAGGGTTATGTTTAGGGTTAGGTTTTCTCTTAGGGTTAGTGTTATGGTTAAGAATATAGTTAGGATTAGTGTTCGAATTAGGGTACAATTTATTGTTAGTTTAAGGTTTAAGGTTAGATTTAGTGTTAGAGTTAGGTTTAGGTTAAGTTAGAGTTAGCGTTTTTGTTACGGTTAGGGTTTGTGTTAGGTTTAGGTTTAGAGAAAATGTTAGGTTAGGTTTAGGGTCGAATTAGGGTTAAGGTTAGGTTTAGTGTTCATGTTAGGCTTATAGTTAGTATTAGGGTTAGGTTTAGAGTTAGTGTTAGGGTTAGTGTTGGAGTTAGGTTTGGAGTCAGTTTTTGTGTTAGTGTTTGTGTTTGTGTTTGTGTTAGGATTATGTTTAGGTTTAGGGTTAGTGTTAGTGTAACTGTTAGTGTTACCATTAGGATTAGGTTAAGTGTTAGGATTAGTGTTAGTGTTTGCTTTAGGCTTAGTGTCACCATTCAGGTCAGGGTTACTTTTAGGGTTAGAATTACAGTTAATGTTAAAGTTAAGGTTAGTGTTAGGTTTAGGGTTATGGTTATGGTTAGGGTTAGGGTAGTGTTAGGTTTAGATTTAAGGTTTATTATACTGTTAGGTTTACGTTAGAGTTAGGAATAATTTTAGGGTTAATGATAGGGTTAGTGTTAGGATTAGGGTTAGAGTTAGGGTTTAGGTTAAGTTTAGGGTTAGTTTTATGGTTATGGTTATTGTTACGGTTAGGGTTAGAGTTAGTTTTAGGGTTAAGTTTAGTGTTTGAGAACAAGTTACATTTCGGTGTAGTGTTAGTGTGTTGTTAGGTTTTGAGTTACTGTTAGGGTTTGGTTTAATGTTAGCGTCAGTATTAGGGTTATTGTTAGTGTTAAATATTGTGTTAGAGTTAGTGTTAAGGTTAGTGTTAGGGTTAGGTTTGTGGTTACATTTAGTGTTAGGGTTGTAGTTACAGATAAGTTTAAAGTTAGTATTACAATTAGAGTTAGGGTTATGTTTAAGGTTATTGTCAGTGTTGGTTTAGGGTTAGGGTTTATATTAGGGTTATGTGTAACACGAATGTTAGTGTTAGGGTCAGGTTTAGGTTTGGTGTGAGTGTTTTGGGTAGGGTTAAGATTAGGGTTATGGATATTGTTAGGGTTAGTGATAGGTTTAGACTTAGTGTTAGGGTTAGGATTATGGTTATTGTTATGATTATGGTTAGTGTTAAGTTTAGTGTTAGTGTTGGGTTTAGGGTTATGTCTAGTTTTGTCCTAAGGGTTAGGGTTAGATTTAGAGTTAAGTTTAGTCTTGGCTTTAAGGTAAAGATAAGGATTAGTTTTAAAGTTAGGTTTGGATTTAAATTTCAGGTAAGTTTTATGTTCAATGTTAGGGTTAGTGTTAGGGTTATTTTAGGATTACAGTAAGGATTTAAGTTAAGTTTATGGTTAGGGTTAGTGTTACATTAAGAGTTTTCTTTAGGATTATTGTTATGTGTAGTTTAGGGTTAGGGTTAGTGTTGGGTTAGGGTTATGTTTAGTTTTAGTGTTAATTTTATAATTAGGGTTTGTGAGGGTTAGTTTTAGAGTTATGGTTAGGTTAAACATTTGCGTTAGGGCTAGAGTTAGTGTTATATTTAGGGTTAGGATTAGACACAGGGTTAGTTTTAGTATTAGTGTTACAGTTAGGTTAAGGGTTACAATTAGCTTAGCATAGGCTTGGGGTTAGGGTTAATTTAAAGATTAGTGTTATGATTATGCTAAGTGTTAGTGTTAGGTTTATGATTGAAGTTAGGTTTGGAGTTACCTTTAGGGTTAGCTTTAGGTTTAGCTTTAGATTTATTGTTCAAGTTGGGGTAAGGTTTAGGGTTGGGTAAGTTTAAGTTTAGGTTCACTTTTAGGTTTAGGGTTAAAGTTAGTGTTAAGATTAGGATGTGAGTAAAAGTTAGGTTTAGTCTTAGTTAGAGGATTAGTTTCAGAGTTTGTGGTAGGGTTAGGAATAGCATTAGAGTTCGACTTACAGTTAGGATTAAGGTTAGGATGAAGATTAATTTTAGGGTTAGTGTTAGGGATACGGTTAGGTTTAGGTTTCGTGTGGTTAGGCTTAGTGTTAGTTTCAGGGTGAGGGTTTGTATTAAAATTAAGGTTAGTGTTAGTTTTAGTTTTAGGGTTAAGGTTCAGATAGGTTAGGTTTAGGGTTAGGTAAATGTTTATGGTTAGGGTTAGTGTTAGAGTTAGAGTTATGGTTCATTTTAGGGTTAGGTTAAGCATGAGTGTTAGAGTTAAGGTTAAATTTAGGTTTGCTTTTAGTGTTTGTTTTCAGGTTAGGGTTAGGGTAAAAGATAGTATTAGAATTAGGTTTAGAGTTGGTGTTAGTGTAAGGGTAATGGTAAGTGTTAACGTTAGGTTTGTGATAGATTATGTTCACGGGTAGAATTAGTGTTAGGGTAAGGATTAGTGTTAGTTTTAGGTTTTGCATTAGCATTAGTGTTTTGGTTAGTTTTAGTGCTAGGTAAGAGTTGAGTTAGGGATAGTATTAAGGTTAGCATAAGGGTTTATGTTAGGGTTATGGTTATGTTTAAAATTAGCGTTTGGGTTAGGTTTAGTTTCATATTGAGGGTTAGGTTTAAGAATAGGGTTACTGTTAGTGTTAGTGTTAGGGTTAAGTAAATGGTTAGAGTTAGGGTTAGTGTTAGGCTTGAATATAAGGTTAATTTTAGGTTTAGTGTTAAGGTTAGTGTTAGTATTAGTGTCATGTTTATGAGTAGTGTTAGGTTTGGTGTTAACGTTAAGTTTATTATTTAGTTTAGGGTCAGGTTTATTATTTGGGTTAAGGTAAGGTTTAGGGTTAGGTAAGTTAGGAGTTAGGTTTACTTGGGTTTAGGGTTAGGGTTATTTTTAGGTTTAAGCTTTGGGTTAAAGTTAGGTTTATGTTTAGTGATAGGTTTAGTGTAAGCGTTTTGTGTTAGATTTAGGGTTAGTGTTAGTATTAGGGTTTGTTAGGGTTACATTTAAGATTAGGTTTAGCGTTAGGATTAGTGTTAGTGTTAGTGTTAGAGATAGGGTAAGGGTTAGGGTTAAGTTTAGTTTTGGGTTTAGAATTAGGGTTTTTGTTAGGTTTAAGGTGAAGGTTAGTGTTAGTATTAGAGTAACTGTAAGGACTAGGGTTTGTTTTAAAACTAGTGTTAGTGTTAAAATATGCATTATGGTTAGTGTTTGGGTTAGTTTTAGTGTTAGGTTTTGTGTTTGAGTTAGGATTTGTGTTATTGATTGGATTAGATTTATGGTTATTGTTACATTTAGGGTTAATTAAACAGTTAGGTTTCCACTTTGTTTTTAGGTTAGGGTTAGGGTTAGTTCCAGTTTTAGCATTAGGGTTAGTGTTAGTTTTAGATTTATGGTTAGATTAATGTTTACAGTAAATTTTAGGTTAGGTTTAGTGATAGGATTAGGATTAGTTTTAGGGTTAGTGTTAGTGTTAGTGTTAGGTTTAGCAATAGTATTATGTTTAGGGATATGTTTTTATTTAGTGTTAATTTTAGGGTTAGTGTTATGTTTAGGATTAGGTTTAGATATAGGGTTAATGTTAGAGTTAGCATTAGGGTTAGTTTCAGGTTAAAGATAGGGTTAACCTTAGGTTTAGGGTTAGTGTTAGGGTAAGTGTTAAGGTTAGATTAGGTTTAGTGTTAGGGTTCATGTTACGGATGGTGTTAGGCTGAGTGTTAGGGTTACTTTTATTGTTAGGTTAAGGGTTACAGTAAGTGTTAGGTTAGGTTTAGAGGTAGAATTTGGTGTAGGGTTGGGTTATTGTTAGTGTTATGTTGAGTTAGGATTAATGTTAGTGTTATTGTTAGATAAGTGTTGGGGTTGGGTTAGTGTTGGTGTTAGTTTAGGGATAGTGTTTTTGTCAGGGTTAGTGTTAGGGTTAGGATTATATTTAGGACTAGTGTTTTGTTTAGAGTTAGGGTTAGAGTTTAAGTTAGTTTTAGGGTTATGGTTAGGGTTCATGTTAGGTTTAGATTTAGCGTTAGTTAAAGGTTCAGTGTAAGTGTTTATTTTAGGTTTAGGGTTAGCAATAGTGTTAGGATTATTGATATGTTTAAGTTTAGTGTTAGGGTTAGGCTTAGTGTTAGGGTTAGGGTTAGTGTTAGGGTTACTGTTATGTTTAGGGTTAGGTTTTTTGTTTTAGGGTTAGAGTTAGGATTAGCCTTAAGATTCGGTTTAGGTTTATTGTTAGGGTTAGCATTATGATTAGATTTTGGGTAAGTTTTAGGAATAATGTGAGAATATGTGTTCGTGTTAGGGTTATGTTTAGGTTTATGTTCAGGATTAGGGTTAATGTTATATATAGGGTTAGTTTTAGTGTTTGAGTTAGGGTTATGTTTAGGGTTTTGTTAAAATTTAGTTTTAGTGTTATTGTTCTTTCTAAATTTAGGTTTTCAGTTAGAATTAGGGCTTGGCTTACAGTTAGTGTTTCGGTTAGTGATTACTTTAGGTTTAGGTTTAAGTTTAGTGTTATAGTTTGAGTTAAATTTTGTGTTAGGTTTAGAATTAGTTTTAGTGTTAGTTTTATGGTCATGTTTAGGATTAGGGTTAGTGTTTGGATTACTGTTTGTGTTAGAGTTTGCGTTAGGGTTAGTGTTAGGGTTAATGTTACGGTTGGGGTAAGGGTTAGTGTTAGAATTTCTGCTAGGTTTAGAGTGAAGTTAGTGTTAGTTTTAGGGTTTGCGTTAGGATTAGGTTTAGTGTCAGTGCAAGAATTAGGTTTAAGTTTCGTCATAGTGTTAGGGTTAGACTTAGAGTTATGATTAATGTTAGGGTTAAGGTTAGGGTTAGGGTTAGGAATATATTTAGGGTTAGTGTTAGGTTTAGAATTAGGTTTAGGATTATGTTTAGGGTTAGTGTTAGAGTTAAGTTTTTATCAAGGGGGTATGAGCTAGTGTTAGAATTAGGGTTAGGGTTAGAAATATGGTTAGGATTTGGGTCAGCATTAGGGTTAGATTTATTGTTAGGGTACATGTTAGGGATAGACTTCATGTTAGAATTACGATTAGTTTGAGTTAGGTTTATGGTTTGGGTTAGGATTAGGGCTAGGTTTACAATTAGGATTAGGGTTTGGGTTAGTGTTAGTGTTAAACTTTGTGTTATAGTTAGTGTTAGGGTTAGTTTTAAGATTAGGTTTATGGTTACAGTTAGTGTTAGTTTTAGTGTTAGGGTAAGGATTAGGGTTATGTTTACACTTAGGGTTAGTGTTAGGGTTAGGTTTAAAGTTTCATTTTAGTGTTAGATTTAATGTGAGTGTTAGGATTTGGTTTGGGTTTAGGTTTGGTGTTAGTGTTGGTGTAAGGGTTAAGGTTCAGTTTAATTATAGTGTAAGGATCAAAGAAAGGTTTAGAGTTAGTGTAAGGGTTAGTGTTATGGTTATTGTTATGGTTATGGTTAGGGTTATAATTAGGTTTATATTTAGTGTTAGTGTTAGATTTACATTAATGGTTAGTGTTCATGTTAATGTTAAAAATAGGTTAGTTTTAGAATTAGGGTTAGGTTTAGGATTAGTGTTAGTGTTAGGGTTATGGTTTGGGTTAGTGTTAATGTTAGTGACAGGGTTAGTGTTAGGGATAGATTTAGGGTTTGTTTTACAGTTAGGCTTATGTATAGGGTTAGGGTTAGGTTTTGTGTTAGTGTTAGGGTTTCCGTTAGGTTTAGATTTACGTTTAGAATTATGGTTAAAATTAAGGTTACAATTAGTGTTAGATTTAGGATTAGTGTTAGAGTTACTGTTAGGGTTTGCATTAGGGTTAGATTTAGTGTTATGGTAAGGGTTACGTTTATTGTTGGGTTAATGTTAGCTTATCGTTAGGTTAGCTTTACGGTTAGGATTAGGGTTTTGGTTAGTATTACTGTTAGTGATAGGGTTTGGATAAGGCTACTGTTATGGTTAGGGTTAGGGTCAGTTAGTGTTAGTGTTAGTGATAGGGTTATCTTTAGGTTTAGGATAAGTGTTAGGGTTAGGGTTAAATTTAAATTAAGAATTATGGTTAGGGTTTTGGTTACATTTATTGTTAGGTTTAAGGTTAGCTTTGGTGATAAGTTTAAAGTTAGGGTTAGTGTTAGTGGTTTTTGTTTGTGTTAATTTTAGGGTTAGGGTTAGGTATAGGGTCAGGATTAAGTTATGTTTAGCATTAGCATTTGTGTTAGGGTTAGGATTAGGGATAGCGTTGGGATTATGGTTAGGATTAGCTTTCGGGTTAGTGTTAGGTTTAGTGTTAGTGGTGAGGTTAAGTTAAGGGTTAGTGTTAGGATTAGTGATATTGCTTGGTTAGTGCTAGAGTTAATGTTAGTATTAGCATTACGGTTAGGTTTAGACAGAGTTTTAGGATTATCATTATATTTAGAGTTAGGGTTAGTGTTAGGGTTAGGGTTAATGTTCGGTTTAGGAATAGGGTTAGGTTTAGTGTTAGGTTAGGATTAGGGTTAAGTTTAGGGTTAGTGTTAGGGTTAGTTTTAGGGTTATGTTTAGGGTTAGGGTTAGGTTTAGAATTAGATTTAGTGTTAGGGTTATGTTTAGGGTTAGTTTTGTGTTATGGTTAGGATTAGAGTAACACGTACAGTTTTTGTTAGTTTTAGGTTTACAACTAATCTTAGGGTTAGTGTTAACGTTAAGATTAGTGTTAGGGTTTGTGATAAAGATAGGGTTAGTGTTATGGCTAGTATTATGTTCTGTGTGAGAGTTAAAGTTAGGGTTACTGTTAGGTGTTAGTTTACAGGTAAGATTAGGGTTTTGTTTAGAATTACTTTTAGTGATAGTGTTTTGATAGGTTAGTAATATGTTTAGGTTTTTGGTTGTGCTAGGGTGAGTGTCTGGTTTATGGTTACCATTTGTGTTAAGGTTACTGTTAGAGTTACATGTAAGTTTAGAATTAGTGTTAGTATTCAGGTTAGAGTTAGGATTAGTGTAATGTTTAGAGTTAGGTTAGGGATAAGGGTAGTGTTAGTGTTAGCATTAGGGTTAAGCTTAGGTTTTGTGTTAGGATTCATGTCAAGTTTAGGCTTAGGGTGAATGTTAAGATTATGGTTAGGTTGAGTGTTATGATTAGGAATAGGGTTAATTATAGTGTTAGTGTTACGGATACTTTTAGAGTAGGTGCTACACTTACAGGTAGGATTAGGGTAAGTTTTGTGGTAAGGGTTAGGTTTAGGGTTAAGGATAGGATAGGGTTAGGTTTATGGTTAATTTTAATGTTAGGGGAAGGGTTAAGATTAGGGTTAGGGTTATGGTTAGGCTTAGGTTTAGGGTTTGAGTTAAGATAAGGATTAGAGTTTTTGTTAGTGATAAAGTAAAAGTTAGAATTAGGTTAGGTTTAGGGTTAATGTTAGTGTTAAATTTTGTGTTACAGTAAGTGTAATGTTAAGGGTTAAAATTAGGTTTAGGGTGAGAGTTAGTGTTAGAATTAGTGTTAGGCTTAGGATTAGGTTTAGGGTAAAGTTTAAGATTACTGTTAGAGTTAAGGTAAGGGTTAGAATTAGGATTAGGGTTAGTGATAGTGTTCGAATTAAAGGATGTGTTAGGGTTTGTGTTTTGGTGAATGTTAGTGTTGGGTTAGGTTTAGGGTTATGTTTTTTTTAAGGTTAGGGTTAGGCCTAATTATAGTATTAGGCTTAGGGGGGGTTAGTTTTAGTGTTAGGGTTAGTTATATGTTTAGAGTTAGTATTAGGTTTAGGGTTATGACAAGGGTTAGTGTAATGATATGGGACATGGTTAGGTTTCTGGTTACAATTAGTGTGAGAGTTATTGTTAGGGTTATAATTATGGTAAGAATTAGATTTAGGGTTAGTGTTAGGGTTACTGTAAGGGTTAGTATTAGTTTTAGGTTTAGGTTTAGAGTTAATGTTAGAGTTAGTGCTAGGGTTAGTGTTAGGGTTAGTGTTAGGGTTAGTGTTTGTGTTAGCGTTAGTTAGTGTTAGGGTTATGGTAGTGTTAGTGTTAGGGTTAGGGTTAGGTTTAGGGTTAGTGTTAGGTTTAGTGTTGGAGTTAGTGTTAGTTTTAGGGTTAGGTTTAATTAGGGTAAGGGTTAGAGTTAGGCTTAGGGTTTGTGTACATATTAGGTTTAGTGTTAAATTTAGATTATTGTAAGTGTTAGGATTATAGTGTTAGGAGAGGGAAAATTATAGTGTTTGCTTTAGGGTTAGATTTAGACATAGTGTTATGGTTAGAGTTATGTTTAAGATTAGTTTTATGTTTAGGGGTAGGTTTTGGGTTAAAATAGGTGAAAGGGTTCAGTTTAGGTTTAAGTTTATTGCTAGGGTGAAAGTTAGCGTGAGGGTTAGGATTAGTGTCTGGGTTAGGTTTAGGGTTTGAATTATGATTAGGGTAAAAATTATTGTTAGGTTTAGTGTAACATGTTAGGTTAGGCTTAGGGTTAATGTTAGTGTTAAATTTTGTGTTAGGGTTACATGAGGATAAGGTTTACAGTTAGGGTTAAGTTTGCTGTTAGCGTTAGTTATATTTTTAGGCTTAGGGTGAGTTTAATGTTACGGTTAGGATACTTAGTTTTAGGTTTATGGTTAGATTAAGGGTTAGGTTTTGTGTAAGGGTTAGGGTTAGTATTAGTTTTAGGATTAAAGACAGATTAGCATTATATTTAGTTTTAGAATTAGGGTTAGGATTAGTGTTAGTTAAAATTTACAGTTAGTGTTAGGTTTATGGGTATAGTTAGGATTAGTGTTAGTGTTAGAGTTAGGTTTATGGTTATGGTTAGGGTTATTATTACATTTGGAATTATGTTTATAAATAGAATTAATGATAGAATTTAGTTTGGTCTTAGGTTAATTGTTAGGGTTAGGTTTACAATTAGTTTTAGTTTTACAGTTGATTTTAGTGTCACGGTTAGGGTTGCAGTTAGTGTTAGAATAAGTGTTAGGGTTAAATTTAGACTTTGGGTTCATGTTAGAGTCAGGATTATATTTTGCTTAAGAGTTAGTGTTAGGATTAGAATTAGGGTTAGGTTTAGGTTTGGGTTTAGGTTTAGGTTTAAAGTTAGTGTTAGGTTAGTTTTAGGGTTAGGTTTAGGTTTAAGTTTTGTTTTAGGATTATGTTAAGGTTTATTGTTAGTGTTAGCATTAGGATTAGTGTTTGTGTAACAATTAGGTTTACAGTCAGTGTTAGGGATGGGTTTAGGAGTAGGGTGAGGAATTGGGTTAGGGTGAGGGATAGGGTTAGGTTGAGGTTTAATGTTAGTGTGTGTGTTAGGCTTAGGGTTAGGTTTTCTTATACAATTAGGTTAGGTACATGTTTACAGTTAGTTTTAGGGTTACGTGTAGGTTTAGGGTTAGTGTTATGATTAGTGTTATCGTTAAGACTAGTGTTAGTGTTAAGATTAGTGTTACATTTGGCGCTAAGATTAGTGATAGTGTTAGGTTTAGGGTTAAAGTAAGTTTTAGGGTAAGGTTTAGTGTTAGGGTAATGGTATGGTTTAGGGTTAGTGTTAGGTTTAGGGTTAGGGTTAGCGTTAGGTTTAGGGTTAAAATTTGGTGAGTGTTAAGTTTATGGTAATGGTAAGGTTTTGGTTAGGCTTAGGGTTAGGGACAAAGTTAGGTATAGGGTTTTGTTAGGGTTTGCATTAGGGTTACTCTTAGGGTTAGGATTATGGGTAGGATTAAGTTTCGTTGTAGGGTTAGGGTAATGGTTAGTGTTTGGTTAGAGTTATTGTTTGTGTTAGGGTTAATGTTAGTGTTAGTGTTATGGTTAGAATGAGGGTTAGGTTTACTGTTATTAAATGGGTTATAATTTGTGTTAGGGTAAGTGTTAGGATTAGAAAAAGAATTATGATTAGAATTATCATTGTGGTTAAGGATAAGGTTTGGGTGAGTGTTAAGGTTAAGTTAGGGTTAGGAATAGATTAAATTTAGGGTTAGGGTTAGATTTGGTGTTAGGGTTAGAATTGGTGTTAGGTTTATTTTTAGGGTTAGGGTTCAGTGTAGGCTCAGTGTTACAATTAGCATTACGGTTATTTTTAGGTTCAGTGTTATGTTTATTATTAGAAATTGAGTTAAGGTTAGGATTAGTGTTAGCATTAGGTTGAGGGTTAGGGTTAATTTTAGTGTTTGGGTTATTTTTTAGTTTTAGCTTTAATTTTATGTGTAGTGTTAGGTTTGTGGTCATGGTTATGGTTAGGGTTTGAGTTCAGGTTATTGTTAGGGTTACAGTAAGCTTTAGGGTTGATGCTAGAGTTATGATTAAGATTAGGGTTAGCTTCATTGCTAGGGTTATGGTTAGGCTTAGGGTTAGGTTTACTATTAGGATTAGAGTTGTTCTTTGGTTTAGTATTAGTGTGTGGTTTAGTGTTAGGTTTTGTGTTATGGTTAGGGTTTGCTTTAGGGTTAGATTTACAGTTAAGATTAGGGTTAGAGTTAAATTTAGTGGTACTAGTAGGGTTAAGATCAATGTTAGTGTTAGGGTTAGTGTTTGTGATATGGTTAGGATATGGGTTAGGGTTTAGTTTTAATTTAGGTTTAGTTTTAGAGTTAGGGTTAGGGTTTGGTTTAGGGTTAGTGTTAAGTTTACTGTTAGGTTTAGGTTAGTGATTGTGGTAAGGTTAGGGTTAATGTTATCATTAGGTTTATTGCTAAGATTAGAGTTAGATTTAAGGTTAGTGTTAGAGTTATGTTTTGGGTTTGGGTTGGTGTTAGGTTAAGTTAGGTTTAGTATTATGGTTAGATTAAGGGTTTTGATAGAGATAGTGTTAGGGTTAGGTTTAGAATTAGGTAAAAGTTAGTGTTAAAATTAGGTTAGGGTTAGTTTTATGGGTTTGTTAGGGTTTGTTTTATTGTTTGCATTAGGGTTACAGTTTGTGTTGGTGTTAGGTTAGGGCGTATTTTAGTTTTAGGGTTACAGATAGGGTAAGGTTTAGACTTCATGATAGAGTTTCAGTTAGGGTTAGTTTTAGGGTTAGTTGTACGTTTATGTTTAGAAATAGAGTTAGTGTTACAGTTAGAATTAGGTTTAGGTTTAAGATTAGTGTTTGGGTTAGTGTTAGAGTTAAGTTGAGGCTTAGTGTTAGTATTAGGGTTAGAGTAAGTGTTAGGGTTAGGGTTAAGTTTATGGTGAGGTTTAGGATTAGTGTTATTGTTAGGATTATGGTTCGTGAGAGTGGTAGGGTTAGGGTAAGTGTTAGGTGTAGGGTTAGGTTTAGGGTTACTGAAAGAATTATGGTTAGTGTTAGTGTTAAGGTTAGGGTTAGGGATAGTGTTAGGGTTAAGGATAGTTTAGAGCTAGTTTAGGCCTGGGGTTGGGGTGACGGTTAGGTTTGTCTTACTGTTAGTGTTATGGTTAAGGTTAGTTTTAGGTAATGGTTAGGGTTACGATTATGTTTAAGATTAGTGTAAGTGTTAAGATTAGGGTTAGTGTTAGGGTTAAATTTAGGGTCCATGTTTGTGTTAGGGATAGGGTTAGTGTTAGGTTTAGGGTTAGTGTTAGTTTTAGTGTTAGGGTTAGGTTTATCTTTATTGTTAGTATTAAGGTTAGAGTTAGGTAGAGTGTTAGGATTAGTGATAGGTTTAGGTTCAGGGCTATGTTTAGGGAAAGTGTTATTGTTACATTTAGAGTATGGTTTGTTTCAGTGTTAGTTTTAAACTTAGAGTTAGGGTTATGTTTAGGGTTAGTTTTAAGTTTACAGTTTGTGTTAGGGTTCCTATTAGGGTTAGGATTATTTTTAAATTTCAGGTTTGGGTTAGGTTTAGTATTAGGATTGTGTTTGTTTGAGGAATATGTTTTTTGTTATGGTAGGTTTTAGGCTTAGGTTTTTTTTAAGGGTGAGGCTTTGGATAAGGATTAGCGTTATGATTAGTGATATAGTTAGTATTACGTTTAGGGTTAGGTTTACGGTTGGTGTGAGGGTTAAGATTAAGATTAATTTCAGGGTTAGTGTTGGGGTTAGGGTTAGGTTTAGTGTTAGCTGTAGTGTTAGTGTTAAGGTTAGGGAGAGTGTTAGGGTTATGATAAGGTTCAGGATAGGGTTAGGGTTCGCTATCGAATTCGGGTTAGGGTTATATCTAGGGTTAGTTCTAATGTTAGGGTTAGGGTTTGGATTAGATTAAGGAATAGTTTTAGAGTAAGAGTTAGGATTAATATTAGGTTTTATATGAGGATTAATTTTTGTGTGAGTGGTAAAGATTCTGTTAGTTTTAGTGTTAGGAATATGGTTAGGATTCGGGTGAGAATGAGGCTTAGGTTAAGGTTTAGAGTTAGTTTTAGGGTTACTTGCAGGTTAGGGTTAGTATTACTTTTTAGGTTAAGGATAAGGATTTTGCAATGGAATGGATTAGGGTGAAGGTTAAGTATAGGGTTAGGTTTAAGGTTATGTTCAGTGTTAGTGTTAATGTTAGGATTAGGGTTTTGGATAGTGTTAGAGTTAGACATTGAACTAGGGTTAGTTTTAGGCTAATTTTTAGAATGATGGTTATGGTTAGTGTTACCATTATGGTTAGGTTTAGGGTTAGGGTTAGTGTTAGGGTTATTTTTATTGTATTGTTTTGGTGTTACGGTTAGTTTTAGCATTCTGTTTAGGGTTAGGGTTATTTTTAGAATTGGGTTTATGGTTTGGGTTAGGGTTAGTGTTAAGTTTAGTGTTAGGTTAAGGGTTAGGTTTAAATTTTGTATAGGGTTAGAGTTAAAATTTGGGGTTTAGTTAAAATTAGAAAGGGGATTAGAGTGAGGCATAGGGTTGGGTTAGGGTTATTTTGGGGGGTTATGTGTAGTATAGGTATAGTGTTAGAATAAGGGTTAGGGTTAGTATTAGTGTTAGTTTTAAAATAAGGGTTAGGGATAGGATTAGTTCTAGGTTTAGGTTAAGGCTTAAGGTTAGGTGCAGTGATAGGGTTATTGTTGGGATTATTGTGAGTATTAGGATTAGGGTTAGGTTTAGTGTTAGGGATTTCTAAGTTTAGAATTAGGTTTAGGTTTTAGTTAGTGTTAGTGTTAGTTATAAAGTTATTTTGGGGGTAAGGGTTAGTGTTAGCGTTAGGATCAGTTTTAGGGTTAGTTTTAGGGTTAGAGTTAGGGTTAGGATGGGGAAATTTTAGGACTAGGTTTAGGGTTAGGGTAGTGTACAGATTAGTGTTAGGTACAGAAATAGATTTAGTGTTAGGGTTAGTATTAGGGTTAGTGTTAAGTTTGGGTTATGGTTAGTGTTTTAGTTAGAGTTAGTATTATGATTAGTGTTAGTGTTATTGTTATAATTAGGATTATGGTACATTTAGTGTTACTGTTTTGGTTAGGGTTAGTGTTAGTGTGTTAGTGTTATGGTTAGTGTTAGTTAAAAGTTAGGGTTTAGTGTTAGGTTATGTTTAGGGTTATGTTTCAGGTTAGGAATTGTGTTAGGGTTATGGTTAAGGTTAGTGTTATGTTTATGTCAAATTTAAGGTTGTGGTTAGAATTAGGATTACTGTAAGGGTTAGTGTTAGAATAGGGTTATGGTTATGTTTAGTTTTAGTGTAAAGGTTATTGTTAATTTTAGGATTAGTGTCAGGGTTAGTTTTAGGATTAGTGTTAGTGTTAGAATTAGGATTAGGTTTATTGTTAGTGTTAGGGTTAGGGTAAGGCTTTGTTTTTGGGTTACAGTTAAGATTATGTTTAGGGTTATGGTTATGGTTAGGATTAACTTTTGGGTTAGTTTTAGGTTTAGGTTAGCGTTTGGGCAGGGTTAAGGTTAGTGTTAGGGTTTAGGTAATGGTTAGGATTAGGATTAATAATAGCGTTAAGTTTATGCTTATGGTTAGGTTTAGGGTTAGTGTTAGGGTTAAGGTTAGGGTAGGTGTTAGCATTAGGTTTAATGTTAGGGTTACAGTTAGGATTTGTGTTATGTTTAGTGTTAGGCTTATACTTAGTTTTACAGGTAGTGTTAGGATTAGGGTTAGGTTTAGGAATAGCTTTAGTTTTAGTTTTAGGTTTAGAGATATTTTTATGGTTAGGTTTAGGTTAGGGTTACATTTAGGGTTAGTGTTAAGGTTTCTGTAAGTTTTAGTATAAGGGTTTGTTTAGGAGTTATGATTGGGGGCTATACTTAGGGTTATGAAAAAAATAGGATAAGGGTTAAAGTTAGATTGAGATTTAGGGTTGTTAGGTTAGGGTTAAGTTTGTGTTTAGAAATAGTGTTATCATTAGGATTAGGGTTAGTGTTAAGATTAGTGTTAGATTTAAGGTTAGGGTTTGGGTTAAATTAGGGTTAAGGTTAGAATTATGGTTCATTGTAGGGTAAGGTTTATGGTTTTTGTTACTTTTAGTGATAGGTTTAGGGTTAGAGTAAGTGCTACGTTCGTATTATAGATAAGTTTAGGTTTATGGTTAAAGTGTTAGGGTTATGGGTTGTGTTAAATTTAATGTGAGGGTTGTGGTTAGGCGTAGTGTTATTGTTAGAGTTATGGTAAAGGTTAGGTTTAGTGTTTGGTTTAAGGTTAGACTTAGGTATAGGTTTAGTGTTAGGGTTAGGGTTATGGTCAGTGTTAAGTTTCAAATTAGGGTAAGGGTGAGGCTTAGGATTAGTGTCAGGGTTAGAATTAGCTTTAGGGTGAGGTTTAAGGTTATGGTTAGGATTAAGTTAAGATTAGTTTTGGATTAAGGGTTTGTGTTAGGGTTAGTGTTAGGTTTAGTGTTACAGTGAGGTTTAGTGTTATAGTTATGTTCGGGTTAGAGTTAAGGTTAGGGTTTTTGTTTGGGTTAGGTTTAGTGTTATTTTTAATTTTAGGGTGAGGGATAGATTTAAGGTAAGGTTTAGTGTTCATTTAAAGTTAGTGTTATGGTTATGGTTAACGTAAGTGTTTTTGCTAGGTTTAGGTTTAGGGATATACTTATGTTTATGGTTAGGGTTTGTGTTAGTGATAGGGTTACAGTTAAGTTAAGTGTTTAGGGTTAGGTTTAGTGTTAGGTTTAGTGTTAGGATTAGGGTTAAGTTTAGTGTTAATGTTAATAGGGATAGGGTTAGTATTAGTGTTTGGGTTAAGTTTAGGTTTAGGGCTAGAGTTAGCATTAGGGATAGTTTTAGATTTAGTATTATGGTTAGATATATTGTTAGGATTAGTGTTAAAATTAGGGTTAGGTTTAGGGTATGGTTAGTGTCAGGTTTGCAGATAGGTTTTGGGTTAGTGTTAGTGATAAAGTTTTTTTAGTGTTAGTGTTACTTTAGGGTTAGTGTTAGGGTTTTGATAGGCTTTGGGTTATGGTAAGTGTTACGTTTAGCGTTAAGATTAGTGTAAGTTTAGGGTTAGGGTTAGTGTTTGTGTTAGGGTTAGGTTTAGCTTTAGGGTTTGTGTTAGCGTTAGAGTTAGGGTTGGTGTTTTGATTAGTGTTAGAATTCGGGTCAGGGTTAGATATATGTTAGGGTTAGGATTTGGGTATGGTGAGATTTAGGGTAAGTTTCATGGTTAGGGTTAGAGTGACAGTTATAGGTAGTGTTAGGCTAAGATTTACGCTTAGGATTATGGTTAGGATTTGTTTTAGGGTCAGTGTTATATTAGGGTTAGGTTTAGGGTTAGGGTTATAACTAGTGTTTTTGAAGGGATTAGAGTTAGGTTAAGGCTTTGTGTTAGGATTACATTTAGTGTTAGTGTTTGGATTAGGGTTAGATTTAGGGTGAGGTTTAGGGTTAGTGTTAAGGTTAGGGTTAGCATTAGTTTTAGTGTTAGGTTTGGGATTAGGGTTAGGGTAAGTAAAATGTTAAAGTAAGAATTTGGTTTAGGTTTTGTGTTAATGTTAGGGTTAGGGTTAATTTTATGGTGAAGATTAGTGTTAGGGGAGGTTCAGTTTAGGATTAAGTTCAGGGTTTGTGTCAAGTTTAGGATTAGAAATTGAGTTAGCTTTAGGTTTAGAGTGATGGTTTGTGTTAGGGTTAGGTTTAGTAATAGTGCAATGTTAGTGTTATAGTTATGGTTAGGGTTAGTGTAAGGGTAAAGTTAAGGGTTAGGATTTAATCTAGAGTTAGGGTTCTTTTATGTTTAGGGTTAGAATAGGGTTAGGTATGTGTTAGGATTCGTTTCAGGCTAAGGGTTATGGTAAAATTTAGTTTTAGTTTCAGATTTATATTTAGGGTTAATGTAAAGCTTAGGGTTATGGTAAGGGTTAAAGTTAGTGTTTGGGTTAGGGTTATAGTAAGTTATAGATGTAAAGTTAGTGTTGGGTTAGGATTAATGTTAAGATTTATGTGTTTGATTTAGGGTTAGGATTAGGGTAAGGGTTACAGGTAATGTTTGAGTTAGAAAAAGGTTTAGGTTTATTGTCAGGTTTAGGAGTACGGTTGTGGTTATGTTTAGGTAAGAGTTAATTTAGGGTTAGTTTTGCAGTTAGAATTAGGTTTAAATTTAGGGTTAGGGTTAAGGTTAGTCTCAGGTTTTTGTTTAGCATTAGGACTAGTGTTAGGGTAAGGGTTAGTGTTAGAGTGAGAATTAGGCTTAGGGTTAGATTTGGTTTAGGATTATGGTTAAAATTAGGGTTAGTCTCAAGATTAGGGTTAGTGTTATGTTAGTGTTAAGTTTAGTACTAGGTTTAAGGTTAGGTTTATTTGTAGGTTTTGTGAAGGGTTAGGTAGGGGTAAGGGCTGGTCTTAAGATGTGAGTTATGGTTAGTGCTAGGTTTAGGTTTAGAGTTAGAGTAAGGGGTAGGTAAGGGTTAGGGATGGTTTAGTTTATTGCTAACGTTATGGTATGAATTAGGGTTTGTGTTATGTTTAGGGTTACATTAGTGTTATGTTAGAGTTAGGGTTATGGTTAGGGATAGTGATAGGATTAGGGTAAGGGTTCAGGTTATGTATAGCTTTAGGTTGTTGGTAAGGTTTAGGGATAGTTTTAAGGTTAGAGTTAGTAATATTGTAGGTTTCGGTTTAAATTAATGTTTGGTTAGTCTTAGGTTTAGGATTAGGACTAGGGTTAGGGATATGTTAAAGATATGGTTAGGCATTGGTTTAAAATTATTGTGTGGATAAGGGTTTAAGTTAGGTTAATGAATATTTTCAGGGTTAGTGTAAGTTTAGGGTTACGTTTAGGATGAGGTTTGGGGTTTGTTTTAATGTTAGATGTATGGTTATTTTAAGAGTTAGGATTAGGGTTAGTGTTAGTGTAGGTTTAGGGTTGGGTTAGAGGTAGAGTTATGGTTAAAGTAACATTTAGGTTTAGGGTTGGTGTTTGTGTTAGGGTTAGGGTTTGAGTTATCGTTAGGGTTAGAGTTAGGATTAGGTTTAGGGTTAGGGTTATGGTAAAGTTTAGGTTTAGGTTTGGGGTCTTCATTAGTTTATGGTTAATGTTAAGTTTAGTGTTAGGTTTAGGTTTAGGATTTTTGTTAGTGATAGTGTTAGGATTATTGTTCGCACAGTATTTAAGATTAGGGTTATGTTCAGGGTTAGGGTTAGGGTTAGTGTTAGTTATAGTGTTAGGTTTAATGTTAGTTTTATGATTGGGTTTAGGTTTGGGGTTAGGATTAGTGTTATGGTTAGGGTTAGTTTTAGTGTAATGGTTAGAATTAGAATTAGGATTAGGGTTAGGGTTAAATTAAGTTGTATGGTTAGTTTCAGGTTTAGGTTTAGGTTTAGGGTTATGATTAGTGTTACGGTTAGGGTTAGGTTTAGGGTTAGGGTAGTGTTAGCATTACAATTAGGATTTGTGTTTGGTTTAGTTTTAGGTTTAGTGTTAGGGTTATGTTTATATTTAAGGTAGTGTTAGGGTTAGAATAAGTATTAGGATTTCAGATAGGATTAGGTTTATTTTTAGGGTTTTGGTTAGTTGTAGGGTTAGATTTTGGGTCATGTTTATGGTTAGATTTACAGTTTGGTGTAGGTTTAAGGTTACTGTTAGGATAAATTTTGGGATTCAGGTTATGTTTTTTGTTTTGGTAAGGGTTTCTTTTAGCGTTAGTGTTAGTTTTAGAATTAGGATTACGTTTGATTTAAGGGTATGTTTAGGATTTGGTTAAGTGTTAGAGTTAGGTTTTGTGTTACAGTTAGTAATAGGGTTAAAGTTAGGGTTACGGTTAGTTTTAGGTTTAGATTTAGTGTTCTGTTTATGGTTAGGGTAAGGTTTAGTGTTAGGTTGAGTGTTAGGCCTAGGATTAGGGTTATGATAAGTGTTTGGGTAAGGATAAAGGTTAGGTTTAGTGTTTGACTTAGTATTAGGGTAAGGGTTAGTGTGAGTGTTATGGTTGGGGTTATGGTTAGTGTTAGGGTTATGGTTAGGTTTTTTTATGGTTAAGTTTAGGTTTAGTGTTAGTTAAGGTTTAGGATTATACTTAGTGTTTTTGTTAGCATTAAGTTTAGCGTTGTGGTTACTCTCAGGTTTGGGTTAATGTTAGGATTTATGTTAGATTTTGTTTTAGTGTTAGGGTTAGGATTAGGATTTGTTTTAGGATAAGGATTATTTGTGTTAGGGTTAGGGTTAGTGCTACGGTCAGAGTTAGGGTTAAGGTTAGCTTTAATGCTAGAGTTAGTGTGAGTTTGTGTTAGTATTAGTGTAAGGGTTAGTGTTAAGTAAAGGTTAAGATTAGGGTTACCTTAGGGTCAGGGTTATGGTTTAGGTTAAGATTTGTATTAGGATAAGGATTAGATTTAGTGTTAGTGTTAGGATTAAGGTTACTATTAGTGTTAGGGTTAGGTGTAAAATTATTTAAGTTTAGGAATAGATTTAGGGTTAGGGTTAGTGTTTGGTTTAGGATTAGGGGTCAGATTATGGTTAGGGATAGTGTTATTATTAGGGTTAGAGTTAGTGTTAGTGTTAGGGTTAGGAATAGCATTAGGATTATGGACAAGTTTAGGGTTAGGTTCAGGGTTAGGGTTAGTGTTAGTGTTAAGGTTAAGGTTCGTGTTATGGTTAGTGTTAGGGTTAGGGTTAGAGTTAGGGTTCGTGTTAGTGATAGGGTAAGGTTAAGTTTAGGTTAAGGTTAAGGTTAGGGTCAGAGTTAGTGTTCGGTTTAGGGTTAGGTTTATATTACTAGTTAGGGTTAGATTGAGCATTAGTTTAAGTGTTAGTTTTAGGGTTAGTGTCAGGATTTGGGATAGAGTTAGTTTTAGAATTAGTTGTAGGCTTAAGTTAGTGTCAGCTTAGTGTTAGGGTTCAGATTATGGTGTGTATTAGGGTTACAATCTAGGTTATGGTTCTGTTAGTTTTGGGTTAGAGTTAGGGTTAAAATTATGGTTAGCATTGCAGTTATAGTTAGGGTTAGGATTAGCTTTAGGGTTGATGTTAAAATTAGTGTTAGGTTTAGGGTAAGAGTTAGCTTTAGTTTTATGTTTAGGGTTGGGTTAAGGTTTAGTGCTAGCATTAGGTTTAGGTTTAATGTCACTCTAAGTGTATGAGTTATTGTTAGGGTTAGAAGTAGAGCTAGGATTAGTTTTAGTTAAATTCAGTGTTTTGAGGTGGATTAAAGTTTATGTAAAAATTATAATTATGCTTAGGTTTAGTGCTATGGTTAGGGTTAGATGTAGGGATAGGTTAATGATTATGGTTAGTGTTAGTGTTAAGTTTAGTGTTAGGTTTAATGCTAGGGTTCTGTTTATGTTTAGTTTTAGGTATGGTTTTAGAGCTATGTTAGGTTTAGGGTTTGTATTAGGTTAAAATTATGGTTAGGTTTAGGGATTGGTTTAGTTTTAAATTTAGGGTTATGGTTGAAGATAAATTTAGGTTGAGGGTTAGGGTTAGGGATAGTTTTCAGATTAGGGTTAGCTATAATTTTATTATTGCTGTTTGATTTAAGGTTAAGGTTTACTGTTAGGGCTAGTGTAAGGTTTAAGGATACAGTTCTTGTTAGGGTTAGTGTTATGGATAGGTTTTGATTTAAGTTTAGAATTAAGGTTAGAGTGATGCTTAGGATTAGCCTTACAGTTAAGTTTAGAGTTAGGTTTGCGTAAGTTTTAGGGTTACAGGTAGGGTGTTAGTTTTAGGGTTAGGGATTTAGTTAGGCTTAGAATTAGTATTAGAGTTAGGGTTAAGTTCAGGTTTAGGGTTCTTATTAGGGTTAGGGTTAACAGAGGGTTACTGTTGGCTTTAGGGTTATTGTTAGTGTTAGAGTTAGGTTTAATGTTACGGTTCGGTTTAGGTTTAGAATTAGGTAAGGATTCAGGTTAAAGTTAGGGTTCATGTTAAAGTTAAGTTTATGGTTGAGGTTATGTTTGTATTAGGCTTGGTTTTAGGCTTAGTGTTACTTTTAGAGTTAGTGTTAGATATAGAGTTCGTATTTGGGTCATGGTTAGGATTTTTGTTAGTTTTAAATTTTGTGTTAGAGTTAGTGTTAGGGATAGTGTTAAGGTTTGGTTGAGTTAATGTTAGCATTAGGGTTAGAGTTAGCTTTAATGTTAGTGTTATGGTGAGGTTTTGTGTTAGGATTAAGTTTAGAGTTTGGATTAGATTTAGTGTTAGGTAAAGCATTAGGGTTAGTGTTAGGTTTGGTTTTAGGGGTAGGCAAGGGTTAGTATTTGGGTTATTTTATGTTCAGGATCATGGTTTAGGTTAGGGTTTGTTTTAGAATTAGGATTAGAGTTAGTCTTAGTGTTAGGGTTAGGGGTAGGAATAGGAATACTGTTAGTGTTAGTGTTGGGAATGGGTTTAGGAATAGGGTTAATGTTAGTTTTTGGATTAGGGTTTGGTTTAGGTTTTGGTGTCTGGTTAGGTTTGTGTTAAGGTTAGGGTTAGTGCTAGTGTTAGGAATAGTGTTAGGGTTAGGGTTAATGTTAGGGTTTGGTTTTTTGTGAGGGTTAGAGGTAGAGTTAGGATCAGCATTTGGTTTGACGCTAGGGTTAATTTTAATGTTAGGGATAGTGTTTGGGTTAGGGTTATGATTAGGGTGTGTTTTTTTGTTTAGGGTTATCTTTGGGAATAGGAAAAGTTTTAAAGATAGAATTAGAGTAATGGCTAGTTTTAAATTTAGGGTTTGGTTAGGTTTAGGATTAGGTTTAGGGTTCATATTAGTGTTATGTTTAGGATTAAGTTTAGTGTTTGGGTTAGGGTTAGGGTTAGGTAAAGGTTGGATTTGCATTAGGATAGGGTAGAAATTATGTTTTGGCTTAGGAATTGTGTTAGGGTTAGTGTTACAGTTAGTGGTAGTGTTAAAATTTGGTTTGGAATAAGTTTAGCATTAGGATTAGGATTAGGGTTACAGTTAAGATTAGTGTTAGTGTTAGGGTTAAGGTTAGCTTTATGGTTATGGTTAGTGTTAGGGTTAGGATTTGGGTTACGCATACTGTTAAGTTAATGGATAGGTTTAGGCTTAGGGTAAGTGTTAGTCTAATGGTTAGGGTTAGGGTTAGTGTTACAATTAGAGTTAGAATTAGGGTTAATTTTGGTGTAATGATTATGGTTTTAATTAGGGTTTAGAATAGGGTTTGTCTTAGGGTTATGTGTAGGTTTAGGATTAGTTTTAGTGTTAGTCTTAGGGTTCAAGAAATGGATTTTTGTTAGGGTTAAGTTTACCGTTAGGGTTACTGTTAAAACTAGGGTTAGTGTTAGGATTAAAATTAGGGTTAGATTTAGTATTATGGTTAGTTTTAGGTACAAGGTTATGGTTAAACTTATTGTAACTTATAGGTTTAGGGTTTTGGTTTTTTGTTATTGTTACGATTAGTGTTAGGGTTAGTGTTAGTTATAGTGTTAGGGTTAGGTTTATAGTTCAGTTCAGAAAAGTCTGAGAGTTAGGGTTAAAATATTTTTTAGAGTTATGGTTATGGTTAGGTGTTGTATTAGGTTAACAGTAAGGGTTAGGATTACTGTTATGATTAGTGTTAGAGTTAGGGTTACGTTTAGGTTTAGGGTTAGTTTTAGGGTTATGGGTAGAATTAGGGTTAGTGTTAGGTTTAGTGTTAGGGCTAGAGTTAGTTTAGGGTTATGATTAGGGTTAGTTTTTGGTTTTTGGTTAGTTTTAAAGATAGGTTTAGTGTTAGGGTTAAGGTTAGGGTTAGTGATGTTTAGGATTAGGGTTATGGATATGGTTTATGTTAGGGATATGGTTAGTGTTTTTGTTAGATTAAGTGTTAGGATTAGGTTTAGAAGCAGTGTTAGATTAGGGTTAGGTTTAGCAATACTGTTTTGGTTAGAGTTACAATTAGTTCTAATTTTAATGTTAGGGTTTGGTTTAGGGTTAGTGTGAGTGTTATTGTTAGGTTTATGGTTAAATTTGGGATTACTCTTAGGATTAGTTTTAGGTTAAGGAATAGGATAAGGGTTAAGGTTAATTTATGGTTTGTGGTACAGTTAGTGTTAGGTTTAGGATTAGAGTTTGTGTTAGAGATAGGGTTAGGGTTCAGGTTTGTGTAAGGTATAGTGTTAGGGTTAGGGTTAATCATAGGTTTAGGGTTGGGGGTAGAGTTAAGGTTAGTGTTATGTTGGTATTAAGTTTTTGTTCAGGGTATGTGATAGGCTTAGATTTATGGTTAGCCTTAGATTTAGGATAAAGATTAGTGTTAGTTATAGGGTTAGAATTTAGTTAAAGTAAGTGTTACAGTTATGGTTAGGTTTAGAGAAGTTAGTGTAAGGGTTAGGGTTAGAGATAGGGTTAGGTTTAGGTTTAGGGTTAGTGTTAGGTTAAGGTTAGGGTTAAGGTGAGGTTTAGATTTATAAATAGGTTTAGGTTAGTTTAGTGTTAGGGTTACAGTTAGAGTTAGGGTTTGTTTTACCGTCAGGGTTAGGTTAAGGTTTAGATTTAGGGTTAGGGTGAAATTTAGTGTTAGTGTTATATTTAGGATTTAGGTTTAGGTTTAGGGTTGTTGTTAGAATTAGTGTTTGTGCAAAATTAGCGTCAATGTTAGGGTTAAATGTACGTTTAGGTTTAGGGTTTGTTTTAGGGTTATGGTTAGATTTCTGTTCAGGGTTACACTTACGATCAGTATTAGGGTTAGGTTTAGTGTTTGATTTTCATAGGTTAGGGTTTGGGTTAGAGTTAGATTAGTGTTAGTGTTATGGTTAGGGTTAGGTTAGTGTTAGGGTTAGGGTTAGGTTAGTGTTAGGGTTAGGGTTAGGTTAGTGTTAGGGTTAGGGTTAGGTTAGTGTTAGGGTTAGGGTTAGATTTAGGGTTAGGTTTAGGGCTAGGGTTTGATTAGCATTTGGGTTTGTGTTAGTGTTAAAGTTAGGGTTAGGGTTAGCGTTAGTGTTTGAGTTGGATTATACTTAGGTTTAAGCTGGTGTTCGTGTTAGGATTAGGATTAGTGTTAGGTTAATGGTTAGGGCTAGGGTGAGCTTTAGGTATAGAGTTACAGTTATTTTAGAAGAGAAATTAAGTTCGGTGCTATGGTTAGGTTCAGGTTTAGGATTAGGGTTTAGGTCAGAGTTTAATTAGGACTAGGGTTAGGGTTAGAATTAAAGTTAGAATTAAGGTTAGGATTTCTGCTAGGATTAGGAACAGGGTTAGTTTTAGGTTTACTGTTTCATTTAGAGATAATCTTTCAGTGAGGTTTAGTCTTGGTTGTTTTGTTAGGTTTATGATTTCTTTTAGGGTGAGGGTTAAAGTTAGGGTTACTTTTAGGTTTAGTTCATGTTAGGAATATATTGAGGGTTATTGTTAGGTATGAGTTTGCATTAGGATTAACTTAGGGTTAGGTTTAAGGTTTGGGGTAGGGTTTGTGTTTGATTTAGGGTTAGTTTAGGGTTAGAGTTAGGCTTAAGGTTTGTGTTAGAGGGAAGCTTAAAAATTGTGTTAGGGTTATGTTTAGATTGATGGTTAAGGTTTTTGTTATGGTTCGTGTAACGATTCAAGATAGTGTAAGGATTAGGTTTAGTTTAGGGTTAGTGTTAGGTTAGGGTTAGGGTTAGTGTTAGGTTTATATTTGCGGTTAGGATTAGGTTAGACTTAGTGTTAGAGTTAAGGTTGAGTTTAACATTAATGTTTAGATAATGGTTATAGTTATGTTTAGGGTCAGGATTAGTGTTTGGTTTAGTGTTAGTGTTAGGGAGAGAGTTATGGTTCGGTTTAGGATTAGGGTAAGCCTTAGGGTTTGTGTTAGGGTTAGGTTTATATTTAGTGGTAGGGTTAGGGTTACGTTTAGCATCAGGGTTAGTGTTGTGGTTAGATTTAGTTTTAAAATTTGGTTTTGTGTTTGATTTAGGGTTAGGGTTAGAGTTAGAGTTATGCTTAAAGTTAGGTGTAGGGTTAATGATAAGCTTAGGGGGGGATTAGTGTTAAGGGTAGTTTTAGGTTGACGTTTAGATTTACTATTATGTTAGGGTTAGGGTTAGGGTTAGGTTAAGTTTAGAGTTATGGTTAGGGTTAGATTTTGTGTTACTGATATGGTTAACGTTAGTGCTAATGGTAGGATTAGTGATAAATTTAGTTTAGGGTTAGTGTTAGGGTTTGTTTTACTCTTAGTGTTAGGTTTAAGGTTAGGTATAGGGTTTGTATTAGGGACACAATTTATATTAGTGTTAGAGTTCATGTTAGGAATATGTTGAGGGTTAATTTTAGGTTTAGGTTTAGGATTAGGTTACTGTTAGTGTTCATGTAAGTCTTAGGGTTTTGTTAGTGTTATGGTGAGGGATACATTTAGGGTTAGATTAAGGTTAAGATTAGGTTTAGATTTGTGTAAGTGTTAGGATTAGGGTTGGGACTACAGTTAGGGTTATGTTAGAGTTGTAGTTAGGGTTAGTATTAGGGTAATGGTTAGGGTTAACATTTAAGATAGTGTTAGGTTTAGGGTTGGAATTTGTGTTGAAATAGAGTGAGTGATAGGTAGGATAACGTCTAGGGTTCGTCTTAAGGTTAGGTTTAGGGTTTCAATTAGAGTTAGGGTTAGTGTTAGTGTTAGGGTTAGGGATAGTGTTAAGGTTAGAGATAGGTTTAGGTATAAGGTTAGTGTTAAGATTAGGGTTAGGTTTATCATTACTGCTTTGGTTAAAGTTAGGGTTAGGGTAAGGTTTAGGTTTAGGGTTAGGCTTAGGTTTAACATTAGTTTTAGTGTTAGGGTTTAGGTTCAGTTTAGTGTTAGGTTTACTCTGTGAGTTAGGTTAATGTTAGTTTTAGGGTTAGTGTTAGGGTTTGTGTTAGGGTAAGTGTTAGAGTTCGGATTAGGGTGATATTTAGGTTTAGGATTAGGGTTAGGTTTAGGTTTAAAGTTAGTTTTTGTGTTAGGATTTAGGTTCAGTTTAATTTAGGTTTACTGTGTCAGTTAAGTTAATGTTAGTTTTAGTCTTAGTGTTAGGGTTTGTTTTAGGGTAAGGGTGAGAGTTCGAATTAGGGTGACGTTTAGGTTTAAAGTTAGGGTTAATATTAGTGTTAATGTTACGGTTAGGGTTAGGGTTACTGTTAGAATGAGATTTATGGTAAGGTTTAGTTTTATAATAAGTGTTAGTGTTAGGGACAGAATTAGGGTTAGTGTTAGGGTTAGCATTAGGTTTTGTGTTAGGTTTAGGATGAGTGTTAGGTTTAGAAATAGGTTTACATTTAGAATTGTTTCTGCTATTATTAGATTTAGCGTTATGGATAGTTTTAGGATTAGGGATAGGTTTAGGGTTAGTGTTAGGCTTATATTTAGGATTAGTGTTAGTGATAGGGTTAGGGTTGGTGTTACGGTTAGTGTTCGGTTTAATTTAAGATTGGTGTTAGTTTTAGTGTTAGTGCAAGGGATAGGCTTAAGGTTAGTGTTAGAGTAAGTATAAGGCTTAAAATTATAGTTACAGATAGAGTTAGTGTTAGTGTTAGAGTTAGGGTTAGTGTTAATGTTAGGCTTATGGTTAAGGTTAGGGTTAGGGTTAAGGTTAGGGATAGGGTTATTTTTAGCGTTAATATTAGGGTTTGTCTAAAGGTGACTGTCAGGTTTAGGGTTAGGGCTACGGTTACGGTTAGGATTCATATTAGGGTTAGTGTTGGGATATGGTTAGGTTTGAGTTAGTGTTATGAATAAGGTTTTTGTTAGGGTTAGATTTAGGGTCGGGGTTATGTTAATTTTTAGTATTATCATTACATTAAGGTTAAGTTTTGTTTTAGGTTTAGTGTTAGTGTTAGGATTAGGCTAAATTTAGGTTAGATTTAGGATTAGGATTAGGTTAGTGTTAAGGTTAAGGTTAGCGTGAGAGTTTGTGTTATGGTTAGGGTTAGTGTTTGATATATGGTGAAGTTTAGAGTTAAGGTTAGGTTTAGGGTGAAGGTTAGCGTTTGTTCTAGGGTTATTATTAGTGTTATGGTTACGTTTAGTGTTAAGGTCGTGATAGAATTATGGTAAAGCTTAGGTTTAGGGTTAGACTTAGTGTTAGCTTTAGGGTTAGAGTTAGTGTTAGCATTAGGGTTAGGGTTTAGTGTTAGGGTTAGGTATAGTGTTAATGTTAGAAATAGGTTTAGTGTTAGGTTTAGTGTTAGGGTTAGTTTTGACGTTAGGTTTAGTGTTTGGGTTATGATTAGTGTTAGTTTTAGGCTTAGTGAAAGTGTTAGCATTAGGGTTAGGGTTAGTGTTAGTGTTAGTGTTAGAGTTAGGCTTAGGTTTAGTATTAGGGTAAGGACTAGGTTTAGGGTTAGTTAGGTTTAGGGGTAGGGTTAGTGTTAGGGTTAGAGTTAGATATAGGTTTAGGTTTAAGATTTTTGTTCATATTAGAGTTATGTCAGTGTAGGTGTTAGGGTTTGGGTGAGTTTTATGGATTGTGTTAAGCTTAGGGTTGCATTTACGGTTAGAGTTAAAGTTTAGGATGATTGTTTGTGTTATGTTTAAGGTTAGGTTAGGCTTAGGGTTAGTGATAGAGTAATGGTTAGAATTAGGATTACTCTTAGGATTAGGGTTAGGGTTCAGTTTGGGTTAGGATTATTTTAGGGTAAGGGTTATGGTTGTGGTTAGGGTTTGTATTAGGGTTAGAGTTAGGAGTAGAGTTGTGGTTACGTTTGGGTTAGGGATCATATTTGAGTTATGATTAATATTAGTGTTAGGTTTAGGGTTAGTGTTAGGGTTAGGGTTAGGTTTACGTTTAGTGTTAGGGTTAGGGTTAGGTTTACAGTTCGTGTTAGGCTTATGTTTAAGATTTGGATTAGAGACAGGCTTAGTGTTAGACTTAGGATTATTGTTAGAGTTAGGCTGATTTTTATGTTTAGGTTAATGGCTAGTCTAATGGTTAGTGTTAGTGTAGGTTTAGGGTTAGGGTTTGGTAAGTGATAGGGTAAGATGCTTCTGATTGGGGTTTGTGTTAGGGTTATGGCTAGAGTTATGTTAAGGTTAGGGTTAGAATTACGTTTATTATTAGTGTTAGTGTTAGGGGTAGGGTTATTATTAGTATTAAAAAAAGAGTTAGGATTAGGGTTAGTGTTAGTACTTGGGTTAGTGTTCTGGCTAGTTTTAGTTTCAGTGATTTGGATAGGGTTAGGTTTAGTCTTAGGGTTAAAGTTAGGGTTAGGGTACAGTTTG
The DNA here is from genome assembly GCF_048772815.1 of Callospermophilus lateralis. Taxonomy (NCBI): domain Eukaryota; kingdom Metazoa; phylum Chordata; class Mammalia; order Rodentia; family Sciuridae; genus Callospermophilus; species Callospermophilus lateralis. Next base: position 2,921,685 of record NC_135326.1, read on the forward strand.
TGTTAGGTATAGTTTTGGTTTAGGGATATATTTTGGGGTAATGTTAGGTTTGGTTTACAGTTTATTTTAGTGTTAAAGTTAAAATTAGTGTTAGAATTACGGTTTGTTTAAAGTTTAGGGTTATTATTAGTTTTAGTTTTATAAGTAGTATTAGGTTTAGGGTTACAATTCGGGAATGTTACGGTTAGGGTTAGGTTAGGTTTAAGATTATGGTTTGTTTTAGGGTTTCAATAAGTGTTAGATTTAGGGTTTGGATTAGGGTTAAGTATATGGATAGGGTTAGGTTTAGTGTTAGTGTTGTATAAGTGGTAGGATTCAGATTAGATTTAGTGTTAGTTTGAGCATTAGGGTTAGAATTAGGGTTAAGTAGGGTAAGTTTTAGGGTTTGTGTTTGTGATAAGGTTAAAGTTAGGGTTAATTACAGGGTTAAGATTAGGTCTTCAGTTAGGGAAACGTTTAGGGTAAGGTTTCGGGTTAGGGTTAGGTTTAGGTTTAAGTTTAAGTTTAGTTTTAAAGTTTGGATTAGTGTTAGGGTTAGTTTATGATAAGTTTTAGTCTTAGTTTTAGTGTTATTTTAGGGTAGGGTTAGTATTGGGTTTACATTTACAGTTCGGATTAAGATTAGGTTTAGGTTTATGGTTAGTGTTATGGTTAGGGTTAGAGCTAGGGTTATAGTTAACATTGGGGTTTTGGTTAGAGTAATGGCAAAAGTTAGGTTCAAGGTCAGTGTTAGGGTTAGAAATAGGTTTAGGGTTAGTTTTATAATTAGGATTAAGGTTCATGGTAGCTTTGGGTTAAGTTGAGTGTTAGGGTTGGGTTAATGGTTAAGTTTAGGATTAGTATAAGTTAGTATAAGTTTTAGTGCTTGGGTTAAAGTTAGTGATAGGGTTCTCGATTGTGTTAGGGTTATAGATAATTTTAGGGTTAGTGTTTGGCTTAGGGTTAGGGTTAGTGTTACAGTTAGAGTTAGGGTTATTTGTAGGGTTAATGTTAAGATTCGGGTTAGGGATATGACTATTGTTAGGTTAAGGTTTAGATTTAGGGTTAATATTAAGTTTACGTTTATTTTTAAGATTAGGGTTTTGTTATTGTTAGGTTAGTGTTAGTGTTATGGTTAGTGGTAATGTTCATGTTAGGGTTAATATTAGGGTTACTGAAAGGTTTAGGTTTATGTTTAGAGTTAGTGTTAGTGATAGGGTAAGGGTTGGGGTCAGGTTTAGTTTTCGGTTAGGAATACAGTTAAGTTTAGTTTTAGGGTTAGTGTTAAAATTAGGGATTGTGGTCGTGTTAGGTTTTGGGTTAAGATTAAGGTAAGTGTTATGGTTAGAATTACGTTTACAAATAAAGTTAGTGTTAGCTTTTGGGTTAGGGTTACTGTTAGGTTAGCATTAGTATTATGGTTAGTGTTAGAGTTAGTGTTAGGGTTAGTTTTATGGTTTGTGTTAGTTTGAAGTTTACGGTTAGAGTTACGATTAGGATTCAGGTTTGGATTATGGTTAGGGTTAGAGCTTTGGTTAGGGTTAAATTTAGAGTTAGTTTTGGGGTTACGGTTAATGTTAGTGTTATGTTTTGATTTAGGGTTCAGGTTAGTTTTAAAGTTAGTGTTAGAATTAGGATTAGGGTAAATTTTATGTTAGGGTTAGGTTTAGGTTAGGGTTAGGGTTATCGTTAGCATTAGGGTTTGTGTTAGGATTTGTGTTAGGGTCAGTGTTAGTGTTAGTGTTAGTGTTAGTTTAGGGTTAGGGTTATGGTTTGTGTTAAGGTTAGTGCTAGGTTTTGTGTTCGGGTTAGGAACAGAATTAGGGTTATGGTTACGATTAGGGTTAGAATTAGTGTTAGGATTAGGGTTTGGTTTAGTCTTAAGTTTAGGGTTAGGGTTAGTTATTGTGGTAGGGTTTGGGTTAAAGTTTATATTAGGATTAGTGTTAGGGTCAGTGTTAGGGTTAGCATTATAAATAGGGTTAGGATTTTGTGTAGGGCTAAGTTTAGGTTTAGGATGAGGATTAAGGTTAGGATTAAAGTTAGGTTTTGTGTTAGGGTTAAGGTTACTGTTAGTTTTAGGTTTAGGGTTAGTGTTAGTGTTAGAGTTAGCATTATATTAAAGTTAGTGTTAGTGTTATGGTTAGTGTTAGTGTTACATTCGGGTTAGTATTAGGTTTAGCGTTAAGGTTAGTGTTATTTTTAGGGTTGGGGTTATGATTAGGTGTAGGTTTAGTGTTATGTTTAGTGTCAGTGTTGGGGTAATGGTTATGGTTAGTGATTTGGTTAGGATTTTATTAGGGTTAGAGTTAGTGTATGTGTTATTGTTAGGTTTAGGGTTAGTTTTAGAGTTACGTTTAGTGTTAGGTTTAAGGTTACTTTTAGGTTTTTTAGCTTTTGTTTAGGGTTACAGTTAATGTAAAGTTTGGGTTATGTTTAGAGTTAGTGTTAGCTTTAGCATTAGGGTTAGGTTTAGAGTTAATGTTTTTGTTAACGTTAAGGTTAGGGTAAGGGTTAGGGTTATTTTTAGTTTTAGGTTAGGATTAAGTTTAGGGTTTGGGATAGGGTTATGGTTAAAGTTATGTTTAGTGTTAGTGTCAGGGTTAAAATTAACTTTATGGATAGGTTATATTTAGAGTAAGGATTAGGATTAGGTTTAGGGTTATGAGTAGGTTTACGATTTTTGTGTTAAATTTTGCTTTAGAGTAGTGTTTTGGTAAGGTTTATGCTTAGGGTTAGGGTTAACTTTACGGTTTTGGTTAGAGTTAGAGTTAGTTTTAATGTTAGGGATAGAATTTGTGAGTTTGTGTTAAGTTTATGTTTAAGGTAAGTGTACAGTTAAGATTATGTGTAGAATTAAGGTTTTTGTTAGGGTTATGTTAGTGTTAATTTTTGCATTAGAGTTAGTGTTAGGTTTAGTGTCAGTGTTAGCTGTAGGGTTATGTTGAGGGATAAGTTTAGTGTTAGTATTAGGGTTATTAATAAGTATAGAGTTTTTGTTAGAAATAGGGTTAGGTTAGGGTTAGGTTTAGGGTTAGGGTTAGGTTTAGAATTTTTGTTAGGTAAGGCTTAATGTGATTTTTAGGTTTAGGGTTACGTTTCGGTTTAGTGTTAATTTTTTGTATAGGGTTAAGTTTAGTGTTAAGGTTAGTGTTAGGGTTAGGGAAAGGTTTAAAGTTAGTGTTAGTGTTAGGGTTATTAGTATAGTTAGGTTTAGGGTTATGTTTAGGTGTAGTGTTAGGGTTAGGTTTAGTATTAGGCTAAATATAAGGGTTAGGGTTTGTGTTAGGTTTAGTGTTGAGTTTAGGGTTAGGGTTAGTATTAGTTTTAGAGTTAGGGTTTGAGATAGGTTTAGCATTTGTTTTAGGTTTAATGCTAGGGTTAGGGTTAGGGTTTTTGGTATGTTTAGTGTAAGGGTTAGTTTTTAATAATAGGGTTAGTGTTTTAGGGTAAATGTTAGTTATCTGAATATTATTAGGATAAGTTTTAATTTTAGGGTTAGGTTTATTGTTAGTGTTATGGTTACATTTAGTGATAGGGTTAGTGTTTGTGTTAGTGTTAGGGTTAGGCTTATAGTTAGCATTATTTTTAGTGACAGGTTTATGGTTAGGGTATGAGTTAGGGTTAGGATTCACGCTAGGGTTAATATTAAGATTAGGGTTAGGGTTAGTGGTTAGGATAAGTTTTTATGTCAAATTTAGGTTTATGGTTAGGGTTAGTGTTTGTCTTAAAGATAAGTTTAGTGTTAGGTTTAGGGTAAGTGTTAGGTTTAGTCTTAGGGCTAGTTTCAGGGTTAGGGTTAAGTTTTGTGTTAGGATTAGGGTTATATTTAGTGTTAGGTTTTATGTTAGGGTTAGGTTAGATTTGGATTTATTCTTAAAATATGGTTAGGTTTAAGCTTACAGTTAGTTTTAGTTTTAATGTTCTGGTTAGTGTTAGAGTTTGTCTTAGGGTTTGCATTAGTGTTAATATTAAGTTTGGGGTTAGTGTTAAGGTTAGGGTTCGGTTTAGTGGTATGGTTAGTTATAGGGTTTGCGTCATGATTTTGGTTAGTGATAGGTTTGGGGTTACAGTTAGGATTAGATTTAGGTTTTGAGTTAGTGCTAATGATACTGTTAAATTTAGCATTAGGGTTAGATTTATGGTTAGATTTAGGGTTACCGTTAGGGTTAGGTTTAGTGTTAGGTTTACTTTTAGTGTTAGAGTTAGGTTAATGGTGAGTGTGATGGTTAGGGTTAGACTTTGGATTCGTTGAAGTTTAGGGTTAATGTTTGTGTTATGTTTAGGGTTAGGGGAAGACTTAGGGTTTGTGTTAGTTTGCAATTAGGATTTTGGTTGGGTTAGTGTTAGGAATAGAGTTAGGGTTATTGTTAGGGTTTCTGTTAGGGTTAATGTTAGATTTAGTGTTAACTTAGGTCTATGGGTAGGATTAGTTTAATGGTTAAGATTTGTGTAAGTGTTTGTGTTTGTTTTCATGTTACTGTATGGGTTAGGGTTATGTTTGGGTTAGGGTTAGTTTTAGGAATAGGATTTCTGCTAGGGTTAGGGTTATTGTTACTTTTAGAATTAGGGTTAGGGTTAGGTGAGTGTTAGGTTTAGTGTTAGGTTAGTTTAAGTCTTAATGTTATCGTTGGCAGTAAATTTATTGTGTGGGTTAGTTTTAGGGTTAGTTTCTTGCTTAGGGTTATTTTTAAAATAAGATTTCTGATTAGGTTTAGGTTTCGTGTTAGCATTAGTGTTATTGTTTGGGTTAGGGAAAAATTTAATGTTCAGGTTAGGGAAAGATTTACAGTTATGGTAAGGATTAGGGTTAGCTTTAGTGTTAGGTTTAGGGTAAGGGTTAGGCTTAGTGTTAGTAAAGTGTTAGGATTAGGGTTACTTTAATGGTTAGGTTTAGTTGAAGAGTTAGATTCAGGTTTAGGGTTAGGGTGTGTATTAGGTTTAAGTTTAGTGTTAGGGTTAGGGTGACAGGATTAGGATTAGAGATAGGTTTATGGTTAGGGTAAGTGTTAGAGTTAATGTAACTGTTACTGTTAGTTTTAGGTTTAAGTTTAGGGTTAGGTTTAGGGTTTATGTTAAGGTTATTATTAATGTTAGGGTTAGGGTTAGTTTTAGGTTTAGGGTTATGTTTACATTTAGGGTCATGATAAGTTTAGGTTTGGAGTTAGGGTTTTTGATAGGGTTAGGGTTATGGTTCGTGTTATAATTACTGTGAAGTTTAGGTTTAAGGTTAGGGTTTTTTGTGGTTTGGGTTAGTTTTAGAAAAAGTTTAGAATTATTGTTGGGGTTAGGGCTTGTGTTAGGTTTATGTGTTTTTTAGGGTTAGGTTTAGGTTTACGGTTAGCTTTAGTGTTTTGGTTATGGATAGGGTTTGTGTTAGGTTTGGGATTGGGTTAGGGTTGGGATTACAGTTAGGATTAGCATTAGTGTTAAGATTAGGTTAGGGTTAGTGTTAGTATTAGACTTAGGCTTAAGTTTATGGTTAGGGTTTGTGATAGATTTTGTGTTAGGATTAGGGTTTGTGTTAGGGTTGAATTAAAGTTAGGGTTAGTATTAGGGTTAGTATTAGGTCTAGGTTTAGTGTTAATGTTAGCGATAGCCTTAGTGTTTAAGTAAGAGTTAGGGTTATGATCAGTGTTAGTGTTATGATTAGGGTTAGAATTAGCATTAGTTTTAGGGTGAGGTTATGGTTTATGGTTAGGGTTTTGGTAAGTTTTAGGTTAGGATTACGGGTAGGATTAGGTTAGGATTAATATTAGTGTTAGTGCTAAGTTTAGCATTGTGGTTACTGTTGTGGTTGGTGTTAGGGTTATCTTTAAGTTTGGATTAGTGTTATTTTTATTGTTAGAATTAGGTTTTGTGTTAGGGTTAGTGCTAGGTTTTGGATTAGGTTTAAGATTAGTGTTAGGGTTATTGTTAGGATTAGGTGTAGGGTTTGTATTAGGGTTATACTTAGAGTTAGGTTTTGGGTTAACAATAGTGTTATGATTAGCGATAGTTTTAGGGTTAGTGCTATTTTTAGGCTTTATCTTAGGGATAAGGTTTTTGTTAGTGTTAGAGTTAGGGTTAGGGTTAGTGTTAGTGGTAGGGTTAGCATTTGGGTTAGGTTTAGGTTTACTTTTATGTTTAGTGTGTGGATTATGGTTAGTGCCAAGGAGAGTGTTATTAGTAGTGTTAGGTTTAGTGTTAGGTTTAGGGCTTGAGTTAGCATTAGGGTTAAGGTTCAGTTAGGGTAATGATAATTTTAGGGTTAGGTTCAGGATAGGTTTAAGGTAATGGATAGGTAAGTTTTAGTGTTAGTTGTAGGATCAGACTAAGAATTAGCATTAGGGTTATGGTTAGGCTTAGGGTAATGGATAGGGTTTGAGCTAGTGTTAGGGCTAGGGTTATGGTTAAAGTAAGAGCAAGTGTTAGGGTTAGTTTTAGGTTTAGTGCAAGGATTAAATTTAGTGTTTGGTTTTGTGTAAGGGTTAGCGCTAAGTTTGGGGTTCAACTAGGGTTAAAGCTAGGGTTGGTTCTTGGATTAGGGCTGGGTTTTTGGATATTTTGGGGCTCTTCATAGGAATATAGCTAATGCAAAAAATAAGGTTATGATTAGGGCTAATTTTAGTGTTACATTTAAGATTGAGTCTAGTTTTAGGATTATGTTTAGATTTACAGTGATGTTTTTAACTATGGATAGTGTTTGGGTCAGAGTCAGAATCAGTATTTATTTTATGGTTTGGGATAAGACTCAAATTAGGGGTAGGCTTAGGACTAGACATAGGGTTAGGTTTTGGATTAGGTTAAGGGTTAGAATTAGTCCTCTGGTTCTGTTTTGTTGTAGGACTAAAGCTAAAGTTAAGGGTAGTTTTATGATTAGTGTTAGTGTTATTCCTAATGATAGGGTAAGTTTAGGCTTAGGAGTAGATTTAGAGTTAGGGTTAATTCTAGGGTTAGGGCTATGGCTAGTGTTAGAGCTAAGATTAGGGCTAGCATTTGGGTTATCATAAAGGATAGGATTAGAAGTAGAAATAGGGCTATGGAAAGAATTAGAGTTAGTTTTAGGGCAAGAGTTTGGGTTAGGATTAATTCTAAATTTGGACTAGGAATGCATCTAGGATTAGTGTAAGGTTTAGGCTTAGGATTAGGGCTATATTTATGGTTAGGTTTCAGGTTAAGTTTAGGGGAAGGGCTGTCTGTTTGATTTTCACCTTCATTTCCATTTACCCATAGGTGTCAAAATGAAGTGAAACCTTAAAATACAAAGTGTTAATGATAGTGAACAGTTGAATTGAGAAAAACATAGCTTGGGACAATTCTAATGCCAGATAAAAGACGAGTTTTTTCCTAGTATAAAAGAAATTTGAACAAAATTAACTCTAACTCTTACGTTACCTGTAAGCCTAGCACTAGCTATAACCCTGAACCTAACATAACTCTAAACATAACATTAACACTAACCTGATTACAGAACCATTGATCCTAGAATTCCTGCACTTGGGGAGCCTTGTGGGGTAAGCTAAGTGATGAATGCAATGCAACATTAAACAAATATGACCAAATCATTATGGGAACTATTTCAGTACATGCATATTTTTCTGTTTTCTCCTAAAGAGCTCTCAAATTAAGTTGTTTTTGCATGCTTAAGCATAGGCCTGCTTTTACAAGGAACATACCAAAGTCCATACAGAGAAATGATGTAGTGTGTAAAATTTCAAGCAGCTAGGAAAAACCCTGTTGATTTTCAACTCCATTAACTTTCCCATATAGGTCAAAATGAAGTGAAATTCTAAAAAAAAACAAAATGTTCCTGACAGAGAACCTGTGAACAGGAAAGGCCTAAACCTGGGGAACAAAGTAAATGTAGCTAAAAGATAAATCCTGGCACGTATCAAAATTTTTGAATAAAACTAACTCTAATCCCAACACTAGCTCTAACTGTAGCTCTTCCCCTAACCCTAACTTTTTTAATGAAACTTTTGACTGTAGAATTTCCAAATTTTAGTAGCCTAGTGGGGAAAGCTAATGTATGAATGCTGCACAGTATCAAAGAAATCTTTCCAAAAAGTTGATGGAGTATAATAGTACATGCATATTTCTCTGTTATCTCCTAAAGGACTCTTTGATATAGTTGTTTTTACATGCTTCAGCATAGGCCTACTGTCAGAAGAACAAACCAGAGACAGCTCACAGAGAATTGATGAAGTGTGAATTTTCAAGCAGCTAGCACCAATGCTGTTTGACTTGCAGCTCCATTTTGATTTTTCTGTATAGGACAAAATGAACTGAAACTTTAAAATACAATCTGTTCTTTACAATGAACAATTGAACCTAGGAGTCCCAAACATGTGGAGTATAGTAAGGATAGGAGAAATATAAATTCTGCCCAGTATCAAAGAAATCTGAACAAAACTAACTCTAATCCTACTGATAGTTTTAACACTAGCCCTAACACTGTCCTTAAGCCAAACTCTAACCTGTTTGCCAAACTGTTGATTATAGAAGTCCCATTTATGGGGAGCCTAGTGGGAAACCTATCAGTTAAATTCTATGCAGTATCAAAGAAATATGACCAAATAATTAAGTTGGTATTTCAGTTCATGCATATTTCTCTTTTTTCTGCTAAGGACTCTTTGTTAAATTTGTTTCTGCCACCTTCATCTTAGGGCCACTTTCATAAGGAAAAAAACAGAGAGTTTTCTCAGAGAACTGATTCAGTGTTTGAAGTTTCAAGCAACTAGCAGCAATCCGGTTTGATTTGAACCTCCATTTTCATTTACCTATATAGGTAAATGAAGTGAAACCTTAAAATACAGAGTATCACTGTTAGTGAACCATTGAAATGAGAAGGCCCAAACCTGAGGAGCATTTTAAGACTAGGTACAAGTTGACTCTTTCCAAGTATCAAAGAAAATTGTACAAAACTTACTCTCACGGTAACACTACATCTAACCCTAGCTCTAATCCCAAAGCTAACACTAACCCTAAACTGACTAGAGAATTATTCATCCAAGAAATCCCACACTTGCAGAGCTTTTTGGGGCAAGCTAAATAATGAATCCTAGTCAGTATCAAACAAATCTGACAATATAATTATGAGAGGAATTTCAGTGCATTTATATTCCCTGCTTTCTCCTAAAGGGCTCTTGGGTAAAGTTGTTTTTTGCATGCTTCATCTTAAGCCTACAATTACATGCAACATACCCGATTGTCCTTAAAACAAATTGAGAGTATGTGTATGTAGTTTCAAGCAGCTAGCATAAACACTGTTTGATTTCCAGATTCATTTACATTTACTCATATAGGTCAAAGTGAAGTAAAGTGAAAATATTAACTGTTCTGAACACCAAAACTTTGAACCAAAATGCCTAAACCTAGGAAACAGAGTAAAGTTAGTTAAAGATGAATCCTAGAGTGCTTCAAAGAAATTTGAAAAAAGTAACTCTAATCCTAACACTACCTCTAAACTGAGTTCTAATTCTAACCCTAAACATTAACATATCCCTATCCCTAACCCTAAATTTAACCATAATTTTGAATGTAACCATTCCCAAACCCTAGCTCTAACTCTATTATTACCATAACTCTAACCCTAACCCTAATGCTAAACTTAGCCCTAACCCTTACATTTACCGTAGAATTGCTCTAACCCTAACAATCACCATAGCCCTAAATCTGGCTCCAAATATAACACCTATGCTAAACCTAACCTTAACCCTACTCCTAATCATACTCATATCTATTATTTTAAAACTAATGCTAATTTGAGCCTTAAAACTAAACCTTAACCAAAACCAAACCCTAATCCTGACCCTCAATTTAATAATGCACCTAGGTATAAAACTGACCTTTACCCAAAACCTAACCCTTACAGTAGACCTATTCATAACCAAACCCTACGACTCCCATTAACTGTAATGCTAGACCTGTCATTAGCCCTAGCCTTTATCCTTACCCTAGCCCTAACACAAACCCTCATCCGAGCCATAAACCTAACCTTAATCCTAGCCCTTACCCCAACCCAAGACCTAATTATAACCATTACCCTAGCTTTAGCATTATCTTTAACTGTATCCATTACCCTAAACATAACCCTTATACTAATGCTAACCCTACGACTAACCCTAACCAAGTAACTATCTCCAAAACCCTCAATTACCCTAAACCTAACCTAAACCCTAAAACTAACCTTATCTTTACCCTAACCATAACCCTAACTCTAAATTGAGACTAATCTTAAACTCAATCCCAAAACAAGCCTAACACTGACCCTGGCCCTTATAATTATACTAGCTCTAAACCTGACTCTTACACCTAACACTTACAATAGACCTAGCCATAAATCTTTCCCTAAAACAATCCCAAATGTAACCCTAGACCTGACATTAGCCCTAGCCATAATTCTAACCCTAACAATAACACAAACCCTAGCCCTTATCCTAGCCCTAAACATAGCCTTAATTATAATCCTAACCCAAACTCTTGGACTAACCCTGACACTAATCCTAGCCCTAATCTTAACAGTAATTTATTCCTATCCCTAATACTAGACTTAAGACTAACTCTAACTTTCACATTAGATCTTTAATTTGTTCTAACCCTATCCCTTACCATAACCATAACCCTATCGCTAACCCTTACCCTATCCTTTGTTTTAGCACTAACATTAGACAAAACCTAACTATAATCAACCCCTAATCTGAAGACTAGTTTGAAACCTAATACTAGCCCAAACCATAGAACTAATCCTAAAACTAGCTCTAACAGCAGCCCTAACCCTAAAATAACACCTAGCTATAGCTATAACACTAACCCTTAACATAAAACAAAAACTAACCTTAAACTTAGCCCTAATCTTAGGTGTAATATTTTTTGTAAGGGGAACCCTTAAACTAAATCTGAACCTGATACTCCCCCTAACACTACCAGCTCTAAATATCACCCTAGCCCTTAACCTAACCCTAACACCAACTCTAGCCCTTAACCCTAAAACTAGCTCACAACATCACCCTAGTACTTACATTAGCCATAACCGTAAACCTATCCAAAACTTAACCCCAAATCTACCCTAATCCTAGGTTAAACCCCTACCTCTATTCATAACCATAAACCTAGTCCTAAAATGATCTTGAACTCTATCCATTACCATAACCAAACTAATAACCCTAATGATTATCCTAGGTATGAACCCTAATCTTAACTCAATCTATAACCCTGAACCTTACTTGAATCTAAACTTAACTCTATCATTAGCCTAAACATAACACTAACGCTAATTAACGCCCTAACTTTAAACCTTAACTATTTTAAAACCTAATCTACACCTTGGATCTTATAAAAACTCTAGCTCTAAACTTGAACATAACCCTACACCTAACCCTTAACCTATATGTAGCCATAATCCTAACCCTAAAACTATCTGTAACCATAATTCTGAACCTTAAATTAGCCCTAGTCATAATCCTATTCTAAACGTAAAACAAACCATAGCCTTCATTATACCCTACACCTAGCTTTCATCATAACCCTAACCCTAACCATACCCCAAACCCAAATTGTAACCCTCACTCTACTTCTATACCTAGCTATAATGCCATTTTTACCCTAAACTTAAACCTAACCCTAACCTAAACTCTAGGCTTAAGTCAAACAATAAACCTAGCCCTAATCCTAGCATTAATTCAGCACTATCTCCAATCCTAACCTTAACCCTAGCCCTAAGAATCTAATTCTATATCTATCCCTAGTACTAACCCTATGCTAATCCATAACCCTATCCCTATCCCTAACCCTTTTCCTATCCTTAGTTCCAGCCCTAACCCTATATCTAACCCTAACCCCATATCTAATTTTAATACTAAGCCTAAGCTTAACACTTCCACTATCACTACACCTAACCCTGAACCAAGCAATAGCCTTAACCCTAAACATTAACTAAAACCAAAACCTAACACTATACCTAGATTTATCCCTAACCCTAATTTGTATTCTATCACTAATTTTAAAACTAACACTGACCGTGACTTATATACTAAAACTCAAACTAGCTCTAAACACTGCACTCACCTTAAATTGAATGCTAAAAATAAACCTACCAATAATTTGAGTCTTCTCCCTAACACTAAAACAAACCCTGAACTGACTCTAATCCTAACAAAAAGCCTAGCTATAAATATCACTCTAAACTTCAACTTATCCCTTGCCCTATCACAAACACTAATCCTATACCTAATTCTAACACAAACACTAGTCCTGATCCGAGCCCTAAACCTAGATTTAACCCTAACTCTAAGCATAACTATAGCCCTAAACCTAGTTCAAAACCAATCCCTTACCCTAAGCAAACCCCTAAACCTAAATGTAGCCCTAGACTTAACCCTAATTTTTAGGCTTACCAAAATTTTAACTCTATTAATATCCCTAACCTTAGCTCTCATTTTAGGTCTAACCCTATCCCAAATTCTAACCATAACCCTGACCCTTATACTGACCCTCCCACTGATTCTAGGTCTAACTCGAACACTAACTTTAACCCCAAACCTATGGTAATCCTATCCCTAGACCTAACCCTGAAGCTAACTCACAGCCTAGTCCTAACCATTGCTCAGAACCTAATTCTTACCCTAAAATTAACCCTAAAACTAACCCTAGTTCTAATCTTTACCCTAACTCTAATTCAAGACCTAAACCTAGCAATAAACTTAACTCTAACTGTATACATTACCGTAAACATTACCCTTACGCTAATGTAGCACTAGGCCTAAACCTAAACCTTTAACTATCCCCAAAACTGTCAATTACCCTAAACCTAACCTGAACCCTAAACCTAAACCAGAACCTAACACTTGCCCTACTGGTAACCCTATATTTATACATAAGTCTAAAACTAAATCTAAACCCAAAGTTAATCCAAAATATATCTATAAATTCAGATCTAAATAAAATTCTAGCGCTAGCCCTAACACTAAACCTTAATCTAAACCAAACACTCACTCTATTGTTAGACCTAATTCTAGTTCTAATTCTGGCTCTAACCCTAAAACTAACTGTATCCTGAACACTGACCATGATTGCACCACTTAAACAACTTTAAACCTGACACAAACCCAAAACCAAGACCTAACAATAGACCTAGCTATAACACTAAACCTAAAATTAGCCCCAAACAAAACCTAGCTTTTACATTTTCCATAGTCCTAAACCTATCCCTGAAACTAACACAAATCTAGAGCTGATCCTAGGCCTAAACATAACTCTAAGCATAAACCTAAGCCTAGCCCTATCCATAACCCTAAACCAAACCCTCTCCTTAGACCTATCCCCAGCTCAAATCCTAACCCTTAGACTAAAATAAACCTAGCCCTATTCTAAATCCTAAACCTAAACCAATTCCTAATGCTAATCTTAACCCTAGACCAAACATTATCTCTAACAATATCCATTACCCGAATGCTATCTCTAAGCCTTATTAAAAACCTATCCCTAACACTAAACCTAAACCTAACCAAAATATCTTGAACTCAGAAGTGAACCTAAACTTAAAACTTGCACTATCCCTAATCCTCGCTCAAACACTACCCTTCTTCTAACCTAACCATAACCTTAACCCTAAACTAACATTTACCCTAACACTAGCACTTACACTAAGCCAAACCCTAGCCCTATTCCTAAACCTAACCCTACTCCTAGACTTAATGCAAACCATTACCTAACTGTAACCCTATCTCTAAAACTATCCACTACACTGAACATAATCCTAACTCTAATACTAACCCTAACTGGATCGCTGAGACCGAATCCATCTATTACCTTAAACCTTAACTAAAACCTAAAGTAAACCCTTCCAATACCTTAACTCTAAACTGAATCTAACTCTAATATGAGCTCTAACCTTTTAACTTTAACATAAAGCAAACTCTAACCCTGACCCTGACTGTGACACAAATTATTAACACTCGCTCTAAAGCTTACCTTTCACATAAACCTAACCCTTACACTAGACCTAGCCATAACCTAACCCTAAAACTATCCTTAACCATAATCCTAATCCATCATATTAACCCTAGCCCTAGTCATAGCCCTAACCTTATCAGAAAACCCGCCCCTCATCGTAGCCCTAATCCTTGCCTTGATCCTAAACACAACCATAACCTTAGTCCTAATCCTAATTCTAAACCTCACGCTAGCCCTAAACATAGATATACCACATCCATTCCTCTATCTTTAACCCTAAACCCAGTACTAACCCTAACACTAGCCCAACCCCTAGGCTTAACATAAACCTAAACCTAGGCCTAATTCTAGCCCTAATTTTTTCCCTAAACCTAACCCTCAGCCTACTCCTAAGAGTAACTCTAATTATTACCCTGCAGTTATCGCTATTTCTAACCATATTTCTTACCATTACCGTAAGCCTATTCCTAACCCTAGCACAAGTGCTAACTCTAGATCAACCCTAACTCTAAATCTAACCTTAACACTAAGCCTAAATTTCACTCTAACACTAGCCATAACCCTGACTCTAATTCAAAATCTAGGCTTAACCATAGTCCTTGTCCTAAAAAAAAAACTGAGCCATAACCCTAACCATAAGCCTTAAAATAAACCATAACCTAATTCTACACCTAATATTAACTTTAATCCTAATTTGAGTCCTAAACAAAACAATAAAACTAACCCTGACTCTTACACTGACACTAATTATGACCCATGCTCTAAACATAACCCTAACTCTAACCCTAAAACTGACATTAATTGTAACACTAATTCATACATTAGCTATAGCCTTAATCCTAGCCTTATCCAAGTTGAAACCTAGCCATTATTTGAGACTTAACCCTAGTTTTAAACCAAACCCTAACCCAAAACCTCCCCTAAACCTTACCCTAACACTAGCCAGAATCCTAACCATAAACCTAGTCTCATCACTAGCTATAACCCTATTCATTACCCTAATCATAATAATAACCATAACCCTAATGGTAACCCTAGGCCTAACACTAAACTTATTGCCAACCCTAAACTTATTCGTTAACCTAAACATAACCTGAACCCTAAGCCTAACCCTATCATTACCCTAAACATAAGCCTAATGTAAATTTGAGTCCTAATCCTAAACTTAAACCTAAGCCAAACCCTAACTCTGACCCTTCCCATAATAATATACCTAGTTCTAACCCTGACCCCACATATAAACCTAACACTTATACTAGACCTTGCCAAAAACCTAACTTTAAATCTCTTCCTAACAAAACCATAGACCTGACATTTGCCCTAGCTGTAATACTAGCCCTAATCTTAACAATAATCATAGCCCTAACCCTAACCCTAACCCTTACCCTAGCCTTAATCCTATATAATCCTAGCCCTAAATTTAGCTCTAATACTATCAATTACTCTAAACATAGCCCTAATTCTAATTATAACCCTAGGCCTAAATCTAACCCTATCCCTAAATATAACCCTATCCTTTATGCTAAACCTCACCTGAAGCATAAACCTAACCCTAACATTACGCTAACCCAAAACCTAATGCTAATTTGAGACCTAAGGCTAAACGCTAACGTAAACAAAAACCTAAGCATGACCCTGACCCTAATAATACCCCTAGCTGTAAATATGAACTTTACCCAAATCTGATCCTTACACTTCACATAACCTAAACCTAAGCCTAATACTATACCTAACCATAAACCTAGAACTAACATTTGCCCTAACACTAATCTTAGACCTACCCAAAACAGAAAACCAAGCCCTCATTCTAGACCTTAACCTAGCCTTAATCATAACTCTAACAAAAGCCTAGCCATAACTCTAATTCTAACCTTCATCCTAGTTCTAAACCTAGCTCTAACCCCATTATTTACACTACACCTAACCATTAGCCCCAAAGTAACACTAGATCTAAACATAAAAAAAAAACCTAGCCCTATTTCTAGCCCCGATTTAGCCCTATACCTAACCAAAACCTAATCCTAGGCCTAAAACTAACCTTCACTCTTGCCCTAGACCTATCCATAGTTCTAACTATATTTTTAATATAACCTTAATCCTAGCTATAAATCTAGAACTAATTCTAGCCATTTCCTTACACCTAGATCTTACACTTGATCTAATCCTACCTCTAAATCTAACACTAAACCTAAGACTAGTGTTAGGATTAGCTTTAGGAATAGGTTTATTTCTAGTTTTATACTTAGGTTTAGAGTTCAGTTTAGAGTTATTATTGCTACACCAGTTCTAAACCTAATGCTAATCATAAAACTAGCCCTAACCATAGCCCTAACCTTAATACAAAACCAAGCTATAGCACTAACTTTAAAGCTTAAACTAGACAAAAACCTAACTCTATAACTAGCCCTAACGCTAGCTCTAATTTGAGTCCAAACCCTAATCCTAAAACTAACCCTGACCTTAATTTTGATCCTAATACTAACCCTAGCTCTAAAAATCATGCTAATGTTAAACCAAACATTAACACTACACATAGCCCTAACCACAATTTGATAATTAGCCCAAATCATTAACTCTACAGCAACATTGGCTGTAACTGTAAACGTAGCTTTTACTCTAACCAAAATTTAGCCCTAATCTGAAACCTAACACTACCTTTAACATTAAACCTAATCCTAGCCCTAGCCCTAACCCTACACTAAATGTAGCCCTAAACCTAGATCTAACCCTAGTCCTAACCCTAATCTTATTACTAGTCTTAACCCTAGCCCTCATTCTACCTATAACCATAACTGAAACCTTATACTTATTCTGATTCTAATGGTAACTGTAGACCTTAACCTGACCCTAACATTATACTGAACCCTAATACTATAAATAAACCTATTCCTAAACCTAACCCTAAAACTAGCCCTGGACCTAAACCTAATCTTATATCTAGCCATAACTCTAGCCCTGGATATAAAAAAAAACCCTAGCGCTATCCCTAATAATAAACCTTAACCTAACTCAAACACCTAACCCTGCACCTTTACCTAACCCTAATGAGAATTCTGGCTTTATCCCTAAAGCTAATTCTAACTTGAACACTGATATTGACCCTAACACTAACTCTAGCTCTAAACATCATGCTAACACTAACACTAACCCTAACACTAGAACTAGTCTTAACACTAACCCAAAAACTGACCAAAATATTACCCTAGTTTGTACATTAGATTTAGCCCCAACAGTAGCCCTAACCTAACCCAAAATCTGTACCTAATACAATTGCTAACCTTAGCTTTAGCCCTAACAATAACCCTAGCCATAAGCCAGTCCTTAACCCTTCCATAACCCTAGTTCTTGTCATATTTGTTACCCTAAGCCAAACCATCAACCTCATGCTAACCCTAGTCCTAACCCTAAGCAATAGCCTAACTAAAATTCTACTAATATTACTCGTATTATCCCTAGCCATCATTCTAGTTCTAACCATAACCCAAACCCTAATCCTAACCCTGGAACTTATACTGACCCTAACACTAACCGTAGGCCTGAACCTTACTTTAACCAAACCCAAACCTTAACATTAGCCCTACTGGTAATCTTATAACTAAATCTTAACCTTACACTAGTCCTAGACCTAAAGCTAATCTTAAATATAGCCATAACTCTAGATCTAGACATAAATAACAATTTTTTCCCTAGTCCTAAAAATCGTTCTTACCATTACCCAAACACTAATGCTACTTCTACACTTAAGCCTAGTTATAATTCTGAAACTCACCATAACTCAGAACCTAAACCTAATACTACACCTAGCAATAACCCTAATCCTAAAATTAGCCCTAATCATAACCCTAGTTTTAACTACAAATGGCACTATCCCAAGGCCTAAAGTAACACAAAACCTAGCCCTAATCCTAGGCCAAATCCTAGCCATAAGTGTGAATTAACCATAGCCCTATCCCTAAACCAAACCTTACACTATAACCTAATCCAGGCTCAAAGCCTCACCTTTAAAGTGAACATAACCTTAGCCCTATCCCAAACACTAACATAACCCTTTTCCTAATCCTACCCTTAACCATAGCCCAACCATAGCTCTAATTTAATACTCTACCCTAACCCTACCCCTAATCCTAACCATAACCCTATCCCTAATCCTAGCTCTAATCCTATCCATTACCCTAACCATAATCATAACCCTAATTTTAACCCTAGGTTTAACCCTAGCACTAACACAATCTCTAAACCTATCCATTAACTTAAAACTCTCTTTTACTCTAATTCTAAGGCTATTCATTACGCTAACCCTAACTCTAGCCCTAATACTTTTCAAGCCCTAAACCTAAGCCTTAACCTAAACTGAACCATAAGCTTTACCCTGACCTTAATAATACATGTAGCTCTAAACTTGACCCTTACTCTAAATCTTACACTTACAGTAGACCTAACCATAAACATAACCATAAGCCTATCTCTAAACCTAGTCAAAATCCTAGCGTTAACATAAGCCCTAACACTAGCACTAACCCTATTATTTACCCTGAATATAAACCTCATCTAAATGTTAACCCTAGGCCTAACCCTAATCCTATCACTAACACTAACCCTACCTATTACTCTAAACCTAACCTGAACCCTAAACCTTACACTATCCATTACTTTAACCATAAACCTAATGCTAATTTGAGCCTAACCCTAAACCCTATTCTAAACCAAACCCTAAACCAGACTCTGACCATTAGAAAACACCTAGCTCTAAACCTGACATTAACCCTACACCTAACTTTTCACTAGACCAAACCATAAACCTAAAGTCAACACTACTCTTAACCATAACTCTAGACCTGACAATAACCCTAGCTCTAATCCTAGCTATAACTCTAACACAAACCCTTCCTCTCAACCTAGACCTAAACCTAGCCTTAATCCTAACCTGAACACTCACCCTATACCTATACCTAATTTTAACTCTTGCCCTACCACTGAATCTAGACTTAACCTCATCTCCTCCCCTAAAATTAACCAGAACCCTAAAAGTAACACTAACTCTAATTCTAGCCCTAAAATTGGGCCTAATTCTAATAATAACCCTAATCCTAACTCAAGACTTATTCCTGACATAAACTTAGCCCTAACCTTAGCTCAAACCTTATTCATTATCCTAACCATTACCCTTACCAGAACGCTAACCCTAGGCCTAAAACAAACCCTATAACTAAACATAACCCTATCAATTACCGTAAACGTAACCTGAACCCTAAACAAAAATCTATCATTACCCTTAACCTGACCTTAATGCTTATTTGAGCCCTAACCCTAAACCCTAACCTCAACCAAACTCTAACCTGATAATGACCCTAATAATTCCCCTACTTTAAACCTGACCCTTAACCCTAAAGTTAACCCTTAAACTAGACCTAGCCATAAAGCTAATCCTAAAATCGCCCTCTACCCCACCATAACCCCACACCTGACATTAGACCTAGACCTAATTTTAGCCCTAAGCCTAACAAAAACCGTAGCCTTTATCCTAGCCCTAATCCTGGATTAATCCTAACCCTAACCCTAACCCTAAGCCTAGCTCTAACCCCAATACTAACCCTAGCCATTATCATAGCCCTAATATCAACCTGTCTTTAAACCTAACACTAACCCTAGACCTAAAAATAAATATAACTCTCATACTAGCGCTATCACTGTTTCTAAACCTATCCCTAAATGTAACCATCACCCTAGCCCTAAACTTATTCATAACCCTTGCCCTATCCATAGCCCATGCACTAAACTTAGATCATATCTATCTCAAAATCTAACCCTGACCCAAAGCCTAAGACTAACCCTAATACTAGCCCTAACCCTAAAACTAATCTTAGCCCCTAACCTTAGCCCCAGTGCTAAAAAAAATGAGCCATAAGCTCTACCCCTAACACTTAAACTAAACCAAGCACTAAACATATACCTACCCCTAATCCTAGCATTAATTCGAGTTTTAAGCCAAACCCTAAAACTAACCCTGACACTGACTCTGACAGTAACACTAAACCTAGCTTTAAATATCACCCTAATTCTATCCCTAACCCTAACAGAAAACCTAGCTCTAATCTTTACCCTAAAATTAGCCCTAATCCTAACCCTTGTACTTACATTAGCCATAATCCTAATCTTTCACTAACTTAAGCCAAATCCTAGCCTTAATCTGAGCTTTAACCCTAGCTTTAACCCTAACACTATTCCTAGCTCTTCATAACCATAATCCTACACCTAACTCTATATATTACCATAATAATAACCCTAATCCTGATGCTAACTCTAGGCCTAAACCTAACCCTATCTCTAATCCTATCCCTGTCCATTTCCCTAAACCTAACATGGAGGCTAATTCAATGCCTATCATTACCCAAACCCCTACCCTAATGCTAATTCAATTTCTAATTTTAAGCCTTAACCCATTCCAAACTCTAAACTAGTCCTTCACCTTAACAATACTCCTAGTCCTAAACCTGACGTTAACCTTTAATTTAAAACTTACACTAGATATACCCACAATTCGAAATCTAAATCTATCTTTAAACATAATACTAGACTTCAAATTAGTCATAATTCTAATCCTAGCCCTAACCCTAAAACAGAACCTAGCCCTCATCCTAGCCCTAAACCTAGCCCTAAACCTAGCCTTAATTATAACCCTAATCCCAACTCTTATTCTAAACATCATCCAACCTGTAAAACTAGCATAACACCATCCCTTACCCTAAAGTAAATTTTAAATCTAACCCTGATTCTATGCTTAAACTGAACACTAATCATAGACCTAATCCTATTCCTAATTTAGCGCTATTCCTAAACATAACCCTAACTTTAGCCCTAAAACTAACAATAATTCTCACACTAGCCCTATCCCTATTTCTTATCCTAGCCCTTACCATCACCCTAACCCTAGACCTAACCTTTGCCCAATCCTTAGTCATAGCCCTAACCCTAAGTCTAAGCCTTACGCTAACACTATACCTAATTCTAACACTGATCATAAACCTATCCCTAATCCTACCACTGGCAATAAAACAAAACTGAGCAATAGCCCTAACCCTAAGCTAACTTAAACCAATCCCTAACACTAATCCTAGACCTAACCATAGCCTTAATTCGAGTCCTAACCTTAAAAGTATACCTGACACTGACTCATATACTAAACTCACCTGAGCTGGAAACACAATCCTAAACTTAAACCCAAACTGAACAGTAACCCTAACCCTTATGTGAGTACTAACCCTAACCCTGACCCTGACTCATAACCAAAAACTAACCCTAGATCTAAATGTAACCCTAACCTTAAAGTTAACCCTAATACTAAAACTGTCCATACCCCTAAACCTAACCCTAAAACTGACCCTAAATGTAAAATTAGTTCTTATATTACTGATTGCCCCAATCCTAGTCCTAACTCTAACACAAAAACTAGCTCTAATCTTAGCCCTAAACCTAACTTTAACCCTAACCCTACCCTAACTATAGCTTTAAACCTATCTCTAACTCTCTCCCTTACCTTAACTGAAACCGTAACCCAAATGGTACACCTAGAACTAACCAAAATTTAGGCTAACCAAAATCCAAACCCTACTAATAGTTCTGACCCTAGCTCTCATTCTAGCTCTAATTATATCTCAAACCCTACACTAACCCTAACACTTATTCTGACCCTAACACAAACCCTAGGTCTAAAACCGACGCTAAATATAGAGCAAACACTAACAGTGGCCATATCACTAACTCATAAAAAGCCTAACCCGAAACTTAGGCCTAAGACTTACTCTAATCTCACACTATCCCTATTTTTAGTTCTAAGCTTATCCATTACCTAACCCTAGCCCTATCTCTTGCCCTGTTCTTAGTCCTAATCCTAACCCTAGATGTAACCCTAACTCGAAATCTCACCCTAACCCTAAGCCTAAGCCTAAGCCAAACACTAAAACTAGGTCTAACCGTAATGCTAATGCTAAAAATAGCCCTAACCTTAACCATAGCAGTAAAACAAACTTAGCAATAGCCCTAACCATAAACCTTAACTTAAACCAAACTCTAAAACTACACCTAGACCTAATCATCACCTTAATTTGAATCCTAACACTAACCTTAAATTTAACGCTTACCGTGACTCACATTTTACCACTCACCCTAGCTCTAAACACCCTGCAAATTTTAAACTAAAACCTAAAAGTAAATCTATTCTTAATATTAGTCCTAACCTTAACCCTGAGCCTTTCCACTATCCTAACATTAACCATAGTTATAAATATCATCTTAATCTTTAAACTTACACTAACACTAGACCTAAACCTAACCTGAATGTTAAAAGTAACCCTCATTTTAACCCTAGTTTTTACATTAGCCATTTCTCTATCATTAAGCCTAAACCTAACCACCTAACCCTAAACCTAAACTAATCAGAGCCCTAAAACTACATTGAACCCTAAGCCTAACTCTAGCCCTAACCCTTGCTCTAAGGCATCCCTTAACCTATGAAAAACCATAAACCTAATGGTAGCCCTCGACCTATGCCTAATTCTTAGGCTAACCAAAATCCTAACCTTATTAATAGTGCTTACCTTAGCCCTCATGCTAGTTCTAATCCTATTTCAAACCTGAACGCTAAGCCTGAACATTTTCTTGACCCTAACACTAGATTAAAACACAACACTAACCCTGGATCTAAACCTAATCATGAATCTAGCCTTATCTCTAGTCCTGGACATAAACAAAAACCTAGTCCTAGGACTAAAAATAACCCTTATCCTAACAAAAATACTAACATTACCCCTAGACCTAAACCTAATCCTAATTCTGGCTGTAACCCTATCTTGAACTCTAACCCTCAAACTGACAATGATTTTAGCAATAAACCTACTTCTAAATCTCACCCTAACTGAAAATCTAAATTTTACACAAGTCTTGTCATTACCCTAATCCTAAAACTAGTCCTAATAACAATCCTAGTTCTTATAATACCCTCAGCTTTAACCCTAGGCTTAACTCTAACACAAAACATAAAGATAACCCTAGGCCTTAACGTAGCCCTAAGCATAACCCTAAACCTAACCCTAGATCTAACTCAAACCTAATCCTCGCCTAAGTTTTAACCCTAGCTCAAAAACTAACCCTTACTATAAACATAAACCTAGAACTATTCCTGAACCTAACCCTAAACCTAACCTCAACACAAGCCCTAACCCTAGCTCAAAACTCACCTATTAGCCTAGCCATAACCCTAAACCTAATTATAACCCTAGCTTTAACCCTAACCATAATCCTAAACCTAAACATAAAATTAACCCTAGACCTAACCCTAAAGTTATACTGGCCATAGCTCTAACCCTAAGTCAAACCCTATCCCTTACCATAAACCTTAACATAACCATAGACCTAACCCTAAACCTAAACTTAAATAAAGCTTTTTCCCTAACCCAAAATCTACATCTAACTGTATTTTTTACCCTAACTCTAAACCTAAACATAATTATAACCATTCCCGTAATGCTAACCCTAAACCTAAATCTACCATAACCCTATACCTAAACATAACCCTGAACCTAATATATGCTCTAAAACTAATCATACTTCAGAACCTAACTCTGACAAAAAACATAACACTAACCCTAACCCTAGTTCTAACCCATACATTAACACTAACTCAAGACCTAATCCTAACCATAAGTCTAGCTATAAACTTAGCTCTAACTGTATCTATTACCCTAATCATAACCCATATCCTATTGCTAATGCTAGGCCTAAACCTATCTCAAGACCTAATCCTAACCATAAAATTAGCCCTAAACTTAACTTTAACCCTAAACATAACCCTTTCCCTAATGCTAACCCTAGGCCTAATTCTAAACCTATCAAAAACCCAACCCTATCAATTACCCTAAACCTAAACTGAACCCTAAATCTAACCCTATCATTACCTTTACCATAACCCTAATTCTAAATTGAGTCCTAACCCTAAACTCAAACCTAAAAGAAACCTTAACCATTACCCTTACCCTAATTATTTCCTTCCTCTAACCTAACCCTTAACTAAACCTAATCCTTACATTAGACATAGGCAAAACTTAACACTAAAACTATCCGTAACCATAACCCTAGACCTGACACTAGCCCTAGATTTGATCCTAGCCCTAACCCGAACAAAAACCCTAGTCCATATTAGCACTAAACATAGCCTTAATCATAACCATAACCTTAAACCTAGGCCTCACTTTAAATCAACCCTATCCCTAATCTTAGATCTAACATAGACCTATCCTCAACACTAACCCTAATCCTAGCCCTGACACTAAGTCTAACTGTCTCCCTAGCCCTAAAAATAGTTCTAAACCTATCCCTAACTGAAACTCTAAACTTAACCTTAACCCTAGGCCTAACCCTAGCCATTTCCTAAGCTCTAGATATGACCTTAGCTCTAAATATGACTGTAATGCAAAGCCTAAGCCTTAAACTAATACTAACACTAACCCTAACCTTAATGCTACTCCTAAAACGTGCCCTAACTCTATCCCTAGCTCTAATACAAAACTGAGCCATAGGGCTACTCCTAAACCTAAACCAAACCCTAATCCTACACCTAGCCCTAATCCTAGCCCTAATTCTGCTTTTGAGCAAAATCACAAAAATAACCCTAACCCAAGTTTTGATGCTAACACTAAACCTAGCTTTAAACTTCACCCTAAACATAACCCTAAAGATAACACTAGACCTAGCCCTAACCAGAACCCAAAAGCTAGCCCTAATTGTAATCCTAGTATGACATTAGCCATAACCCTAACCCCTCCCTAACTTAACACAAAACCTAGCCTAAATTGAGTCCTAAATTGAGCTTTAACCATAACTCTTATCATTAAAGTAAATCTAGCAATAATAATAACCATAACCTTAGCTCAAACCCAATCCATTACTCTAATCATAATCCTAAGCCTAATGCTAACTCTAGGCCTAAACTTTACCATATCCCTAATCCTAACCCTATACATTACCCTGAACCAAACTTGAAACATAAATCTAACTATATTGTTATCCTAAACCTAATCCTATTCCAATTCAAGCCCTAAATTTAAAAATTAACCTATTCCAAACACTAATCACAACCCTGACGCAAACAATACCCTTAACTGTAAACCTGACCTTAACACTAAACCTAACCCTTAAATTACATCTAACCTAACCCTAAAACTATCTTTAACTGTAAAACTGGACCTGAAATTATCCCTAGCACTAATCCTAGCCCTAAATCTAGTCTTAATCCTAATCTGAAAAATAACCTGAAGTTTAACACTAATTCTAACACTCACACTAGCTCCAAACCTAGCTATAACCCCATCCCTCAAACTAAACTTAACCATAACCCTAAACTTAACCCTAATCTTAAATTTAACCAAAACCTTTGCCCTAACTCTAGGCTGACCCTAACAATAAGCCTAGCACTAACCATAATTATTTCTATCCTAACCCTAAACTTACCCTAAAGACTAATTCTCACTCTTGTTCTAGCCTTATCCCTAGTTCTATCCATAGGCCTAGCCCAACCCTGGATCTAAACCTAACTCTAAATTTAAACCTAACTCTAAATTTAACCATAACCTCACTCCTAAAAATATTCAACATTAGCCCTAATTATAATGCTAATCCTAAAACTTGCCTTTTTCCTAGCCCTAGTCTTAAAACAAAAGCAAGCCAAATCTCTAATCGTAACCTTTAACTTAAACAAAAAAATTAAACCTACACGCAGCCTTTACCTTAACTCTAAAAAAAAAAAACTCTGAACCTGACCCTGATTCTAACACTGATCCTAGCTCTAAACATAACCCTAATTTAAATTAACCCAAACACCAAACCTAGCCTTAACCCTAATGTTAAAACTAGTCCTAATCATTATGCTAGTTTGTACATTTGTTTTTGTCATAATCCTAGCCCTAACCCTAAAAAAAAATTCTACCTCTATTTCTAGTCCTAACCCTACCTTAAATCCTAAAATGAAATCTAACACTAGCCCTAACCCTAACCCCAATCCTAACACAAGTCCTAATCTTAGCTCTAACCCTATTCCTTACCCTAAGCCAAACACTAAACCAAATCGTAACCCTATTACTAACCCAAATCCTTAGCCTAACTTAAACACACAAGGTATTACTAGTCCTCAGCCTAGTCCTCATTCTTATTCTAACCCTAACCCTGACCCTTATTCTGATTTTAACAGTAACCCTAAGTCTAGACCTGACCCTGTCCCTAAACCAAAACCTAATACTAGCCTTACCAGTAAGCCTATACCTATACCAAACCATAACACTAAACCTAGACCCAAAACTAGTCTTAAATATAGCTATAATTATAGCCCTGGACCTAAACAAAATCCTAGATCTAGCAATATCAATAACACTTAACCTAAACTAAACCTACTCTACCCGAAGACCTAACACTAGTCCTAATTCTGGTTCTAACCCTAACTCTAATTCCATCTGGACAATGAACCTGAACCTAACATTAACCTATCTCTAAACCTGACCCTAACCCAAAACACAGTCCTAACACTATACCTAGCTATAACTCTAACCCTAATACTAGCCCTAAACATAACCCTTGCCCTAACTCTATTTTAACACTAATCTTAACTGCAATAGTAGCCCTAAAACTAACCATAGTCCTAACCCTAGCTCTAAACCTAACACAAAACCTAGCCATAATTCTAGGCCTAAACTTAGACCTAAGTATAATCCTAACGCTTATCCTAGCTTAACACTAATCCTAACACTAATGCTTGCCTTATACCTAAACCTACCTCAAGCCAAACCCTTACACTAAAAGTTACCCTATCCCTATCTTAAAAAATATCACTAACCCTAGCTCTTATCCTATGCTCAATCCTAGCTTAAACTATAGTTCTAATGATATCAATTACCCTAAACCTAAAGTAAAATATAATTCCAACTCTATCCCTTACAATAAACTTAACTCTAACCATAAATATACCCCAAGAACTAACCATAAACCTAAACCTCACAAAAGCCTTAACCCTAGCTTAAATATTAAGCCTTACACTAAACATAATCCTAAGACTTGCCTGAATCCAAACCCTCACCCTAACTCTAACTCTAAATCTAACATCATTTATCACACTAAACCTAACCATACCTGTAATAAAATATCAAGCAATAATATGAACCCTAAACAAAACCCTAACCATAAACATATCCCCCTACACCTAAATACAAACCTAAACCTCACCCTAGCCATTACCCTAGCTGAAAAACTAGCTCTCATCCTAACCTAACCACAACACTAGCCCTAAACCTAACACTTACAGTAAACCAAATCTAGTCCTTTTCCTAAATCTAACTCTGATTTTAGATTTAATCCAAATCATAACCTATCCCTAACCCTAGCTCTAAATCTATCATTATGCTAAATATAATCCTAACCTAATTCTTAACTTAACCCTATTGCTAAGCCTAACCAATCCTTTAACTTAAATCTTAACTGAAACTTAAACCTAACACTATCTCTTACAATAACTCTAAGACTAAACCTAACACTAATTCAATCCTTAAGACTAAATATTTATCTAAACCAAATGCCAACCCTTACCATTTTACTAATAATATCACTAACTTTAAACCAGAGTCTTGCCCTAAACATAGTTCTGACACTTGACCTAGCTATAACCTAACCCTAAAATTATTCTTAAACATAACCCTAAACATGACATTAGACCAAGCCCTAGTTCTAGCCATGAACCTAAGAGAAACCCAAGCCCTAAACCTAGCATTAATCCTAACCTAAATACTAACCCTAGCTCTAATCCTAATTCCAATCCTCACCCTAGTCCTAAAGCTAGCTATAACCCCACCCATTCCCCTAAATTTAATCATAACCCCAATGCTAATCCAATACCTACCCCTACCTCTATGCCTAACCTAACACTAACCCTAGCCCTAATCCTAGTGATAATTTAGCTTTAACCTTAATCTTATCCCTAAGCCTAGACCTAAATCTAAATCTAACTCTCGGTCTACCCATTTCCCTAGTTCTAACCCTATTCCTTACTGTAACACTAACCCTAGACCGAATCCAAACCTTGGATCTAACACTAACTCTAAATCTAACCCTGAACCTAAGCCTAAACCTCAACCTAACACTAGCTTTTTTCCTAACACTAATTCAAAATCAAGCCCTAACCCTAGCCCTAGCCCTAACCAAAAAAAAAAAAAAAAAGAAAGGAAAAGAAAGAAAGAAAGAAAGAAAGAAAGAAAGAAAGAAAGAAAGAAAGAAAGAAAGAAGGAAAAAAAGAAAACAAATTAAAAAAAGACCAATAGCTTTAACTCTAACCCTAACCCATTGAGGTCAAAATGAAGTGAAACCTTAAAACACAAATTGTTCCTGACAGTGTACATTGATCTGAGATGACCCAACCTGGGAAACATGGTAATGCTAGGTAAAAGATGAATTCTTACCAGTATCAAAAAAATTTGAACAAAACTAACTCTAACCCAAATATTAGTTCTAACCCTAGCCCTAAACCTAATTCTAAAACTAAACCTTTCCTGTTTATAGAGCTTGATCATAAAAGTAGAAACTTGGGGTGCCTAGCAGGGTAAGGTAACAGATGAATTCTACCCAGTGTCAAAAATTTCTGACCAATAATTGGGAAACGTATTTTAGTACATGCCTATTTCCCAAGTTTTTTCCTAAAGAACTCTTCGATAAATTGCTTTTTCATGCTTCAGCTCAAGGTGATTTCACAAAGAATAATCAGAGCATGCTCAAAGTGAAGTGATTAAGTGTGTGAAGTTTCATGCAGCTAGCACAAACCTTGTTTGATTTCCAGATCCATTTCCGTTCACACCTATAGGTCATAAAATAATGAAAACTAAAAATTAAAACTGCTTCTGACACTGAACCATTGAACATTGAAGGCTCAAACTTGGGAAGCCTACTAAGATTGGTCAAAGATGAATCTTGTACCTTATCAAAGTAATCTGACCATAAAAATTTGACGGTCTTTTAGTACATGTGTACTTTACTTGCTCCTAAAGGATTCACAGATAAAGTTGTTTCTTTCTACTTCAGTTTAGAGATACTTCACAGGAAACAAACCAGAGAATGTTCACTGAAAACTGATTGAGTGTGTGAAGTTTCAACCAGCTAGCACAAACCCTGTTTGATTTCCAACTTCCATTCACCCTTATAGGGCAAAAAGAAGGAAAACATGAAAATTGAAACTGTTCCTAAGAGAAAACCCTTTTACATAGGAGGCCCAAATATTTGGGGTATAGTGAAAATAGGAAAAAGATAAATCCTGCCAAATATCTTAGAATTTTTTATTTTAAAAACTAACTCTAACCCTAACACCAGGTTTAAACCTAGTCCTAACACTAAGTCTAACTCTAAACTAATCTGTTTAGAGAACTTTTGATCATAGAAGTTTAAAAATTGGGGAGTCTAGTGGATCAAGCTTATAGATGAATCATGAGCAGTTTCAAAAAAAATCGCACAAAATAATTGGGGGAGCTATTTCAGTATATGCATATTTTGCTGTTTTCTCCTAAGGTGTTCTCAGATAAATTTGCATTGCATGCTTCAGCTTATTACTAATTTCAGAAGGATACAACCAGAGCATTCCCACAGAGAACTGATTGAGTGTGTGAAGTTTCAAGAAGTTAGCACCAACCTTGTTTGACTTCCAGCTCCATGTCCACT
This sequence comes from Callospermophilus lateralis, assembly GCF_048772815.1. Lineage (NCBI taxonomy): Eukaryota > Metazoa > Chordata > Mammalia > Rodentia > Sciuridae > Callospermophilus > Callospermophilus lateralis. Next base: position 2,951,334 of record NC_135326.1, read on the forward strand.
GACCCATGTAGGGCAAAATGAAGTGAATCCATAAAATACAAATTGTTCCTGTCAGCAAAAATTGAATATTGTAAGGCTAGATAAAAATATATCCTGCCCAGTATCAAAAAAAAATTGAACAAGACAAACTCTAACCCTAAAACTATACCTAATTCTAACCTAACCTTTTTAGAGAACCTTTGATCATAGAAGTCTCAAAGTTGAGGAGCCTAGTGAGCAAGCTAACAAAAGAATCTTGCCCAGTATCAAATAATCTGACCAAATTATTGGGGAAGGTAGTTTAGTACATGCATATTTTTCTGTTGCCTCCCAAAATGCTCTTGCATAGTGTTGTTTTGTATGCTACATCGTTGAGATACTTTCACAAGTATAAAACTAGAGCATCCTCACAGAAGACTGATTGAGAGTGTGAAGATTCAAGCAGCTAGCAAAAACCCTATGAGATTTCCAGCTCCATTTCCATTTAACCATATAGGTCAAAATGAAGTGAAACAGCAAAACAAAAACTGAAATACTGACAGCAAACCAGTGAACATAGAAGGCCCAAACCTGGAGAACATAGTAAGGCTAGGTAAAAGATAAACCCTTTCTAGTATCAAATAAATTTGAACAAAACCACTTCAAACCTAACACTAGATCTATCCTTAATCCTAAACCTACAGCTCACCCTAGCCTGTTTAGAGAACCTTTGATCACAGAAGTCTCAAACTAAGGGAGCGTTTTGGGGCAAGCGAACAGATAAATCCTGCAGAGTTTCAAAGAAATCTGAGCAAATAATTGGGGGAATTGTTTGTTTAAGGACATGCATATTTTCTTGATTTCTCCAAAAGTGCTCTGGGATAAAGTTGCTTTGCATGTTTCAGCTGAAGGCAACTTTCTCAAGGAACAAACTAGAGAGTGCCCACAGAGAACTGACTGAGTGTGTGCAGCTTCAAGCACCAACCCTGTTTGATTTTATGCTCCATTTCTTTTCAACAAAATAGTTTAAAATGAAGTGAAATCTTAAATTACATACTGTTCCTGAAAGCGAACCATTGAACTGAGAAGGCCCAAACCTGGGAACATAGAGAGAGTAGGCAAAAGATGGATCCTTTCCAGTATCAAAGATACATGAAAAAAACTGACTCTAAACTTAATACTAGGTTTAAACCTAGCCCTTTCCCTAATCATAAACCCAACCCTAATCTGTTTAGAGAACTTTTTAATCATAAAAGTCTCAAATTAAGAGAGTCTATTGGGGAAAGATAACAGATGAATCTTGTGCAGTATCAAAAAATCTGACCACATAATTAGGGAAGGTATTTAATTACATGTATATTTCCTGTTGTCTCCAACAGTAACTTTGGATATAGATGTTTTTGCATGCTTCAGCTTTGGGAAATTTTCACAAGGAAGAAACCAGAGAGCCCACATAGAACTGATTGAGTGTGTGCAGATTTATACAGTGAATAAAAACCCTGTTTGATTTCAAGTTCCATTTCCATTTACCCGTATAGGTCAAAATGAAGAAAACCTTAAAGTACAAACTTTTCCATAAAGCAAACCATTCAAGTGATAAAGCCCAAAGCTGGGGAAAATAGTAAGGCTAGGTAAAAGATGAATTATGCCAAGTATCAAGTGAATTTGAACAACACTCACTGTAACTTTACCAGTAGATCTAACCCAACCCTAACCTAATTCTAACCTGTTTAAAGTATCCACAATCATTAAATTCCCAAACTTGGGGAGCCTAGTGGCACAACTTAACAATTGAATCTTGTGCAGTATCAAAGGAATTTGATGAAAAATTAGGGAAGGTATTTCAGTACAATCACATTTCCCTGTTTCTTTCTTAACGTTCTCATGGTTGAATTGTTTTTCATCCTTCAGCTTAACGTACTTTCACAAGGAACAACACGAGGGTCCCCATAGAGAGCTGAATAAGTGTGTGAAGTATCAAGCAGCTAGTACTAACTCTGTTTTATTTCCACCTCCATTTTTATTCACGTCTATAGGCCATAATAAAGTGAAAACTAGAAATTCAAACTGTTCCTGAAAGTGAACTGGCAAACTTTGAAAACCCAAACTTGGGGATCCTACTAAGACTAGGAAAATGATAAATCCTGTGTATTATCAAAGTAACCCATGCAAAAAAAAAAAAATGGCACTTGCTCCTAAACTGCTCCCAGATAAAGCTGTTTCTTTCTAATTCAGCTTTCCGATACTACCACAGGAAACAAATGAGAGAATGTGCACTGAGAACTAATTAAATGTGTGATTCAAGAAGCTATTACAAACTCTGTTGGGTCGAACTCAATTTCCATTCACTGCTATAGGGCAAAATGAAGTGAAACATAAAAATTAAAACTGCTCCTGACAGCAAACCCTTTTACTCGGAGGCCCAAACATGGGGAGCATACTAAGAATAGGAAAAAGACAAATCTTGCCCAATATCCAAAAGGTTGAAAATAAGTGACTCTAACCCTAACACTAGTTCTAACACTAACTCTAACCATAACCTAAGCCTAACCTGTTAAGAAAACTTTTGATCATAAGAGTTTTAAACATAGCCAGACTAGTGGGGCAAATTTACATATGAATCCTGCACAGTATCAAAGAAATCTGAGCAAATAATTGGGGGGAGATATTTCAGTACATGCATATTGCCCTGTTTTCACCTAAAGTGCTCTTGGATAAACTTGTTTTGCATGCTTCAGCTTATTGCTACTTATACAAGGAAGAAACCAGAGAGTACCCACAGAAAACTGATTGAGCATGTAAAGTTTCAACCAGCTAGCACCAACCCTCTGATTTCCAGCTCCATTCACATTTACCCATATAGGTGAAAATAAAGTGAGACATTAAAAACAAACTATTCTGAACCTCAAACCTTTGAACCAAGAAGCCCCAAACTGGGACACATAGTAAGGCTAGGTAAAAGATATATCTTCCCAGTATGAAAGAAATTGAACAAAACAAACTCTAACCTTAACACTACCTCTAAAACTAGCCCTAATCCAAACTTTAAAAATAACACTTTCCTGTTTAGAGAACCATTGATCCTAGAAGTGCCAACTTTGGGGAGCCTAGTGGAGTAAGTTAAAAATGAATACTGTGTAGTATCAAAGAAATCTGATAAAATTGTACTTATTTCAGGACATACATGCTTCTCTGTTTTCTCTTTAAGGGCCCCCCGAAAAAGTTTCTTTTTCATGCTTCAACTTTGGTCTCCCTTATAAAGAATAAAATCAGAGAGTGCACACTAAGAACTGATTGTGCAAACTTTTAAGCACCTCCTGCCAAACCTGTTTGATTTCCAGCTCAATTTTTATTCACATCAATAAGCCATAATGAAGGAAAACCTTAAAATACAAACTGTTCCTGAGAGCGAACCATTGATCTGACAAGGCCCAAACCTGTAGAGCATAGTAAGGCAAAGTAAAGGATGAATCATGCCCAGTATCAGAGAAATTTGAAGAAAACTAGGCCCACAGGTTGCTCTCAGCACAGATGGAAGGATCAGCTACACAGTTTCTCTGGGCACAGACAGCAGTCTCAGCCGCACAGGCGCTTTCTGCACAGATGGAAGGCAGCACAGAACACAGAGGCTTTATTTGCACGTCACCAGACCGAGCTCTGGACACAAGACAAGGTCACTCCAGAACAACCCACCTCAACAAAAACCATAAATGGGTAATAGGTGGAATCTACCTTGCAAAATCTTACTCGCCATCTATCAGTGGGCATGGCTACCAGCTTGGTTCTGCAACTTATCAGGTACCTTGTTTCCAACTCCCCTACCTCCAGCTGTGATAACTCAAAATTTTTATAATAAGATTTAGGGGAATGTAGCTATCAATGTGGAATTGCAACTCTACATACACCTGGTTTCCAATTCAGAGACAAAGAGTAGGAAGGTTCCAGGTAAAATCTCAAGCCCTCCCACCCTGGCTACCTCCACTACCCTGAGTCCAGAGACTCAAGCTGGGAATCAACCACTCCACCTATTGGAAGTGAAGAAAACAGAATTCTGAGAGATTTTTTATTCTTTCTTATTTTTATTTTCTTGAGTTTATCATCCATTCTCCTCTACCCTTCCCACTATGGTCCTCACAACCTCAACATATCTGAAACCAAGAACTTTCCAGGAAATTTGATTTTAAGAACTGAGTCACTAGAACTGTATAATATAGAGGAGTTGCATGGGCCCCAACTCACCACTGCTTTTTTTGCTCTATTTTCTTTCTCCCTCTATTTCTTTCTTTCCTTGTTATTTTTCTTTATTTTCTTTCTCTCCCTATCCCATTTTCAGCCTCGTTACTTTTAGTATTTATACATAGGGTAATTTTATAAATACAGAAAAGGTGTTGGAATTAATACGTTTTTTTCATAAACTCCCCTTGTCTATTCATTAGAGTTCTCCTCCAAAGTTGCTAAGTTAGATTAATTACATATCCTTATTCCTTTCTCCCTTAATATAAAATCCTACCTCTGACCCTCAGTTCTCTGTACACCACATGAAATTATTTGCCTTTTATGAAATTAATGACTATTTTCTAAGTAATAATTTAAGCCAACATCTGTAGACAGAGTCTAAATATAAATGTATATATAATGGTTAGTCTTAGGCTTCAGGTTAGGGTTAGATTTAGAGTTAGGTTTTGAACTATATTTAGGGCTAGGGCAAAGGATAGGGCAGGGGTTAAGACTAAGGTTTGGGTTAGGTTTAGGATTATGGTTAGGGATAGGTTTAGAACTAGTGAATGGGCTAGTGTTAGAGTTAGATTTAGCCATAAGGCTAGGGTTAGGGTTAGGATTAGGGTTAGGGATAGGGCTAAATTAGGGCTAGTGTTAGTGTTAGGTTTAGGCCTTGGGTTAGGGTTAGATTTAGGATTATGTTTAGGGTAAGGTACTGGGTTATGGCTAGGTGGAGGGCTAGGGCAAGTGTTAATATAAGGGTTAGGGCTAGAGTTAGGTTTAGGGTTATGATTAAAGCTAGGTTTAGGGCTAGGTTAAAGGCTAATGTTTGTGTTAGGGTTAGGGGTAGTATTAGGGGTAGGGATAATGTCAGGACAAGGTTTAAAGTAAGTGATAGATTAGTGTTATGTTTATGACTTGTTCTAGTGTGGGTGTTTGGTTTATGCTAAGTGTCAGTTTTAGAGCTAGGCTTATAATTAGGGTAGAGATAAAGTTGAGGGTTTGGGTTAGGTTACGGTTCAGGTTCAGGAATTGAATTATCATTAGAGTTTCAGGTTATGGTAATTAAAGGGTTTGGTTTAGGGTTTAGTTGTGGTTTAGTATAATGGATAGGGTTACCGTTAGGCCTAGGGTTAGCATAAGGGTTATCATTAGGGTAATGGTTAGTGTTAGACCTATGATTAAGGGTAGGGTTATGTATAAGATTAGGGTTTTGGTTTGTGTTAAGGTTAGTGTTTACTTGTGGTTTAGTGTAATGGATAGGGTTAGGGGTAGGCCTAGCATTAACATAATGGTGTATCATTAGGGTAATAGATAGGGTTAAACTTAAGTTTAGGGGTAGAATTATATATATGATTAGGGCTTATTGGGATTAGGGTTATATTTACGTTTAGTGTTAAAGTTAGGTTTAGAATCTGGGGATGTGGCTCAAGAAGTAACGTGCTCATCTGGCATGCATAGGGCGCTGGGTTCCTTCCTCAGCACCACATCCCAATAAAATAATGATGTTGTGTCCACCAAAAACTGAAGCATAAATATTTTAAAAACTAGGTTTAGGACTCAGATTAAGGCTAGATTTTGAGTTAGGTTAGGGCTAGGTTTAAGGCTATGGCTAATGGAACAGTAGCTTTGTGATAGAGCTGGTGATAGAGTCAGGGATATGGCTATGTCTAGTGTTAGGGTTAAATTTACAGTTACAATGATGTTTATAGCTAGGTTTAATGTTAGGATCAGAGTCAGAGTCCAGATTAGTTTTCAGGTTATGGTTAGGACTAGAATTAGAGATAGGATTAGGGCTAGTGGTAAGATTAGGGTTATTATTCGGTTTTGTTTTGGGGCTAGGGGTAGAATTAGAACTAGTTTTACAATTAGGGCTTTTTGAGAGCCACAGCCAAAGGGGCCCCAGCAAACTTTCAGAATGCCAGCTGATGATTGGCTCACAGGGGCCCCAGCAACATCTAGCTGATTGGCTCCTCTGCAGTGATACTCATTGGGCTGTTTTCCTGCCCTTGCAGGCCACGGAGCTGCTCATTGGAAGAGTTTTTTGGCTCTGCCCATGCGACCCAGCCAATCAGCCTCAAGAGCAGGAGAACTGTGGAAGGTGGAGAGACTGGTGGTTGAGGGAGTTGCTTGTGGGAAGCCGGTGGTGGCAGTTGGGCTCTGAGGGTTTTTCCTGAGAAGCTGTTTTGTTTGGCGTCTGTGATTCTAAAAATAAAGTTAGTTTCTTTTGACAAGTGGATCCTGAATTGTGCCCAGCAGACTGTGGCAGGGCTAGTATTAGTGTGAGGTTTAGGCTTAGGTTTAGAGTTAGTTTTAGACATAGGTTTAGATTTGGCTTTGAGCTAGGGATAAGGATAGGGTAAGGATTAGGGCTAAACTTAAGGCTAGATATAGTGTGATGGTAAGAGATAGGGTTAGAACTAGGTATAAGGCTAGGAAAAAAGTTTGAGATAGTCCTAGGGCTAGGGTTAGGGTTGGGTTAGGGATAGGGCTTAATTATGCCTGGGATTAAGACTAGGGTTAGTGTTAGGGTTAGGCCTAGTTTTGAGGCTAAGGTTAGGTTTAGGTTAAGGTATGGGATTATAGCTACTTTTAGCACTAGGTTGAGGTTTAGATTTAGGGTTATTGTTAGGGATAGGTTTATGATTAATTTAAGCTTTATGGCTAGAATGTGGCCTAAGTTTTGTGTTAGGATTAAGAAAAGTATTAGAGCTAGGGCTAATGTCAGTTCTATGGTTACAGTTCGGGAGAGGTTTAGGTTTAGGTTTATAGCTAAGTCTATTGTAAGTGTTAGGTTTCTTGTTAGGGTCAGGTTTAGAGCTATGGGTATTAAAAGAGTCAAGTATAGGTTTTGGGTTTTTATTAGATTAAGGTTTAGGTGTAAGGCTGAAGTCATCATTACAGTTAGGGATAAGTTATTGATAGTTTTAGGGTTAGAGTTCAGGTTAGGTGTAGAGTAATGGATAGGGTTATTGTTAAGGATAGGTTTAGGATTTGGCCTCAGATTAGAAGAAGCATTAATGTTATCATTATGGTAATGGATAGGGTTAGATCTAGTGATAGGGCTAGTTTTATGCTTAGAATTAGGTCTAGGTTAAGGCCTAGGTTTAGGGTTAGGTCTAAGGTTAGGAATATGGTTAGCTTTAGGGTTAAAGCTAGGGTAGAGCTTGGGTTAGGGCTAGGTTTTGCAATAGGTTAGGGCTATGGCAAATGTAACAACTTTGTAATGTGTAGCGCTACTTTTAGGCTTAATGTTACAGCTAAGTATAGGTTTGGGTGTTAGGTTTTGGTTAGGGTGATGTTTAGAGCTAGGTTTAGTGTTTGTGTCAGGATCAGTGTTCAGTTTAGGGTTATGGTTAATGTGAAAGCCAGAATTTGGACTTAGGTAAAGACTAGGGGAAGTATTAGTTTTTGGCTTTAGGCTAAGTGTTATTCTTAGGGATTAGGGCTAGGTTTTTCTTTAGGCCTAGGGCTTGAGTTATTGATAGACAAATATTAGGCTTACGTCTAAGGCTAGGGTTAGGTTAAGGTTTAGTTATAAGATTAGCAGTAAGGCTAGTGTTAGGTTTTGGTTTAGGGTTGGGTTCAAGTTTAGACCTATGTTTAGTTTTAGAGTCAGATAAGTGTCAGGGTTAGTGATAGGTTTGCATTATGGTTAGAGCTAGAATGAGAAATAGGTTTAGGGCTATTAATCAATTTAGTGTTTGAGTTAGTTTAAGTAATAGAATTAGGGTTATAATTAGAATTACCATTAGATTTACGATTTGGCATAGCATAAGGAATAGGGTTTTAGCTAGGGTTTGGGCTAGGGTTAATGTTAAAGCTTGGTTTAGGGCTCGAATTAGGGCTAGTTTTATGTTAGGGTTATGGCTAGGGTTATAGCAATGGCTAATGTAAAAACTATGGTTTAGGGGTTAATTTTAGGAATATAGTTAGGGGCAAAACCTCTAGTGGTAGGATTAGGTTAAAGATTAGGGTGAAATTTAAAGCTAGTATTTGTGTTGGGTTAATAGGGTCGGGTTTATTTTTAGGGTAGGTTTAGGACTCCAATTAAGGCTAGGGTTACCGTAAGAGTTCAGTTTAAGGTTAGGGTGGTGTTTAGAGCTAGGGTAATTTTTAGAATATGAGTCAGTGTTAGGGTTAATATTGAGGTTAAGATTAGGACTCAAATTAGGGCTAGGGTTAGGTCTAGGTGTTCTGTTAAGTTTTGATTTATTTTAAGGTTTAGCATTTGGGCTATTGCTTCTTTTACTGCAAGTGTTAGTGTTAGGGCTAGATTTATGATTTGTGTTATGGCTAGGGCTAGTTTCAATATTAGGTTTAGGCTTAGGGTTAGGACTAGGAATAAGAATTTACCAATGGTTATGGCTAGGTTTAGGGCTAGGGTTGGAGCTAGGTTTAGAATTAAAGTAATGGATAGAGTTAGAAATAGGGATAGGGTTAGTGTGAGGGTTACATTGAGTCTTAAGGCTAGGGTCAGGTTTAGTATTAGGGATAGGATTAGGGCTAGGGTCAGTGTTCACTTTAGGCTTAGAGTTAGGGTTAGGTTTAAGTTTAGGGTACAAAATGGCATTATAGCTAAGTTTAGAGATAAGGTGAAATTTAGAATTAGGTTTATGGCTATTGTTAGGGTTTGGGTAATGATTAAGTCTAGTTTTGGGGCTAGGATTAGAGCTCTGATTTATTTAAGTGTTAGGGCTAGGATTAGATCTAGGGCTAATATCAGATCTAGGCTCATGGTTAAAGATAGTTTAAAAGTTAGGTTTATGGCTACATGTTATATAAGGGTTAGGTTTAGGGTTAGAGTGAGGTTTAGAGCTAGAGTCTAGTTCTGGGTTACAAGTTTGGGATAGGTTAAGATTTAAAGTTAGGGCTCGAATTAGCATTTTCTTTAGCGTTAGTGAAATGATACAATGAAGTTTAGGGTTAAGGTTTGGTTTAAAATAGTGCATAGGTTTAAAATTAGGAAAAGGGTTAGGTTCAGGCTTAAAGTTTTGGTTATGGCAATGAATGGGGTTAGATATAGATTTAGAGCTTGGGTTATGCTTTTGATTTGGACTAGGGTTAGGATAAGGGTTAGGGTTATAGCTCGGGTTATGGTTGGATTAGGGCTAGGTTTTCTGTAAAGTTTGTGCTAGGGTTAGAGGTAAGGCTAATGTAAGTACCAGGGTTATAATTAGGATTAAATTTAGAATTAGGGTTAGTGGTAGGTGTAGTGATAGTTTTAGGGTTATATTTAGGGTGATGTTTAGACTAGGGTTAGTATTATGGTAAGAATCAGGGTCAGTGTTAGTTATAGTTTTCAGTTAAATCTAGAATTAGAACTAAGGTTAGGGTTAGTGTTAAGGGTTAGGGTTAGTGCTATGGCTCGGTTTGGTTATAGGGATATTGTTAATGTTAGATTTAGAGTAAGGGTTATGTTTAGGGTTAGGCTTAAGGTTTGATTTAGAGTTTAAATTAGATGTAGGTTAGGGCTAGAACTAATGATAGGCCTAGGATTAGGGCTGGGTTTAGGGCTAGAATTAGGGTTCCAGTAAGGGATAGTGTTAGTACTAGGGATGGGGCTAGGGTGGGAGTTAGAGTTAGTCATAGAGCTAGGGTTATGGCTAGCATGAAAAATAGGGCTAAATTAGTTCTAAGATTAAGGGTAGGATTAGTTTTTGTGTTATGCCAAAAGTTAAGTTAAAGGTTAGGATTAAGGCTATGTTTAGGATTAGGATATGCACTGGGGTTTGTATTAGATTTAGGGCTAGGATTAGGGCTCTGGATAATGTCAGGTGTAAGCTATGGTTGGGGATAGTTTTAGGATTAGTGTTATGGCTAGGTCTAGTGTAAGCGTTAGGTATAGTGTAAAAGTCATCCTTAAATCTAAGAGATTTATTAGGGTCAGGGTTATTGTTAGAATTTGTTTGAGTTTAGGTCTTAGGGTTAGGGCCTGAATTAGCACTAGGTTGTGTGTTAGGGAAATGATAGGATTTGTTTATAGTTTACTTTAAGTTTCGGATAATTATAGGATTAGGGTTAGCAATAGGGTTAAGATTAGAACTCGCTCTCTCATTAGAGTACAAGATATGATTAGTATAATGATAGGATTAGAGCTAAGAATAGGTCTTGGATTAGGGTTAGGATTAGGGTTATAACTAGAGTTAGGCTTAGATTAATGTTTAGTGTAAGGGTTAGGATTTAAGCTAGGGTTAGTCCTAGGATGAGGGTTAGGTTTAGGGTTACGTCTAGGGATAAAATTAGAGTACTCATAGGATTAGAGATAGGATTAGGGCTAGGGACATCATTAAGGATACGGTTAGGTTAGGGTAATGTATACAATTAGATGTAGATTTATGGCTATATTTAATGTTAGATAAAGGTTTAGTCTTGGAGTTAGGGCTATGTTTATATTTAGGTTTATATAAAAGTTGGAGTTTGAGCTAGGGTTAGGTCTATGGCAAGTGTGAGGTTTAACGTTAGGTCTAGGGTTAGTTTTCCACTTAGGTTTAGGTATAACATGAAGCCTAGGATTATTAATAAGATTAGGTTGAGTTTACAGTAATGAGTAGGTTTAGAACTAGGATTGGGACTAGGGTTAAGATTAGGAATAGGGCTGTTTCTCAGGTTTGTTTTAGTACTAGTTTATGTTTAGGCCAGTTATAAGATTAGCATTAGGGTTTACGGCTAGTGTTAGTGTTAGGCATAGGCTTTGGTTTAGGGTTAGATTTATATTTAGCATTAGATCTAGGATTAGGGCTAGGTTTAAGTATAGCGCAAGTGTAGGGCTAGGGTTATTGTTACAGTAACAGATAGGGTTAAAACTAGAAATGGGGCTATGGAGAGAGTTAGATTTAGTCTTAGGCTTAGGGATTGGTTAGTTTTAAGGAAAGGTCTAACTTACTGCTAGGATTAGGGGTAGGGTTAGTGTTCAGTTTAGGCCTAGTTTTAGGCTAGTGTTACATTAATTTTAGGGTGAAATCTGTTGTTACAGCTAGGTTTAGATGTAGGGTGAGGGTTAGAATTAGGGTTAGGTCTAGGGTTAGAATTAGGGTTATGGTGAAGCCTAGGTTTGAGACTAGGGTGAAAGCTAGTGTTTGTTTTATGGGTAGGTCAAGAATAAGGTCTAGGGCTAAAGTCAGGTCTAGTGTTACAGTTTGGGGTAGGTTTAGGGTTAGGTTTCTGTCTAATTCTTGTGGAAGTGTTCAGCTTCAGGTAAGAGTCAGGTTTAGAGCAAGATGTGTTTTAAGGTCAGGATCAGGAGTCGTGTCTTTTTTTAGGTTAAGGTTTAGAGATAGGGCTCAAATGAGGATTAGGGTTAGAGTTGGAGTAAGGGTAATTGATTGGGTTAGGTTTAGGTTTAAGGGTAAGATTTAAGGCAATGGAGCGCTTTCAGATTAGCAAAAGGGTTAGGGTTATGCCTAGGGTTGGCCTTAGGACTAGGATAATCATAAAGATAACATATAGGGTTAGATCTATGTTTAGACCTAGGGTTAGGTTAAGATTAGTGCTAGAGTCAGGTTAGGTTTTGGGTTAGGGATAGTAACCGTAGCTTAGGGTCAGGGTTATGGTTATATTTATAGTAAAGATTAGGTTTTGAGCTAGGTTTAGTTCTAGGACGAGGGTTAGGTTTAGTGTTATGTCAGGATAATATTTAGGGTTAGGGATACAGTTTTCATAAAGTTTAGGGTTAGGTTTAGGGTAATAGATTGGGTTAGATGTAAGATTAGCTTTATGGTGAAGGTTAGGTTTAGGTTTAAGTTTAGTTTTAGGGCAAGGTTAACTGTTTATTTTAAAGAAAGATTTATTGTTTTGTTAGAGTTAATCTATGGCAAGGTTTAGACTTAGGTTTAGTCCTAGAATTTGGTTAATGGTTCGGTTTTGGGTTTCGGTTAGGGTTATGGATAGGGTTATCATTAGGGTTAGGTTTAGAGTTAGGGTAATGGCTAAATTTAGAGCTAGTATTAGGTCTAGGATTAATGGTTAAGGCTATTGTTAGGGATATGGTTAGGGATACTGCTAGGGTTATGTTTAGGCCAAGGGTTTGGATTTGAGCTAGGGTTAGATCTAAGGTGAGGTTTAGCGTTAGGGTTAGGACTAGGGTTAGGGTTAACTTTTAGTTTGAGGGTTATGCTTAGGGTAGATTTAGGCCTTGGTTAGGATTAGGATTATTTAAGTTTTGTGTTAGATTTAGGCATAGGGTTAGTGCTATGTGTAATGTAAGATCTAGGGTTCTGATTAGAGCTAGTTTAGGGTTATAGTTATGGCTAGGTCTAGTATTAGTTTTAGTTTTTGTGTTAATTTCAGGTTTAGGGCTAGGTTTAATGTTAGTTTCAGGTTCAAAATAGGGTTAGGGTGAAACCAGAATAGGACTAGGGTTAGATTTAGTGGTAGGGTTACTGTTTGGTTTAGGTTAAGGGATATTGTTAGGGCTAGCACTACATTTTTGTTTAGGTCAAGGGCTAGAGTAATAGCTAGGTTTAGAATTAGGTTTAGGTCTAGGACTAGTGTTAGGGTTAGGTTTAGGTATAAGTTACTGGTAGAACTAGTTTCAAGTTTCAGTTTCTGTTTGAGGTCAGGTATAGGCCTATAATTAGTGTTAGGTTCAGGTTAGGGTGAAGTTTGGGGTTAGGGTTAGATCAAGAATAAGGGCTAGTTTTGGAATAGTAATAGGGTTATTTTTGGGGGTTTGGCTAAGGATTAGGATTAGAACTAGAGTTAAAATTATTAATAGAGTTTGGCTTAGGATAATGGATAGGATTAGAGCTAGGGTTAGGCCTAGGATTAGGGTTAGGTTTAGGGCAAGTTTTAAGATGACAATAATGGTTAAATCTATGGTTAGGGTTAGGGTTATGGTTATGGTTAGAGTTTGGGCTAGGGTTAGGGTTAGGTTAGTGTTATGTTTAAGATAATTGATAAAGTCAGAGCTAGGATTTGAGCTATTGCTAACTTAGGATTAAGAATAGGGTTAGGGTTAGGGTTAGAGCTAGAGTTATGTTTAGAGTAAGAGTTCGAGTTTGAGCTAGGGTTAGAGCTAGGGCAAGTATTCATTTTAGGGTTTGTGCTTGGGTTAGGGTTAAGGTTATGCTTAGGTCGAGGTTTAGGGCTTGTATTAGGGCTAGGTTTTGTGTGAGGATTATGACTAGTGTTAGGGCTATGGGTAATATAAAAGCTAAGATTATATTTATGGCTATTTTGGGGGGTAAGAGTTATAGATATATCTTGTGTTAAGTTTAAGTTTTGCTTTAGGATAAGTTATAGAGCTAAGTTTTGTGTTAGGGTAAGCATCAGTGCCCGGGATACTATTAGGTTTATGGTTAAGGCCAGAATTAGAACTAGGGTTAGGTTTAGGGCTAAGGTTAGTCTTTGCATTTGGTTAATGGTTATTTTAGGATTAGGGCTAGGATTTTGTTTAGAACTTGGGCTAGAGTTATGGCTATATTTTGGATTAAATTTATGTGTAGTGTCAGTGTTATGGTTAGGATTAGGTATAGGTTCACTGTTAAGGCTAGGGTTAAGGTTCGGTTTAGTATTAAGTTCAGGCTTTGATCTTGGGTTAGTTTTAGGATCACAATAGGTGTATTGTTTAGGCTTAGGCTTTGGGTTAGAATTAGAGATAGAATTAGAGGTATGGTTAGAATTAATAAAATAGTTAGGGTTTTGGGTAAACTGAGGATTAGGATTAGAACTAGTGTAGCATTATGGTGAGATTTTGGCTTAGGGTAAAAAATAACTTTTGAGTTAGAGTTTCGGTTAGTGTTAGGATTAGGGTTAGAGTTAGGGTTAGGATTAGAGTTCGGTTGACAGTTATCAATAAATTAGGGCCAGGATTAAAACTATGGTTAGTATTAAGATTAGGCCTAAGTTTACGGCTAGGGTTAGTGTTAGTTATAGTGTTAGGGTTAGGGTTAGGAATAGCGGAAAGGATGTAGTTATATCTAGGTTCAAAACTAGGGCAAGGGTTGAAATAAGGGTTTGGGCTAGAGTTATGCTTGGGGTTCGGATTAAGGCTTGGTGTTGGACTAGAATGTGGGCTCAGGTTTCTGTTAGGTTTAAGGCAAAAATTAGGTACAGTGCTAATGTCAGGTCTAGGTTTATGGTTAACAATAATCTTAGGGTTAGTTTATGGCTAGGTGTAGTTTAAGGGTTATGTTTAGGGTAAGGGTCAGTTTAGAGGTAGGTGTCTTATTAGAGTCAGTACCTTGCTCAGAGTTTGAGTTAGGTATTGTTTTAGTTTTAGGGCTTGAATTAGCATTAGGATTAGGTTTAGAGTAATTGATAGGGTTAGGTTTAGTGTTCAGGTTAGGTTAAGGTAAGAATAAGGTTATTGTTAGCAAGAGGTTTAGGGTTAGGCCTAAATGGATAGCGTTAGATTTAAGTTTAGTACTAGGGTTAATGTTAGGTTTAGAGAAACTGTTAGGGTTTGAGCTAGGATAAGGTCTATGTCAAGAGTTAAGTGTACAGTTAGATCTAGGGTTAGGTTTACAGTTAGGGTTAGTGTAGGTTTAGGGTTAAAACTAGGGTTAAGTTTACAGTTACAGTTAGAGTAGGTTTAGGGTTAGAGCTAGCTAGTGTTATGATGTTTATAGTTAGGGTTAGGGGAATGGGTGGGTTTAGAGGTATGTTTGGAGTTATGTTTGGGTTATGCTTATGGTTGGTGTAAAGGAAAGGTTTAGATCTAGGTTTATGGCTAGGATTAGAGCTAGGATTAGGGTTAAGTTTAGGTCTAGGTTTTGTGTTAGGGTTAGGATTAGAGTAA